>NC_142595.1:19173700-19501200 GCF_965207765.1 Zootoca vivipara | reverse complement strand
GTAGCTCCGCGAGAGAAACGGGGGTCTCCTAACAACTCTTAGCACTCTTAACAAGCTAAACTTCCCAGAATTCTTGCAGGGGAGTTGTTTAAAATTGTACCACAGTGCTTTAAATGTGTGGCCTTCTTTCAAAAGCCAAGCCATACTTTTGAAGAACTTGGTATCACTAGTTACAGGTAGGTAGCCGTGTTGGTCTGGGTCGAAGTAAAATTAAAAAATTCCTTCAGTAGCACCTTAAAGACCAACTAAGTTTTTATTTTGGTATGAGTGTGCATGCACACGAAAGCTCATACCAAAATAAAAACTTAGTTGGTCTTTAAGGTGCTACTGAAGGAATTTTTTGGATATCGCTATGGTAGTTGTTTCATGTCAATGGTGTCACAGATCCCCTCTCCCCGGGTGGGTTACGCGGACCCCCAATTGGGAACCACTGGGCTAGAGGAAATCCCAGTGAACCCACTGACACTTCTGAATGAAGATTGAATAGGATTACAGTGGTACCTCTGGTTACAAACTTAATTCAGTTCTTAACCTGAAACCGTTCTTAACCTGAGGTATCACTTTAGCTAATGGGGCCTCCCGCTGCCGCTGTTTCTGTTCTCATCCTGAGGTAAAGTTCTTAACCCGAGGTACTATTTCCAGGTTAACGGAGTCTGTAACCCGAAGTGTTTGTAACCCGAGGTGTTTGTAACCCGAGGTACCACTGTACTTTGAAATGACGGGCCAGGCAGGTATGAAACAGTCTATATTTTTTTAATTACACACAGTGAGAGACAATTAAAACAAGAGCACTTTCCAGATTCATCATAACCAATTCAGACAGCAGAACTGATGACTCCATGTTAGCATTTAAAATATAGCTTCCTTTCCCATCAGATCTAAAAGAAAAATTCATTTCGCTTAAATTGCCTGAGAGAATAAAATGTCTTTAATTGTTCCATCTGGGAACCATCTAGTTATGATGATGATGATTTGCAGAGGGTCTTCTTGGTAACTGCCTCACACAACTTAACTTTGGGACTCTGAGGGGAGACGTGATGTTAGGACTTCCTGCCTGGGAGGGACATTTGGTGGCCTGGAGTAAAATTGCATGGCAGGATAGCTTTAATTGCACTGCACTGAATATTCAGTGGATCTGCAGTTGGTTTCCTTCTTTTTTTAAAAAAATCTTGTGCTATTACTCAATGTATTCCCTTTGGATGGAGCATGTTAGATACATATTACAACTCATAACTAAAGGTTGCAGCAGCAGAAGCTTTTTTTGCCAATTTCAGACGGTGCTTTTCCTTCTGATCCACAATCTCCGAGCTCCACTGAGGTGCTCTTTAAATAATAATAATAAAAATAAAACCTACCTCCTGCCTTCCTGTCCCTTGAGCAAGAGAGAAATTGCTTTTTGGCAGCAAGTGCTAGCAATTAAAACTTTCATTGTCTGCTCAGCTCTACTTCCATTCAACAAGGAACAGATAAATATTAATGGGAAGAGCTCCTATGGCTGGCTCCTTCAGAACAAAGAACTCCAGGCACTAAAATAGGGACAGGAACCTGTGGCACTGCAGAGGTTGTGGGACTCCACCTCCCATCAGCCCCATCAAGCATGGACAATGGCCAGGAATGATGAGAGCTATAAGGTAAAGGTAAAGGGACCCCTGACCATTAGGTCCAGTCACAGATGACTCTGGGGTTGCGTCGCTCATCTCGCTTTACTGGCCGAGGGAGCTGGCGTACAGCTTCCGGGTCATGTGGCTAGCATGAATAAGCCACTTCTGGCGAACCAGAGCAGTGCACGAAAACGGCGTTTACGTTCCTGCCGGAGTGGTACCTACTTATCTACTTGCACTTTGATGTGCTTTCGAACTGCTAGGTTGGCAGGAGCTGGGACCGAGCAACGGGAGCTCACCTCGTCGCGGGGATTCGAACTGCCGGCCTTCCGGATCAGCAAGCCCAGTGGCTCTATGGTTTAACCCACAGCGCCACCCGCGTCCCAGATGGGAGCTATAGTCTTGCACTAAAACATGGACCAGGAAACCAGATCTCTGAAACTCTCACCATGGACTTTTCCTGGGCTCAGTTGGTTTCCTCCTTCTTTTTTTTAAAAAATCTTGTGCTATTACTCAACGTATTCCCTTTGGATGGAGCATGTTAGATACATATTACAACTCATAACTAAAGGTTGCAGCAGCAGAAGCTTGTGATTGAATCATGATTGAATCACTGATTGAATCATGATCCATGTCAACCTTGATGAAGTTCTGAATACAGTCATAAAGGTAAAGGTAAAGGGACCCCTGACCATTAGGTCCAGTCATGACCGACTCTGGGGTTGCGCGCTCATCTCGCATTATTGGCCGAGGGAGCCGGCGTATAGCTTCCAGGTCATGTGGCCAGCATGACAAAGCCGCTTCTGGCAAACCAGAGCAGCACACGGAAACGCCGTTTACCTTCCCGCTGCAGCGGTTCCTATTTATCTACTTGCATTTTGACGTGCTTTCGAACTGCTAGGTTGGCAGGAGCTGGGACCAAGCAACGGGAGCTCACCCCATCACAGGGATTCGAACCGCCGACCTTCTGATCAGCAAGCCCTAGGCTCAGTGGTTTAATCACAGCGCCACCTGGGTCCATACCTCGGTTTAAATACGCTTTGGTTTGAGTACTTTCAGTTTAAGTACTCCGCGGACCCATCTGGAACGGATTAATCCACTTCCCATTACTTTCAATGGGAAAGTTCGCTCCAGGTTAAGTACGCTTCAGGTTAAGTACAGACTTCCGGAACCAACTGTGTACTTAAACCGAGGTACCACTGTAGTTCTACACTTTATGCAGAATGAAGTCATCAAACTAACACTATGTACACCTTTAAAGCACACCTGAAGCAAATTCCCCCCTCATTGGCAGAATATTGCACAAAACTGGGATGATGCCACTAATGGTTCAGATTCTTGTCAAATGAACCTCTGCAGCTCAAGGAAATTACCTGTGATGCTCCTGCAGATGATCTCAGAGACTGAAACATAAGGGTTCAGGTGGTCTCTAAAGTACCCTTGGACCTAACTTGTTTGGTTTTTTTTTAAGCAATACAAGGTATTGGCGGTTGGATGTTGATGAGGTTAGATATTAGAAGTCTGTCAAAATCAAACCATCAAGAGATCTCTATGTACATTAGGTACTTGTCATAGCTGCCAAGTTATCCCTTTTTAAAAGGGATTTTCCCTTATGCTGAATAGGCTTCCTCGCGAGAAAAGGGAAAACTTGGCAGCTATGGGTACTTGTATTTATATGCAAATTTCAAATTCTGTATTAAAAAATATATATGAAATTTTCTTCACCATTTCTCATTGAAATGATTTGAATGGGAAGCAAGAATGGAAATTCGCCAATATCTATAGATATAAGTTTCTGCTCTAGGGTAACCCTTTACTTCAAGGACCGCAGCATCCCTGAATTATAAAACTGATTCACAATTGCCTGCCACTGAAGAGGAAGGGGATCAGAAAGAGTGGGCTATTCCTTTTTCTTCTTGTGTTTAATTATAACTTTTTGAAACTTTCTCTTAAAAGTGCATTATGGATTTTTAAGAGAATTAAGTTTCAACACGGCTAATTGTTGAGGGTTTCTGGGAATTGTAACTCTGTGAGGGGAAAACTACAGTGCCCAGAATTCTTTGAGGGAAATAATACGTTTCAGATGTGCTTTAAAGGTATAGTGTATAAGCAGCCGGTGGTGCAGTACTAGGAATATGGAACCATTGGACTTTGTACTGCAGCTATGCATGTGGGTTAATATTTTAAAATAGTTCCTCAAGTCAAAGCTGCTTGCGTGTGGTTAATAGAAAAAACTTTGTTCTTGGTCTGCATGTTCACTAAGTGCAAGATGTTAGTGGTTTTAATTTTTTCAATGTGGGAATTTGAAGCGGAGGAGAGAGGCTAAATGGCAAAGCATTTGTTGGGCTGCCCTTCCAGAAGCCTGAAAGTGTTTTGAGATGTGAGAGTTATTCCCCTCAACCCAACCCACCGAAGTTATGGGGTGGGATAGGAATGGGCCACGGTGGATGGAAGAAGCATGTGCAATCTGTGGTCCCTGCTGAGCATGTTATGCCGCATGATGGGGCAAGAGGGGAGGGCAAGGAGGAGGAAAACAGAGAGTAGGCTCTGGCTGCGGTGGGGCTGTGCCCCCCCCTGCATGTGCTTGGGAATCTCCCATGACAATATGAGGGGGAGGGGGAGGATTCCTCACCCGCAGTGTGAAGTGGTACAGCCCAAAATTCTACCAGCTCACTTCGCCACCTTGTGATCCCTCCCCTACAGCCTAAATTGGTGCAGTCCAGAATCCCACCAGCCCAATCCACTACTTGCGCAATCACGCAATATGTGCAAGGTGGCTGGTTTGCTTCTTTAAGGTGCGAGCAGAGAACTGTACACCACTGCATATCACACCCGCAGCTCTGGGGTTGATGGTTTACGCATGCCCTCCCCCCTCTCTCCCAAAAGATGACAAAGATCTACATGTTTCCATATGCTGGCTTTAAATGTTCATATGCAATTTCAGAAATAAGGGCTGAATCTACACACATAAAAAAAAACGCTGCGAAAATGCTTTTAAAAAACATGTTTTAAAACATATATGGAATTTGCCATTAGCTCACCAGCGCCATCTTGTTTCACATTTGTATAATGCACTTAAAACGCACTTAAAACGTTATATTTGGAGCTGTATAGCTGAGTCCAAGGACTGCGATTTAAAAAATAAATATAAACAATCCATCTGGCCGTCGGGGGGAAGACTGGGCTCAGATGACCCATTTGCTTGCTGAGCCTGCTGTCCAGGTTTAAGAGTTGATGGGCGAGCCCCGTCCTGCTCCCCCTTTGTGGGAGATGTTTAGGATAGTAGGAGAGGATATATTGATTAAATATTATCCTTCCTCACTCACCCTAGTGAGCTTGTAGCACATTCCCTTGTACATTGCAGGAAGCTAGGGGATGGATTCGTGGGAATCAATTGAGTTAAGCAATCCAGCCTGGCTTGTCATGGTAAATCCCCTTTAGTTCCCTCTTAAAAACAAGAACGACACAACAGTCTTCTTTTAAAAGCAATGAATGTTACTTACATTGAGTTCACAGGATGGTACTGAAGGCAGGCTTTAGCTCAGGCATAGGCAAACTCGGTCCTCCAGATGTTTTGGGACTATAACTCCCATCATCCCTAGCTAACAGGACCAGTGGTCAGGGATGATGGGAATTGTAGTCCCAAAACATCTGGAGGGCGTGTTTGCCTATGCCTGCTTTAGCTGGTACCGGTAGTTACAGTGAAAAGTGTGGGCTCATCCTCTGTGAGGGATGAGCCCATGTGCTGCTGGCTGAGAGCCAGCGGACAGCAAAAGGCAAAATGGAGAGAAGGGATCAAGAGAGAGAGATGGCTGCATGACTGGCCCTTTTGTAGGGTCTGCCAAGGTCATGCCCATCTACCTGGTCACACGCAGGGGGGGGATGCTCCAGACCAGGTGTGACAGGAAGTCCTGGCTGGAGCAACATTCCCTTGTGTGTCCACTCTGGGCAAACAGGAAATGTTGTATTTGACTGCTTCTTCAGTGATGTTACATCCCCACATCTTCAACATTAAACCAGGCCTGGATTGTCCAGCCCTTGGAAGAGAGAGAACCCCTTCAAGCAGACAACGGCCCTCTTTCAATTGTCATCAATAAAACAGGCCACACTGCCTAACTCACCTCGCATGGTAGCTCCGCTTCTGCCTTGTCCTGCGTGCCGCTCAGCATCTCCCATTGACGCTCCCCTTTTACAGGCAGGCCCAGCATGGCCGGTGGTCCCCGCAGGTAGACGCACTTTAGCTTCCAAAGGAGGGAGGCCTGAGCCATGTGGTGGAAAAGGAAGAGAGCGCCAAGAGAAGAAGGGCCTCCGTATCTGGACAGTGTCCTGCTCCTCCCTCCCTTCCTTTAAAGCCACTTCCAGATCTCTTATCGTCTCTTAACAAAGTTGCCTCCTCTGCAGACATGGCTTGCGCTCTGAAATTTGCAGCGCCTGAGCCCGGTTCTGCTCCAAGGAAGGCCGTAATGGCCGGTAATTGCCTGCCGGCGGTCGTAGCGGAGGCCAAGATTTGGAAAGGCAAACCGCAGGTGTCTTCCCTCCTCGTCACATCACACCCTTTCTAGGCTTATCCCACCCCACCCCACCTCCGCCTCCCAGCTCTTCTCCATTTTCAGGGTTCTCCCACTCCATTATCTCCTCTCCCCATTCAGCCGCTAATCGCTCTCCCATTCAAAGAGCTGTTTCTCATTTAGGAGCAATTATTGTGTGCATCTGGACCCCCTCCCCGTATCCCTCCCTCCCTGGGCCTCCGTAAGCTAAGTTAGGAACGGAGCATGCTACACATGTGCTTCTGCGACAGAGCACCGTTTGTGCGCAGGATTGATGCCTTTAACACAGTGGAAGGCCCGAGACGAAGAATGTCCAAATATCTTGATCAGGGGTCAGCAGACTTTTTCAGCAGGGGGCCGGTCCACTGTCCCTCAGACCTTGTGGGGGGCCGGACTATATTTTGAAAAAACATGAACGAATTCCTATGCCCAACAAATAACCCAGAGATGCATTTTAAATAAAAGCATAATCGTTGTTCATTTTTCTTAGTGGCAATTTTATTATTTTATCTTCTTTTGCCAACCGCTTGGAGCTTCTTTGGCAATCAAGCGGTCTATAAATCTGATGAAATAACTAAATATATAAATCAGACTTGTACACTTATCACTAGGGGGACCCAGGTGGTGCTGTGGGTTAAACCACAGAGCCTAGGGCTTGCTGATCAGAAGATCGGCGGTTCGAATCCCTGCAACGGGGTGAGCTCCCGTTGCTCGGTCCCAGCTCCTGCCCACCTAGCAGTTTGAAAGCACATCAAAGTGCAAGTAGATAAATAGGGACCACTCCGGCGGGAAGGTAAACGGCGTTTCCGTGCGCTGCTCTGGTTTGCCAGAAGCAGCTTTGTCATGCTGGCCACATGACCCAGAAGCTGTCTGCGGACAAACGCCGGCTCCCTCGGCCTATAGAGCGAGATGAGCGCTGCAACCCCAGAGTCGGACACGACTGGACCTGGTGGTCAGGGGCCCCTTTACCTTTACACTTATCACTATAGGGACAGACTATGCAGAGGGGAAAACTGAAAAGCTCTCTCACCGCCTCCCCTCCCCAGCACCGTTGCCTGAAATTGTTGGGTGAGGACTGCTTTTTGCATAAAAATAAAATAATAATAATAGCAGGAGATCTTTATCACAGACCTCCCTCCTCCTTCTCATCTAGCTGGAGTGTTTGTGTGAAGGAGAAAGAGAAAAGAACGGAATGAAAACCATAAGGAGACAAATGCTGAAATGAATGAAAGAGGGAAGGGGAAGGTATTTTGGATTTTGTTTTTTTTTAAAAAAAGCAAGGAGCAGCACCCCGCTGCAAAAACAATCTGTTTGGTTTTCCTCTTTGTCGCACATGTTTGGAAGAGAGCTGGTTATCACATCGAGGGCTTTTCTGGGATTTATTAGTGTTAACCTCACCATCGCCCGCGGGCAAGCAGCGTGCACAGCCCTTCGGTCATTAGCTGCCTTGGCAATTAAAATAAGCCGCTGCTGGCAATCTGGGACTTCTTCAAAGATACCCGCAGGAAGTACCTTGACTGTCTCTCCAGGAAACAGCAGACAGCGGAGGCACGGCAGGGATGGCGTGGGCTACAGTTTTAACACAGGATAGTTCTCCATTTAGGAACTCGACCCAATCGCAAGGTGAGACCTTTGACCTTCAAGGCCAGGATGAGCGTTGCCAAATCGGGATCTCAACTACTCAAGGACACCATTTAAGGAAGTGGGGGTGCAATCCATTTCCCCCCTTCCCCAGATGGTATACAATTTATTCATCAAGAGCATCTATAAATTTCCGACCAAGGCACTGGTTGTTTGACACACCAAGTGACTGTTTGTGCTTGTATTTTTTTTTTGAATGAAATTCAAACTTCAAGAAAGAAGATTCCACTTAAACATTAGGAAGAACTTCCTGACAGTAAGAGCTGTTCGGCAGTGGAATTTGCTACCAAGGAGTGTGGTGGAGTCTCCTTCTTTGGAGGTCTTTAAGCGGAGGCTTGACAGGCATATGTCAAGAATGCTTTGATGGTGTTTCCTGCTCGGGGTTGGACTGGATGGCCCTTGTGGTCTCTTCCAACTCTATGATTCTATGAAATAAGCTTGTGTATGAGGCATGCGTGAAAAAAGGTATAAGTACTGTATTGGCCTGAATATAAGCCGCCCCCAAATATAAACTGCACCTTTAAAATTCAACCGGGGGGGGGGGGGGAGAGAGAGAGAGAGAGAAAAGAAGACAATACCCGAATATGTCACTCCCTAAAAATTCCACAGGCACTCACACCCATTCCATTTTACTGTATGTCTGTTTCAGCAGCAAAATCATAAAAAAACAATTTTTGTAAGGTCGTGAATTTAAGCCGCACTTTAACTTTTCCCGATCAGAATTTGGGGGGAAAGTGTGGCTTATATTCATGCCAATACGGTAACCCTCGTTTGCTTTTTCCAAAGATGACTGTTTGACCCAAACTGATAACATCACCACAGTTATTATAAACGACAGCTATTATAAACTGCAGTTGTGCTGGACTACATACACATTGTGCCAAAAAAACTGCAACAAAAAAGCAGCTTCTCTTCAACAGATCTCAAAATTGACTTTTAAACTTTGATTAAAATCTTGCCCCTTTTATTCATACCGTATATCTCTTCACCCTGCGCCCAAATCTGAAATACCTCTGCTCTTACTATCACCAAGGAAAGTGTTGCCCAACATCCCCTAGATGCACATACCGTACCTGCGAGTGAACCTGTGGCTGCACATTCTCCATGGAAATGCACTCTGTACGTGCTCTGGAGAACTTTTTTTGAGATGATCTTTACCTACTCTAGCAGGGGTGAGTCCTGGTATTCAAAAACAAGCTCGAAAGCTGAGCCTGGTTTAAATTTGCCCACTGCAACGACATGGAAGGTTTGGTCCAATCCTGGATCCTATTTCTTAACATGTCTCTAGCATCAAAGGAGCAGCTGTTAAGTCCAGTGAAGAAAATTAAGTCATAAGCCACAATGTAAAAGGTAAAGGACCTGTCACAGATGGGGTGTTGGCTACTCCCGAGTAAGCACTCCACACATCCTCTGGATTTTCATAGTTTTATTGTGCATGCTATATACAGTGGTGAGATGTCTCAAATCATGTCTGCTCTGCATGGGGCAGAAGCCCACAATGGCCTCTCGTGGGCTCTGACCCCCCTTTTAAGACTCCAAACGCCCCTCCTCCTTGCTCTATGGGTCCTCCGTGGTCCCAAACCAGGCTCCTGAGGTGCCGTTCTCTCTCCTCCCTCCTTTCCAGCCCCTGCTGAAGCTAGCTCCTCCCCTGCTTCCCTGCTACCAACCTGGAGCTGAGCCACCAGGACTCTGCAGAGCCCTGGACCCGTCTTAACCCTTCCTGTTCCTGATTTGAACTCCCAGACTTGCTGCTGCTCTCCCATCTGGTGGAAGTAAGCAGAGTGGGCTGCTCTCTGCAAGCCCTCTCTCTTACATCCACCCCCCCTCCAGGCTCCCCCCCCCTTTCTGAGGCCTGGTTTGCCTGGTCTAATGTCTGTAAAGAGGGCTGGAAGCCTGACAGGTCTTCCTCCTCTGTAGTGTGTGTAAAATCCTGTTCCCCGTCGGTGCTGGGTGGCTGGTCCGTGTAGTTCCTTCCGTTGTCATCCTCCTCCTCCCTCTGGAAAATTGCTTCCGATTCCCGGAGGGCTCCTTGGGTCTGCGTCTCCCCTGCTCCCCACCTGGGATCGCCCTCCCCCTCTGTGTTCCCTGTGCTACTGACGTGTGGTGGTTTGGGTCTGTGGGAGAAAGGAGCGTGCAGTTCCAGTGTGCGGTCCTCCCCTTGCATGGTGTGCGTGGTTGCCTCCGCGTTTTGGGAAGCAGGAGTGCCCTGCCTGGCCATCAGACATTTTAACCCCCCCTCCCCCCACCGGGAGCCCGGGCTCGCTGTGGCACTGTAGACCTCCTCCTCTTCCTTTCTTTCTGGAACCTCTTGGCTGCCTTCTCCCTCCACCCTTCTGTCTAGTGTCTTTTGTGTGATTTCTTCCCCCTCCCTCCTGTCAGCGTCTTGTGTTGGATGTGTGTCACGTCCTCGGAACCTTGGGCTTTCCCTAAAGTGTGAGAGCAAAGACCTGTGACCCACGGGATGGACCTTTCTCGCTGTAGGTGCTTCCCCCCTGAAGGTGACAGGGTTGATCTGTGTCAGAACCTTGAAGGGCCCCAGCCTTCTGGGTGCCAGCTTCTTCCCCCTTCCCCCCATGGGAAGGCCTTCTGACCACAGCCAGACCCTGTCCCCTCCGTGGAAGACCTTCTCCAGTCCCCTGTGATGGTCTGCCCCCTCCTTGTAAGCCTCATTGCCCCTTGCCACGTCTCCATCCAGTTGTTGGTGTACTGTCTCCCTCCTCTCACCCCATGCCTCAATAGGTGGTCCCCCAATCTCCCCCTCCCCCTGCTCTGGGAAGGCTCTGGGGTTTCGCCCAAGACTGGCCTTACTGGGTGTGAGCCTCGTGAAGACATGTACTGCATGCCCCTCCGTGGGGTTGTCATGATATTGCCTGAGAATCTTCCCTCTGAGGGAGTCCTGGGGCATATACCGGGCATCATTGCTAAAGAGTAACCCCTCTTTCTCGGCAAGCCCTTCCCCTGCCCCCTTTTTCTCCCTCAAGTCCCTCCGTATGTTCTGGGTAAAAGTGTCCTCTTTGGTGAGTTGGCTCAGTTTCTCTTCCTGCATCCCCGCCTCTGCGTCGTTCCATCCGCCTGGGGAGCTGATGTGGTGCGATCCTGAGGATTCTCCTTCTTTCCTGCAGTGCTCCTTGCCGTCTGCATCTCCAAAGGTGAGATCTCCCCGGCGCTGGCTGCCCACAGGGTCATTGTCCATTAAGTCCAAAGCTAGCACTTCTGCGTGCTTGTTCACTGTCATCTTCCGAGAGGGGGTCTGTTGCGTGACCTCACCCTCCTGCAATTCCCGGCCGCCTACGGTCAAGACGCTCATGGGCAGCTCCCTTGGGAAAATGGGAATCTGATCCTGCTTAGCCAAGTGCACCGATAGGAAATCGTTGCTGCTGCCCCTGCGGAGAAGCCCGACTGTCTCCTGGGTCTGGCCTCTTGGCAGCTGCAGACTCACTTCCATCTCTTTGTCGTGCTGTGGGGTGTTACAGGAGGGCTCAGTTGTTGGTGCTCTGCCTGGCCCCTCCCCTCCTGATCTGGCATCCAGGCTTGTGTCTGTGCCTGCCTGCTCTCGCCATTCCTTCCTCTGGGGGCAGTGTTCCACCCAGTGGCTGGGTGCATTGTAAAGGCATCTCCCGCCTTTCTCTTCCCTCTGTTTTCCCGCGTCAGCGTTTGAAAGTACCCGCGCGCGGGCTTTGTCCCTCTGCATCACCTCTGGCTGGAGGGGGCTGTGCTGTGCTGCAGCTGCCTCCCCGGGACTGTATGGGAACTTGTGGCCGCTGCCTTTCCCCTCCGTCTGTCCCCTCTGCCCGGACTCGCCTCTCAGCCTCCTGCACTTCCACGCCACCATGCCTCTCAGTCTTAGAGCCAGCTTGTGCTGAGGGTCGCCCTACGAAGTGCTGGCCCGTCCCGAGTGTCCTCTCTGCTTGTCCAGCCTCCGCTCCCCCGGCTTGGCTGTGTTCAGAGCTGCTCGGTTCACTAAGCTTGGCTTCCCCTGTGCCCGGGTGCCTACCTGGTGCTTGAGCCGTTCCATAGTTGCAGGGTGCTGGCAACTCATGCCAATCCTCCCTCGGCATCTCTCTCTTCTGCTTTAGATGCTGCCAACTTCATGCCGGCTGCTCCATTTGCAGCCCTCTTCCCTCGGGGTAGCCATCAAAAGATTGTGGGCTTGCTGTCACAGATGGGGTGTTGGCTACTCCCGAGTAAGCACTCCACACATCCTCTGGATTTTCATAGTTTTATTGTGCATGCTATATACAGTGGTGAGATGTCTCAAATCATGTCTGCTCTGCATGGGGCAGAAGCCCACAATGGCCTCTCGTGGGCTCTGACCCCCCTTTTAAGACTCCAAACGCCCCTCCTCCTTGCTCTATGGGTCCTCCGTGGTCCCAAACCAGGCTCCTGAGGTGCCGTTCTCTCTCCTCCCTCCTTTCCAGCCCCTGCTGAAGCTAGCTCCTCCCCTGCTTCCCTGCTACCAACCTGGAGCTGAGCCACCAGGACTCTGCAGAGCCCTGGACCCGTCTTAACCCTTCCTGTTCCTGATTTGAACTCCCAGACTTGCTGCTGCTCTCCCATCTGGTGGAAGTAAGCAGAGTGGGCTGCTCTCTGCAAGCCCTCTCTCTTACAGGACCCCTGGACAGTTAAGTTCAGTCAAAGGGGACTACAGTCATACCTCTGGATACGAATGCTGCGAGTTGCGTACAACACGGGTTACAAATGTGCCAAACCCGGAAGTAATGGAATGGGTTACTTCTGGGTTTGCGCATGCGCAGAAGCGTCGAATGACGTCATGTCCCGTTGTTCAGTCCCAGCTCCTGCCAACCTAGCAGTTCGAAAGCACGTCAAAGTGCAAGTAGATAAATAGGTACTGCTCCAGCGGAAAGGTAAACGGCGTTTCCGTGTGCTGCTCTGGATCGCCAGAAGCGGCTTTGTCATGCTGGCCACATGACCCGGAAGCTGTACGCCGACTCCCTTGGCCAATAACGCAAGATGGGCACTGCAACCCCAGAGTTGATCACGACTGGACCTAATGATCAGGGGTCCCTTTACTTTACCTTTAAGTTTATGGCTGTCAATGCCTCCTGTGGAAGCCAGATCCATAGCTAGGGTTGCCAGGACACCCTGAAAGTTGATGAGATGAGCTTTTTTTTAGGAAGACCCTAAAATTGTTGAGCGTTTTTTTTAAACAAACCTCAAAGTTTTACAGACACTTTGCTTAAGATCCAGGATGAAGTGCCCTAGTTTTGGCAGCCCTAGTTTAACTATGCGCTGAAGAAATACTGTATTTTATCTGTCCCAAATCTTCCAGCGTTCAGCTTCTTTGAATGTCCAGGAGTTCTAGTATTACACAGTAAGAAGCTTTTTAAAATAAAAATTATAATGCGGAAGCATTTGATCCACCACAGATCATCTGGTACGATAGATAGGGACAGATTCCCCCATCCCTGCCCAGTTTGGCGGCTGGATATCTCTGATTACCAGATGCTGGAGGGAAAATTAGAGAAAGAGATGCTATCTGTAGAATTCTTTTTTCATGTAACCATCGGCTGCATGGTGCTGTTTGGAATTCCTGAAATGTGTTGGCATCCTCCAATGGCCAGCCAGCCGTAGCCTGCACTAGGAGATGGAGCGGGAACGGGGCAACCCAACTCACGTAGCCTCTTCTGTGGCCCTCACCAGCCCCCTCAGGGCTGGCCTGTGTATGAGGCGCAGACTGAGCTGGCCACTTCATGCACATAGCTGCCAAGTCTCCCGTTTTCCCCGGGAAACCCCTGTTTTTCCAGCTGTCCCCAGCCGAAAAAATGGATTTTTTTTGTTTCCCCCCGGTTTATTCTGGTGCGGCGGCCATTTTGGAACTGGGCGGAGCATGCTCAGAAGCGACTTTTGATGCTGCTCTGCCCAGTTCCAAAATGGCTGCAGCGCGACTTCTGGTGCGGCGGCCATTTTGGAACTGGGCACAGCAGCATCAAAAGTCCCTTCTGAGCATGCTCCGCCCAGGTCCAAAATGGCCGCCGTGCTACTTCTGGTCTGCTACTTTCGGTCCGGTCCCTTATTTTTCAGAGAGGAACTTGGCAGGTATGCTTCATGCAGTGGAATCCAACAGGTGCTTCTGTGGGCACCTCCATGCGCACACTCCTCTCTGCCACCGCTGGAGAAGTGAGTGCAGCGGCTTTCAGGTCCTGGAGAAGCTTCTGAGAGCCCTGCGAGATGTCACCAGAACATGGAAGCCATAGGTGTGCAGTATTGGAGTCAGGGACTGCCTGGATGAGGAGGAGTGTCGGGAGCCCCCCAGGGAAGACACAGAAGAAGACAACTTTGATCCCAGATCCTGGTGGTGGGACACTGAGGGGGCAGTCTAGGAAAGGGACGAGCTGGGAGGTGCTCAAAGCAGGGGGGGGTGAGCGATCAAGGCAGGTCAGAAGAAGGAGGGCCTTCCTGGACAGGGTTAGAGGCTGAGAGCCACAGTGTGAGCCCAGACTCAGACAGAGAGGAGTCAGAGGTTGCCCTTGCTATCCAGCAGCAGGACAGTCTCATTCCCATCAGTTCTCCTCCCCCTCTGACACCCTGCTTGAGGAGAGTCCTGCCTGAGGTAGGTAAAGGTAAAGGACCCCTGGATGGTTAAGTCCAGTCAAAGGCGACTATGGGGTTGCAGTGTTCATCTTGCTTTCATGCCGAGGGAGCCAGCGTTTGGCCACAGACAGCTTTCCAGGTCATGTGGCCAGCAGGACTAAACTGCATCTGGCGCAACCGAACACCTTGATGGAAACCAGAGCGCATGGAAACGCCGTTTACCTTCCCGCCACAGCGCTACCTATTTATCTACTTGCGCTGGTATGCTTTCGAACTGCTAGGTTGGCAGGAGCTGGGACAGAGCAATGAGAGCTCAACCCGTCGTGGGGATTCGAACCGCCAACCTTCTGATCGGCAAGCCCAAGAGGAGAGTCCTGCTGAGCAATGGTTCAGACAGGCCCAGAGGAGGAGCCCACCTCCTCGATGCAGCCTTTGTCAGCTTGGGACAGATCCGGAATGAGTGGCTGAGGGGGGGGTGAAGGGGGGCAGTGGTTAGTTTCAGCAATGTCTCAGTTGAATTAAGACAAATCAGAGGACTATACCGTCTTGTTATTTTCTGTTAATAAAAGCCAACGGCATTCCGTGCCTCCTGTCTTTCCGTGCCCTGTGGTTGATCTGGACAAGCCTAACAGCTCCTTGACAACTGGCAAGCTAGGCTTTGGTAGGAGCACACCACACAGGGAGACACCTTCCCGTTTCACCTACAGCAAAATGGGGCGGGCTGCCCCTGCCAACCTCTGCCATCTAATGAAAGTTTTTGTTTATCCTAGTTGCCTCCACTAAAACAGCCCTTTCTCTTAGGTGACATTAGGCCACTATCCCAGCCAACTCGTTCATCATACTGGGTAAGACAGACAGAAAGGCAATTCGGCACGGGCTGAAATTCAGCACATGGAACCAAGGTTTCACAAACGACATAATCAGATTCTAACGAAAGGTTTTGAAAGGCTGCAACTTATGATGGTATCTCAGGGGGCGGGGGGGGGGGAGGAACAGAATTCAAAACAGTTAACTCTGAGAGCAATTAGGATATGAAAATAACATGGAAAAACACATTAATCCGAACCTTGTCTAGACTGTTTCCCTACTTAAGCGAATGAAGTGATTTCAGCTCATCCTAGTCCACCAGCAGTGCTGTTTCCAGCCTTCCTCCTTTCATCTCAGCTTCTTTAGTCCCTGGAGTCTGAGTCCGTTGCTATACTCCCCATCCTGTCACCTTCCGATTCCTAGCACTTTCATCTTTCTCCGGCAACCCTCTTCAGTTCACCAACTCTTTTAACACTGCTTGCTAGCTTCTCTTACAGCTGGGGAGCGATTCTGGCCTGGATATTTGCTCTTAATCTCCCTGACTGTTGGTCCTTCATCTGTCAATCACCCAATGCCACGGTGACGCCAGGCGTCGTTGAAGCTCAGATTGTATGGCGTCAGGTGTAGGTGGGTGTTTTTTCCAAGAATGGCGTCCTGAACCAAATGGGATGGGGTGGCAGGCCAGGTGTGGCCCACAGGCCAGAGGCTCCCCGACCCAACTTATATGCAGTGTTTTATTTCCCTTGCTTGTCCAACCTTTCAGTCACTTAGATAAAGCCATTGGAAAGAAAGAGGCTGGACTAGATGAATCCCAAACCGAAATTAAGATTGCCGGAAGAAATATCAACAACCTCAGATATGCAGATGACACAACCTTGATGGCAGAAAGGGAGGAGGAATTAAAGAACCTTTTAATGAGGGTGAAAGAGGAGAGCGCAAAATATGGTCTGAAGCTCAACATCACAAAAACCAAGATCATGGCCACTGGTCCCATCACCTCCTGGCAAATAGAAGGGGAAGAAATGGAGGCAGTGAGAGATTTTACTTTCTTGGGCTCCTTGATCACTGCAGATGGTGACAGCAGTCACGAAATTAAAAGACGCCTGCTTCTTGGGAGAAAAGCAATGACAAACCCGGGCAGCAACTTAAAAAGCAGAGACACCACCTTGCCAACAAAGCTATGGTTTTCCCAGTAGTGATGTATGGAAGTGAGAGCTGGACCATAAAGAAGGCTGATCGCCGATGCTTTTGAATTATGGTGCTGGAGGAGACTCTTGAGAGTCCCATGGAGTGCAAGAAGATCAAAGCTATCCATTCTGAAGGAAATCAGCCCTGAGTGCTCACTGGAAGGACAGATCCTGAAGCTGAGGCTCCAATACCTCATGAGAAGAGAAGACTCCCTGGAAAAGACCCTGATGTTGGGAAAGATTGAGGGCACTAGGAGAAGGGGACGGCAGAGGACGAGATGGTTGGACAGTGTTCTCGAAGCTACGAACATGAGTTTGACCAAACTGTGGGAGGCAGTGGAAGACAAGAGTGCCTGGCGTGCTATGGTCCATGGGGTCATGAAGAGTCGGACACAGCTAAACAACAATAACAGTCTCTGAGGTAGCTGACATGGTACCTTCACAATGGTTGGACTACAACTCCCATAAGCCCTAGCCAGGGTAGCCAATGGTCAAGGATGATGGTAGGTGTTGTCTAAGACCTGGAGGGCACCATGTTGGCTACCCTTCCTCTCTCAGGGCATGTTTGTGTAGAGTGGTGTTTGTGCATGCCCATTGCGCAGGCCACGTTCCAAAAGGCCTCAGCGTCAGCCCTGAGTGGCTCAAGTCTGCAGGGAAGTTTAATGGCTTGTTTATATCGCTGCTTCCTTTGCCCTAGATTTAATATTCTCTCTGAAATGTGGTAGGGAAAAAACAACAACCCGCAAGCAAATGTAATTAAATGAGAAAGGGGGGAAAGCAACAACAAATGAATAAAATAACTTTAGAAGAAGCCGGCGTTTTCTCCCTCCTAATGGCGTCATGCTTTTTTTGGTTTAGTGCTGTTATTTTTGGGCCCTTAAAACAGAATAAATTGGGCTTTCATTATTTTTCTGGGTCTAAGTGAAGCATTGCTTTGTACTCTCAGGAATAATCTGATACGACATGGCAGCTACTCAAGTAAAACCATGGAATCCAAATCGCGGAGACTTGCGGGCTGCAAAGGCACCAAGTGATTATTGCCCAATAACTGTGCGGTCCTTCAAACATCATCTGCTCAGAGATTCGCTGACACCATCCCCTGGATGATACACATATTGAAGGCCAGATCTCATCTGGGATGGAGACATCATTTTTCATGTGCTCTGCATGCTCAAAAGAACACAAGCTGAGGAAGAACCCATTCATGGAGTGTGGGGGTACAGGGCACCCTCTGCCAAACAGAACAGATGGCTGGTACTATTAGCAAGCTTGAAGGCACATTAAGGTTGGCAGAACTACAAAAGAAGTTAGGGGTTTTTTTTTTCTAAGTGGGGGTGTCCCCCAAGAAACAGTCCAATGAGAATTGATCATGCTCAGTAGCCATGGGATGTTAGCGGAGCTGGATTTAGGTTTGATGAGGCCCTAAGATACTGAAGGTTCTGTCCAGCTGTCCTTTGTCAACAATAAATTGTCGCTTTTTTGTGTTGAATATATGCCAAATGGTAATTTATGGACCTAATAGGTATTTAAAGCCATTTGCCACATGACAGAATCTGTATTTTATCAAAGTAATTGTCGAACTGAAATACAATTGAGAAGAAGTCTATAAATAGTGAAATACAATTAAGAAGAAGTACAGCCATACCTCGGTTTAATATGCTTCGGTCTGAGTACTTTCAGTTTAAGTACTCTGCAGACCTGTCTGGAACAGATTAATCCACTTTCCATTACTTTCAATGGGAAAGTTCGCTTCAGGTTAAGTACGCTTCAGGTTAAGTACAGACTTCCGGAACCAATTGTGTACTTAAACCGAGGTACCACTGTATATTTTGGGGGGCCCCCAAGAGAGTGGGGCCCTAAGCCAGGCATCCCCAAACTGCCACCCTCCAGATGTTTTGGCTGGCAATTCCCATGATCCCTAGCTAACAGGACCAGTGGTCGGGGAAGATGGGGATTGTAGTCCAAAACATCTGGAGAGCCGAAGTTTGGGGATGCCTGCCCTAAGCTATAGCTTGTTTAGCTTATACATACCGGTAAATCCGGCACTGATGCTAGGTGACTCTCTCTCTCTCTCTCTCTCTCTCTCTCTCTCTCTCTCTCTCTCTCTCTCTCTCTCTCCCTCTCTCTCTCTCTCTCTCTGTGTGTGTGTGTGTGTGTGTGTGTGTGTGTGTGAACAATAGAGCTGGGAATGAAATGCTCTGCAAAAGGGCATGGCTGGCTAGAATCCTGGACACAGCAACGTTTTATTTTCCCTTGCCTTTCTCCTTTCTCCTAAAGAGAAAAGCTTCCTGAAAACTCCTTGCTTCCTTGGGCACTGTTTACCAGCTGGCAAACTACAACACACACACACACACACTCTTAAAAGAGGCCCAAACACACACATAAAAGAGGGTGATACATTTTTATTTTTTGGCAAGGGGGTTATTTTTAAAAAAATTATTTATTTTTTGCTTCCCGTCTCCGCGCTGGTGGGCCTTCAAATGAGAGGCGCTGCTCTTGGCCAACTCTTAACTTACTGTAATGCTTGTGGCACAAATGGAATTGCCATTAGAGGAGAGAGTCTCTCCAGGCAGAGGACCCAGCCAGCGCTCTGAGTGAAGCAAGTAATAAATATAACATGAACGGCAGTGCAGAAACACCATTGATCTGAAATCATCCCTGCCCACCAAGTTCATTTGTGTTTTTAATGGATCATTCCCCCCCCCCCCCCGAGATACTGTCTGAGGGATGTGTGTGTGTCTTTTAATAATTGGTTTTCAGAATGTGCCGCTATTTGGGGTGGGGTAGTGGGGAGAGAGCTTGCAGGTGGAACAACAAAAGCCGCTGTTCATTTGGCAAATGAATGAGATGGCCGGATAGCTTCTGTACTCAGCCTGCCACTTGGGACTGAGAGAGAGAGAGAGACTCTGAATATGACTAGAAATTGGTGCACCTAGGGACAGCGCTGAGTGGCATTTAGACCCAGAGAGCTAGTGGCTTTTGAAATAGTGTCTGCCAGGAAGACTCTTTTAAAAAACCACTAACTCAAGGTCTAAATGCCATTCGGCACTGTTTATACTGAGTCAAGACTTATGAAGAGACTCTTCGGTTTATGTGATCTTCCTTGGAGATTTCTTTCTTTTTCTTTCTATTTTTTTGCTTAGCAGAGCTACTATACATTAAAAGCATATTCAACACACATTTAGAGCACATCACTTCTCCAAATATTCCCTGGGGAACTGTAGTTTTCCCTCCACAGTGCTACAAATTCCCAGCAACCTTAACGAACAAGTATTCCCACTTCTTTTCAGCTTTTCCCCCTGCTGCCTTTTTCTTTACAGAAGTTAGAATATTCATGAACATTCTCTGACCTCACGGCAACTAAGCCTATGACTGGAGATTTTTACAACCAGAAGACCGAAAAGGGGCAATTAAAAAACCCACGTACTGTATGTTGTAGAATGTTAGTCATAAATGGAGCAGACCCATTGAACTTTCAATTTATTTCAAAAAGTCTACTCTGTGTATAACTTAGGTGGACACCAGCCCATGTACTAATGAACCAAATCAAGACAAACAATCATGAGTAATCAGGTTTGAAACCAGGATGAATTATGAACATTTCAAACAACGATAACGGTTACAGGTAGGTAGCAGTGTTGGTCTGAGTCGAAGCAAAGTATATTCAGAGGGTGGTGGGGGTGGGTGGGAATGGGTGATGGGCTGATAGGAGTGGTAAACCTAGGTTACTTCTGTTTCAGTGTATCTGTGTATCTGAAGAAGTGTGCATGCACACGAAAGCTCATACCAAAACAAAAACTTAGTTGGTCTTTAAGGTGCTACTGAAGGAACGATAACGGTGGTAGTATTTGTTGTTATGGTCAATCAATTGACTCCTGGATTCTACCGGTACAGAAATAGAAATACTTTATTATCACTGTACCACTAGTTTACAGTGAGATTAAATGACCCCCCCAATCTCTCAGTCCTTGTTACACTCTGTGTGCTGTCGTACAAACACCAACCCGCAACATCAGCTGCAATGTTGCTGTCTTCCATTCAGCAGCCTCACAGCCCATGGGTAGAAACTGTTCTTTAACCTGTTGGTGCGGCTTCTCATGCTTCTATATCTCCTGCCTGAGGGCAGGAGATTTAAAAGGTGCTGGCCAGGGTGTGAGTCATCCCTGAGAATATATTCCTCACTCTTCCGAGGCAATGGTCTCCCGTGATAACATCTAGCGGACTCTGGACAGCCCACGAAAGCGTGTGCTGTCTTCACCACCCTCCGTAGGGACTCGGCTGTCGAACCAGCATACCACGCCGTAATGCAGTATGAAAGAACACTTTCTATCATGGACCGATAGAAGGAAATCATCAGTTGCTGTCCAACCTTGTTCTTTTACAAGACCATAAGGAAATGGTTGGACAGTGTTCTCGAAGCTACCAACATGAGTTTGACCAAACTGTCGGAGGCAGTGGAAGACAGGAGTGCCTGGCGTGCTCTGGTCCATGGGGTCACGAAGAGTCGGACACGACTAAACGACTAAACAACAACAAGTCTCTGCTTGTTGAACAATGAAGTCTCTGCTGGGCCTTCCTAACCACCTGGGCTGTATTGACCTTCCAAGTTAGGTCTTCACTAAGATGGACTCCCAGGGATTTAAAGGAAGAGATTCTCATTTCATCTGTGTCAGTAGGCAATTATCTTGAGAAGCGGTATGTTCAGGTTCCATAAAAGAGGGACAGTCTTATGAACTCTTAATTCTCATATGAAAAGTAAGAGTTAAGGAAGGGTTTAAGATAATAATGGCTGTATAACCTTCATCTATTCTAGTGACCTGGGGGGAGAGGAGAAATAAGCTCTATAAATGCACATTGTTCCTTTGTGGGAGCTTACAATGTGAATCAAGTGTACTTTTTATGATTAGGATTGTTAACATACTTATCTTCCTCTGAAGATCTCTGGATACCATATATAGCTCCCTCCTCCTCCTCCTCCTCCTCCTCCTCCTCCTCCTCCTCCTCCTCCTCCTCCTCTTCTTCTTCTTCATCTTCATCTTCATTTAAATTTATATACCACCTTTTATCAAAAGATCCCAGGGCGGTGTACAACATTAAAACATTACAGAACACCAACACTAAAAATAATAATAAAAAGCATACAGACAACAACTTACTTTCACGACAATTCCGTGAGATAAGTTAGGCTATGTGATTTTGACTGGCGCAGGGTTACCTGGCAAGCTTTGTGGCTAAGTGAGAACTTGAACCCAAGCCCTCAGCCCCCCTCCCACCTATCACACCATGTTATCTGCCTTCCATCTGTCTCCTTATAATATTTTACTCCGCTTTCAGATGGGACGCAGAAGTTATCCCTGGGAATACACAACGCGCGCTCTACAAACGTGAGGTTTATCCTTCACTGGAAGCGGAACCCTTCTTGTCTCTTCATAAATCAGAGCCTCCTCTTCGCCATGATGGCTTGATTGGCAGGAGGGAAGACATCCGGGTTGGGCAGCTGGTTGCCGTGGAAATAAGCAAAGAGGGTCAGGCAGAGGTCTGGGAGGTTTCAGTCTTCCTGTAATATCCTTAATTGCTCATTTATTTAGTGCAATTAGTCCCAGGTGCTTGCTCTCGTTCCTATGACCCCGGGCAAGGCACCGTTTGCAACCTTGCCGTGCTATTCTGAGACGTTCCATCGATTTCTACCCCCACCTGAAGACGTCTGCTGAGTGAGCAATATAGGCCTCACCGTTTTAACAGCTGGGTGTGTGTTCTGCTAAGTTTAGAACGAAGATTCAAAAATATTTTATGTTAAGATCTCCCCCCCCCCCAGAAGACCAGTACCAGATATATCGGAAGTGACAGGTGAAGAGGGCCCTTTCTGAGGTAATAAAGTGGCACTGCCAGGGTGGGACTTTAGGGCAGAGGTCAGCAAACTTTACAGCAGGGGGCCGGTCCACTGTCCCTCAGACCTTGTGGGCGCCCGGACTATATTTTGAAAAAAAATATATGAATGAATTTATATGCCTCACAAATAACCCAGAGATGCATTTTAAATAAAAGGACACATTCTACTCATGTAGAAACACCAGGCAGGCCCCACAAATAACAAAGAGATGCATTTTAAATAAAAGCACACATTCTACTCATGTAAAAACATGCGGATTCCCGGAGACCTGATTGTGCCCCCTCAAAAATATTTGCCTGGGGCCATAGTTCCCCCCCATCCCCCCATGCTATGCCTCTGCTCCCCAGTTTCATTATTTAGTCATCTGCATGGCTATTGTTTTAGGGTCTTTTTTTTTTTTAAAAAAAAAGGTTGGCATTCAACTGTTTTACTCTGAGTAAATCCATTGAAACTAACAGACCTAACTTACTCATGCTTACAACAGGCATAGGCAAACTTGGCCCTCTGGGATGTTTTGGGACTACAACTCCCACCATCCCTGACCACTGGTCCTGTTAGCTAGGGATGATGGGAGTTGTAGTCCCAAAACACCTGGAGGGCCGAGTTTGCCTATGCCTAGTCTAAAAGTTTGTTGTTGTTGTTGATTGAATTTATATATCGCCCTATACTCAGAGGTCTCAGGGCGGTTCACATAAAAAGATCACAATATATGAAATCAAAATCAAAGCAATAACCCAATCATAACCCCCCCCCCCGCCCAAAGAGCCACATTTTAAAAGGGTATGGGATCTGGTTCAGGTCAACCAAACGGCTCCCGCCCAATTGCTTCTGATTTCACCCACTGATGTCTCTGGTAGGGTTGGGTGATATCTGTTTTTCAACATTGTGATAGAACACCAGGTAAACATTACAATGTCTGAGCTAAGGATGGAGCTATGCAGAGGCATTGGCTGGCTTCATGGTTTTCCCCGCGTCATGATTTTCACTGGCGCCTGCTCTTGTGACTCGCTGAGGCAGGGGAGAGCTGAGCCGGCAGAGTTAACAGGGACTGCAGAAATCAAGAGAAGTATTGGCTGGCTTCACAGTTCCACCCACATTGTGATTTTTGCTGAGAGAGAGAGGGAGAGAGCACACATGCGCGCGCACACACACACACACATCATGATTCGCGATATATTGTCACGTCAGAAATCACAAAACCAATATCATGATATGGACTTCAAACCGGTTTTGGATGATATATCGCTATATCACCTAGCCCTTGTCTCTGGCTTTCCACATGCAGCCCATGGAAGATTTCCCATAAGGGAATGTGACCCTCAGGCTGAAAGGCCAGTTGGGCTCTTGGCCCTGCACACCAGTTGTGTAGAATCACAGCTCACGTTCCTAATCTGTAAATGAATAATAATAATTTATTATTTCTACCCCACCCATCTGGCTGGGATTCCCCAGCCACTCTGGGCAGCTCCCAACAGAATATTAAAAACACGATAAAACATCAAACATTAAAAACTTACCTAAACAGGGCTGCCTTCAGATGTCCTCTAAAAGTCAGATAGTTGTTTATTTCCTTGACATCTGATGGGAGGGTGCCTTTAGGTGTTTTCTAAATGTCAGGTAGTTGTTTATCTCCTTGACCTCCGATGGGAGGGCGTTCCACAGGGCGGGCGCCACTACCGAGAAGGCCCTCTGCCTGGTTCCTTGTAACTTCGCTTTCGCTTCTTGCAGTGAGAGAACCGCCAGAAGCCCCTCAGAGCTGGACTTCAGTGTCTGGGCTGAACAGTGGGAGTGGAGAGGCTCCTTCAGGTATACTTGGCTGAGGCTGTTTAGGGCTTGAAAGGTCAGCACCAACACTTTGAATTGTGCTCAGAAACGTACTGGGAGCCAATGTGGTCTTTCAGGACCGGTGTTATATGGTCTCGGCAGCCACTCCCAGTCACCACTCTAGCTGCCGCATTCTGGATTAGTTGGAGTTTCCGGGTCACCTTCAAAGGTAGCCCCACGTAGAGCGCATTGCAGTAGTCCAAGCAGGAGATAACCAGAGCATGCACCACTCTGGCGAGACAGAGATTTTCCATAAGGGCACCAGAAGCCTCTAGCGCTCTGTTCTCCAAAGGAAACGGGTCTTCTGCAGGCTGCCCTGAACTTCGCCCTGCTCAAGTAAATGGGAGCAAAACATCATATTTGTTATGGTTTGTTCCCCTCTGATGGGCAAATAGGCAGGCGGGCCGCAAAAAGAGAGAAAAGAACAGAGATGGCCTTTGTGGAGACGAGGAAAACATGCAAAGATAAATAAGAAAGACTCTTTCACTGGACCAGTAATGCAACTCTCTTGGCTCTTCTCTTTTATTTATTTATTTGGTCTGGAGGGCACGGACGGATCCTTATTCCTTTCCCCCTCCCATCGCCTCGTTTTTTGGCAAAAGGCTCTTCTCATCCGTACAATGGCCCTTCAGTGAAAGGAGGAGGGAGAGAAAAGGCCTCCGATATGAAGATGCTTATTTTGGCGGCTGAGTTTTTTTTTATGGCGCAAGAAGCCATAAGATAAAGGGCAAAGGAACTGAGGGCTGTGGGAGTGACTTAGTGGCAAGCTGGTTGTCTCAGAATGGTGTTTGGCCGGATCTGGAAATGAGCCGAAGGAGGCGAGACTTTAGGCACAGTTGATGAGTGCTGTGAGACATGCTTGGCTTTTGGGTGTCTTCCCTCGGCCCCAGCCAAATGGAGCCTGATGCCTTCTGTATACCAATTCTTGTGGAATATGAATGGGAGAGGGCTAGGGCACTCAGATAATCCTCGAGGGTTTCTTATAGGCAACTGGTTTCTCTGATGAAATGATGATGATGATGTTATTATTTATACCCTGTCCTTCTGACCATAGCTGTCAAGTCTCCCGTTTTTTCACGGGAAACCCCCGTATTTATACCCGTTTCCCACTATTATCCCGAATTGGAAAAAATCCCGTAAATCCCCCGGATTTAGAAAGCAGCTCCTACTGGCCAGGGAGGCTCCTTCTGCACATGTCTGGATGCCGCTTTGCTCATGTCTGGGCATCGGAAATTGGGCAGCGCCGGCACCGGAAGTCTCTTCTACGCATATCTGGACATGCGTAGAAGCGACTTCCGGTGCCGCGCCGCTGCTGATCCCTTATTTTTCAATTCGGGAGTTGACGGCTATGCTTTTGATTTGGTTGCCTCAGCCACTCTGGGCAGCTTCCAATGTATATAAAAACCATAATAAAACATTAGGAAGAACTTCCTGACAGTAAGAGCTGTTCGGCAGTGGAATTTGCTACCAAGGAGTGCGGTGGAGTCTCCTTCTTTGGAGGTCTTTAAGCAGAGGCTTGACAGGCATATGTCAAGAATGCTTTGATGGTGTTTCCTGCTTGGCAGGGGGTTGGACTGGATGGCCCTTGTGGTCTCTTCCAACTCTATGATTCTATGATTTTATGATTAAAAACTTCTCTATACAGATGTCTTCCAAAGGTTGTATAGTTACTTATCTTCTTGGCTCGGCGGGGGGGGGGGGTTTCACATAACTCCATACCCTCCAACATTTCTCCAATAAAAATAGGAACATCCTAAGGCAGGCACCCCCAAATTTGGTCCTCCAGATGTTTTGGGACTACAATTCCCACCATCCCTAGCTAACTGGACCAGTGGTCAGGGACATACCTGCCAAGTCCAGGACGTAAAGATCCGGGATCGGCAGCGCGCGCATGACCGGAAGTTGCGTGACGCAACTTCCGGTGGCGCTTCGCCCTTCTATGGGCACCAGAAAATGGCGGCGCCAGCGCCGGAAGTCGCTTCCGCGCATGACCGGAAACACGTAAAAGCGACTTCCGGCGCCGGCGCCGCCATTTTCTGATGCCCATAGCAGGGCAAAGCGCCACCGGAAGTCGCGTCACGCAACTTCCGGTCATGCGCGGAAGCGACTTCCGGCACCGCCATTTTCTGGTGCCCATAGAAGGGCAAAGCGGCACCAGAAAAATGGCCGCCGGGCAGAAGCCAATTTAAGGGACAATACCGGGATTTTTCGCTAAACGGGAGACCGCCGGGAAACGGTAAGAAAAAAGGGGTTTTCCCGGCGGAAACGGGATACTTGGCAGCTATGGTCAGGGATGATGGGAATTATAGTCCCAAAACATCTGGAGGGCCTAGTTTGGGGATGCCTGTCCTAAGGAAAAGCGGGATCAACTCAGAAACCGGGTGAAGCATTTTCTTGCAGCTCCTAAATGATTTTTCTGATACGCCTGTGTGCTCATTCTGCCCCCCTTTTGCTGTAGTTTGGTAGGAGGGAAGGTGTTTCTCGGGGCTTGCAGTCTGTTACCTGTCTCAGCAACAAAGGAGACTTGGGGGGGGGAGGCTCTGTGACCCCCCCCCAAAAAAAGAGGTGGAGGGCTCCTGGCAATGATCAACCCAGTCCAGAGGCTTTGCATTCTGGATTTTTATTTGCCGTGTCCATTTTTTCAGGCTGCTAAAACAATCCCAAGCCCTTTGTTTTCAGTGACTGGAGAGATTCTCTTCTCAGCTCCTTCACACGTCTCCAGGGCCCACTTTGGGCCATGCTAACAGCTTGTATGTTGTTTGCTTTAAGTGAGATGGTGAAAATCTAATGCTAGACAAATATATGACAGGGCTCCTGATATTTTCTCCTTGCTTTCTGCTTTCAAAGCTTTGGTGTTGAGGAAAGGGGAAAAGAAAGCCCAGCAACATAAAAAACAAACAAAACAAAAACAAGACTTGTCAAGTGGAAAGGAACCAGAAAGATGGATGGGTGCTCAGCCATGCAGAGAAATTATGTAAATAAACTGAATATCTGAAAAGTGACTGGGATAAGTTGAGCACTGAGAATTCTGCAAGGGGAAGAAAAGAGGCCTTTGAACATCTGGTTTTCAGACCATGAAGTTCCAAATGCTATCCAATGCCCACACGAACAGCCGGATTAGATAGTGTGCAAAGCAGGTCCCCAGGATTTGTGTGTACAGAGTTGGTGACATAGTGTGCTTTAACTTAGCCTTTGCCAACCTGGTACCTTCCAAACAGTTTGGGACTACAACTCCTATTATCCTCAGCCAGTCCAAAACATCTGGAGGGCACCAGGTTGGCGAAGGCTGCTCCAGTGTGTGCAGTAAAATAGTCCTTTGTGAGCAGAAGGCATATTCTGCATGTGCGGGAGAGCATCTTTTGCATCATGTTCTGGTGCTGTGGTTCAAGAAAGATGTTGCTGCTAAGTTGGAAAAACTTCACATGAGAACAGAAAGAGCTACAGAGATGGCGAAGACTCTAGAAGGCAAATCCCAATGACAAGTTTTAAAAGCGCGTTGTGCGGGTTTTGCCTGGAAAAAGCATTTATTTATTTATTTATTTATTTATTTATTATTTATACCCCACCCATCTGGCTGGGTTTCCCCCGCCACTCTGGGCGGCTTCCAACAAATACCAAAATACATTAAAATATCACAGATTAAAAACTTCCCTAAACAGGGCTGCCTTTAGGTGTTTTCTAAATGTCAGGTAGTTGTTTATCTCCTTGACCTCCGATGGGAGGGCGTTCCACAGGGCGGGTGCCACTACCGAGAAGGCCCTCTGCCTGGTTCCCTGTAGCTTTGCTTCTCGCAGTGAGGGAACTGCCAGAAGGCCCTCAGCGCTGGATCTCAGTGTCCGGGCTGAACAATGGGGGGTGGAGACGCTCCTTCAGGTATATAGGACCGAGGCCGTTTAGGGCTTTAAAGGTCAGCACCAACACTTTGAATTGTGCTCGGAAACGTACTGGGAGCCAATGTAGGTCTCTTAGGACCAGTGTTATGTGGTCTCGGCAGCTGCTCCCAGTCACCAGTCTAGCTGCCACATTCTGGATTAATTGCAGTTTCCGGGTCACCTTCAAAGGTAGCCCCGCGTAGAGCGCATTGCAGTAGTCCAAGCGGGAGATAACTAGAGCATGTACCACTCTG
Organism: Zootoca vivipara; assembly: GCF_965207765.1. NCBI lineage: Eukaryota > Metazoa > Chordata > Lepidosauria > Squamata > Lacertidae > Zootoca > Zootoca vivipara. The sequence continues at coordinate 19,473,025 of NC_142595.1, read as the reverse complement.
GTGAGACAGTCTGCAGGCAGGTAGGGTCTCAGCCTGCGTACCAGATGGAGCTGGTAGACAGCCGCCCTGGACACAGAATTAACCTGTGCCTCCATGGGCAGCTCTGAGTCCAAAATGACTCCCAGGCTGCGCACCTGGTCCTTCAAGGGCACAGTTATCCCATTCAGGACCAGGGAGTCCCCCACACCTACCCACCCCTGTTTCCCCAAAACAGTACTTCTGTCTTGTCAGGATTCAACCTCAATCTGTTAGCCACCATCCATCTTCCAACTGCCTCCAGACACTCACACAGGACATTCCCTGCCTTCACTGGTTCTGATTTAAAAGAGAGATAGAGTTGGGTGTCATCCGTATACTGATGAACACCCAGCCCAAACCTCCTGATGATCTCTCCCAGCGGCTTCATATAGATGTTAAAAAGCATAGGGGAGAGGACGGAACCCTGAGGCACCCCACAAGTGAGAGCCCACTTGTGAATACGGCCCAGGAGGAAGGAGCGGAACTACTGTATGACAGTATGACAGCAATTATGGAGAAGTCCACTGAGAATTTTCTAATAAAAGAATCTCTAAAAAGAGAGAGAGAGGAACTTGAGTAGCTGAGCTCAGGAGAAAAGGGAACAGGTTTTAACTAGAATGTACCAAAATTTCTCAGAAGACATTTCTCAGAAATCGTTCTTGGTCTCAGCCCCCTAGAAAAAGAAGACAACTTTGCCAAACTGGAGGTTTAAGGGAAGAAGAAAGGAACTGCTTCCCCCTCCTTGAGCAAAGTGTGTTCTTGCCATCTTTTCTCCAGCAAAGGAACAAACCAGAAACCCACTTTAAGTTCCCAATTGTTGGTTTGAAGCACCACCTTTACCTGCCACACACCTGGTGTCATGTATGACCTCAGGGGTAGGGCAGATGGGTGTGGCTTCTCCAGAATGGCCTCATGGGCCAAACAGGGAGGTCCAGGATGGAGGTTCGCCACTCCTGTAAGTATTGTGAGGAGTATAGTGATGTCTTCATGGGCAACCACGAGCAGGTACCTGAGGAAACCACTTGATTCTGCCTTATGGATTGCAAAATTTGTTGCATAAGACGTAAACTTAGGCTGTTCTCCTTTTTGTTTGACCAGGCTTCCAACAGGCACGGCCTTCTCCTTCTCGCTGAACTCCCCTCCACCACTAGCTCTTATTTTGTAATTCTGGTAGGTGTTTGTGAATCGCTCCTACTTTTACCGATGCCAGTCTTGCAGCTGACCCAAAGGAGAACAGGATTGGACCTCAGAGGCAAAAAAGTTAAATGAAAATGCATTGAGGCTTGGGTAGATTTTATAGCCCTCATTGTTCACCCTGAAAGCAAACAGGGACTGCCTGCCAAATGGATCGTCATAATTCCCCAGACACTTCCTCTCCCCATTTCTTCTTCCTTGCTTCTCTGAGCAATAGATCTCAGCAGATTAAACCTTTCTGCATGCATCACTCCCCCACAGAGCAAAACACCAGCGAGCTTTAATTGGCTACCCAATGCTGCGTATCAAATCCCCTTGTAGCCATCCTTAATGCTTAATGCTTAAATCAAAGATATGGGGAATTGTTAGGGTGCATGAGCAACACTTAGCAAGAAGCAGGCTCTCTGTGCAGCAGCCTTCCAGATGTTTTGGACTACAATTCCCGTCAGCCCCAGCCAGCATGGCCATTGGTCAGGGACGACCATTGTAGTCTAACAACATCTGGAAGACACAAAGATACAGGAAGGGTGAGAAGAAGGGCTATTCCTGCTACCACAGGTTTGGGGAACCTTCTTCAACCTGAGAGCCACATGTTGCTTGTGTATGGAGCTTGAGGCAAAAGTGGATGGAGCAATGCATATAAATTTTACCTTTGTACAGGCATCTAGTTTGGACACTTTCCAGCTAGGTGAAAACACTCAGAGGGAATATGAAACAAGGTGGCAAAGAGTGTAGCTGGAAGAGAGAGGATGTGGTTCAAGAACAGGGGTGGTTTGGGGAGAGTCCCAAGGGCCTGAACCTCCCCACTCCTGTGCTACAGGGACATTTATTCTTCTGGAATCTGATTAGCGCTGGATTCTGTTAAATGATGGAGAGACAGTTCTGCTGGGTACTCCACTGCATCAATGGCTTTCTGAGCAAAGCAAGCCAAGGAGGATTGCGTCCCAAGGCACCCGAGCCACAAAATTCCCAGGGCAACAATAAATCACACTGACATGGAATATTTGGTTTTATGGGTTCAAATAGGCCACAACTTTATTGGTTACAGATGTGAGCAGTTTGGCTTAGGCATTGGGGTGAAGCCATGCTATATCTTGACTCCTGCCCATCTGCAGGAAGTCCACGGAAGGGTAAACCACCAATAGGGGGTACCCTATAACTTACATCAGATAGTGGCACCACCCCGAGGGGTCCCTGTAGGGGCTGTGACATGGCCCTAGCCCAGGGGTCAGCAAACCTTTTCAGCAGGGGGCCTGTCCACTGTCCCTCAGACCTTGTGGGGGGCCGGACTATATTTTGGGGAAAATAATAATGAACGAATTGCTATGCCCCACAAATAACCCAGAGATGCATTTTAAATAAAAGCACACATTCTGCTCCTGTAAAAACACCAGGCAGTCCCCACAAATAACCCAGAGATGCATTTTAAATAAAAGCAAACATTCTACTCATGTAAAAACATGCTGATTTCCGGACCATTCGCAGGCCGGATTTAGAAGGCAATTGGGCTGGATCCGGCCCCCGGGCCTTAGTTTGCCTACCCATGCCCTAGCCCATGCCCAGGCTTCAGACAGTATTCATACCCCGGATCCCTTTAACAGGATACCCTTACGGAGGAGGGGCAGGCGAGGCAACAACCTCCCCTCCAACCAAACAAACAAAGGCTTACCCAATGCCTAGCCTCACAAAAGTTGTGACGATTGCTACCAGGTAGGCGAAAACCAATTGGCCAGTGCCAATTTGTCAAGTAGAAAAAAATCCGACCCGGCCCCAACCACATGGCGACTGACAACTGCTGTGATATCAGAGCAAGGCCCGACTCCTACAGCCTTTACCCAAATGATTCCTGGATATTTCGCTGAAAGAGCAACAATGGCAAACTCCACATTGCAAAAGGAACAGAAGGAAACAGCAATCACAGATCCAGCAGCCAAATGTCCCTACTGATCCGCCGAAGAGGCGAGGAAGAGGGATTCTGTTAAATGATGGAGAACCAGTTCTGCTGGGTCCCACTCCACTGCATCAATGGCTTTCTGAGCAAAACAAGTCAAGATTACGAGAGTGGAGTAAGACTGTGGCCAGGCCATGTCAGGGCCCACCCTGACCCAGACAACAATCTTGACCAGTTTGAAGATAAAGATAAATGCATCTTTGATAATAATAAAAGTGCTTTTGGTCTTTTCTATACAGCATCACCGTAATAATCACAACTGCAATGTATGGCAGTATTCTTATCTCCACATTCGAGAGAGGGAGTTGAGACAGTTGTTTGCTCTGAAGGGTGCCCAAGGATTTCCAGGTTGAGATGAGATCTCAACTGAGGACCTCATGTGAGCCACTGTGAACACAGGAACATAAGAAGCTGGCTTTTATAGACCTTTGGCTTACCTCGTTCAGTGCTGCCTAAACCTACTGGCAGCAGCTGTACAGGGCGTTAGGCAGGAAGCTTTTCCCAGCCCTACTTGCAGATGCCTGGGATTGAACCTGGGGCCTTTGACATGCAGACCACGTGCTTTACCACTCAGCCATAGCCCTTGACACTGAGTAAAATATACGGATTAATTTTGAAACTCGATGAGCCTAGAAAGGCTCCGTTCCTTTCCGTGTGGCACGAGGAAGTGCTGCAAATAATGTTACGTTGTCTGCCATGTTATGTTGGGAAGTCTTAACAGTGACCGTGTTTGGCCTTAGGAAAGAATTTACCTCATGTTTAAGTTGGCTAATGATTTTATTTTGGAATTTGTCTGGGCTGTGTGGCTTGGAACTCTTGCTTGGCTTTTCGCATTTGCTCTGCAATCACCTTTCTGCAGCACACCCTATTCTTTCTTTGTGTTATGCTGCAGTCTGGATTTTTCAGGTTGATCTAGGGCAGGCATCCCCAAACTGCGGCCCTCCAGATGTTTTGGCCTACAACTCCCATGCTCCCTAGCTAACAGGACTAGTGGTCAGGGAAGATGGGAATTGTAGTCCAAAACATCTGGAGGGCCGAAGTTTGGGGATGCCTGATCTAGGGCCAACCCTAGTATTAGGCAGAGGGAAGCACCATCACCTCATTGGCTGGTGTTAGGAGGCAGGGAGCAGCAGGGAGCTGTTGAAGGATAGCACTGTGTGGGCCACACAACCTGGCCTGGGCGCCTAAGCTAGCCTGCTGCCTTTGCCATCGAAGGCGGGTGTTTTGTGATGTGAGGCAGAAAAGTTCCCCAAACATAAAATTTCCCATTGAGTAATTTCATGACATTAGTAAGAAGAAATGGGTTCTAATTGCAAGCACAATATTAGGCAAACATGGCTGTTTCCTAGTTTTTAAATTGTGAGGACATCGAAGAATCTCTGTGGCCAAGTGAAGATTTTCAAATGCAAATGACAATACGCAAAGTACTGTAATTTGCATAGGAAACATTTCCTTTTCAAAATTTTCTGGAAAGCCCACATCATTGTGCCTTATTATTATTATTATTATTATTATTACCCCGCCCATCTCATGGCATGTATAAATTATCAAACATTAAAAACTTCCCGATACAGACTGCTGTAACGGGTTAACACTATTTGTGATGTGTGTTTTTTTTTTGTTTTACCTGACCTGTCAAGGGTTAACCCACACTGGCTGAACATTCTGTTAGGGGAGGAATGCTCGTGTTTAAAAGGGAGGAGCAGCCGTTTGTCAGTTAGTAGAGGGTTTTGGGGAATGGGAGCGTGTGTGGTTAATAGAAAAAGAAGAAGGTCTTATAGTTAGGATAGGTTTAGGTAAAGGTTGGAAAAGATATATACATTGAACGTTTGACAAAGGTGAAATAACAAAAACCAAGCTTGCACACATGAAACCATAAAGTCTTCGTTATGACTAGAAGCAAATAAATATTCATCGTTTAAGTGCCAAGTAAAGAGTCGTCTGTATTATTTTCCAGCAAGGTATCAGCACTTGTTTAAGTGGGGACACCGCAAAGGACAAAACTTCCTACAAGAGAAGAATGGATAGCTTGTGACTTTGAGTCTCACTGAGGGGGCTGAATAGGAGCACAAACCTAAAGTGTCACAGTGTTGCCTCAGTGGAGAGGTAATCTTTTGCAGTGGGGGAAGTTCAGGGAGAGTGAACCCCTTTACTGTGGACAAAAGGGAAAGTCTCGTAAATAGTCAAAAAAGTGCAAATGATACCTGGCCGTGTGTGCTGGAAGAAAAACCTCATTACTATCAAGCCCACGGGGTAGAAGGGTTTACAGCAAGGCGAAAGGGAGAGAGGGAGGTTAGTTTTACCTCAGGATTCCCTAGTAGCTCTTTAAGTAATATAGAGGTTGAAGTGAAAAAGACGAAAGAAAAGGATTTCGTCGCAACCGCCTTCAGATGTCTTCTAAAAGTTATGCAGTTCTTTATCATCACTAGTATTGAAGTAAGATCTAAATGCCACACTGTACATTTAAAGCACTTTTATACTACTCGAACAATTATTGCTTTCCTGCAAAGAATCCTGGGAACTGTCGTTGGTTAAGGATGCTAGGAATTGTAGCTCTGTGAAGGATAAACGACAGTTCCAATGAGTCTTTGGGGGAAGCCAGGACTGTTAAAGTGATATGAATGCGCTCTAAACGCATACCGCCCAATTGGGACATGACCTTGACAGAGGCTGTGTCCCCTCTCACAAACACCCCCCCGGCTCTCTTGCACCTTCGCCTGCCACTTTCGCCCTCCGACTCCACTGCAGCCACCTCTGCCGTGTCCCCCACCTCTGCCACAACTGCACTTCCAGAAGTGTGGCGCCGCTTTCTGGAAGTACGTTGGCTGGAAAGCCATGCTGGAAGGAGGAACAACTGTGGTGATGTGCGGAGCAAGGTAAGTTTTGCTTCTGTTTTTTTTTTTTTTGGTCCCTTGCTCTGGTGTGGGCCAACTGACTCACTCCACAGCGCAGGGTGGAAAAATGGGACACCCAGGATTGGGATCGGAAACCGGGGTGGCTTCTGTAAATCTGGGGTGTCATGCTTAAAATGGGACAGTTGTGTGGTATTGAAGGGAGAAGTTTGCCAATTGTGTTATTGAGCTAGATCTGATCCTATAGTTTGCACTGCCTGCATTGTATAATTTTGAGTGTATGGCTTAGCCACCCCCCCCCAATATTGCTCTCTTTGCCTCTCTGTGTGCCAAAGTGTAATGTAACAGTGAGACAGCTTGCTATCAAGGCTAAGAGCTGGCCTTGTCTGGAACACAGAGAAAGGCTTATCAGCGGATGAGCTTGATGCTGGAAGCTGCTATGCTTGACGCATAGTCTTACTCAAGGCTGAGTCAGCATGTGTTTATGCACAGGACCGGACACTGATCTTCCTTATATGTACTTGTGACCCCCTTTGTGTTTATGAGGACAGGATACGGATTTTCCTAATATGGATTTGTAACTTGTGACCCCCTTGCGTGCGCACATTTACAGAGGAGGGGGAAAGGAGCCCAAGAAGTGTATAAGAAGCTTTGCAAATTTGTGTTTCTTTACTCTTGTCGTGGAGCTGACCACCAAGAGTCTCTTAAATTTAATAATTAAATTCTTTCTCTGGATTCAGCCCCCGGTGTCATTATTGGCTGTCTCTGTCCCTGCCTGGGCGCAACCTAAAGGACCCATGGAAGCTAATAAGGCTACAGTATGTACCCCCATATATTCCGACGTATAAGATGACAGGGCGTATAAGACCACTCCCAACTTTTCCAGTTAAAATACAGAGTTTGGGATATACTCGCCGTATAAGAAATACGACCCGGCGTATAAGACGACCCCCGACTTTTGAGAATATTTTCCTGGGATAAAAAGTAGTCTTATATGCAGGAATATACAGTAAATGCATGGATGTGTGGATGTGACCTCAGCGAATCTCCAATCCTCTGAAATGTCCAAAAATGTTGCAGTGAGGCCTGAGTGTGTTTAGAGACCGTGTAATGTTTGCTAGCGGTGGTGATGAGAAAAAGAAAACCGAGAGGGAAGGGCAAATGGAATATTCTTAATAGGAGCACCCCACAGTGCAACATTTTGTTGCAGGTCCCACTTGTATGCTTGGCTTCAGACCCATTTCTGGATCTTCAAGGGGCTGATTAATGTCTGACTCCTACCAACTGCTGACCACTGTAGCTTCTGACTGGCCTCCTGGGTCTCATTGTGCCATAGCTGGCATCTTCCCAGGAAGCTGCAATAAAAAAAAGAGAAAATAAAGACTGAGTAAGCACGTAAAAGCGCATTTAAGATAGCTGCTCTAAAGAAGCAAATATGGACGATCAGTTTAGTGGTGACTCATTAAAGCCCGAGGGTTTATGCTTCCTGAAGCTTAAGTGAACAAGTGGAAATTGGAGAGGAACTGGGACATTTCTTGCAAAATATTTTGTTCCATCAGAAGGCTTAGTGAAATGTTGTTGTTTTTTAAAAGTACTATTTCAAAAGAATAGTGTTGCTGGACAGAACCACCCAAGTTTCCAATTTGCCATGCTGGAGGAGTTCAAACTAGGGATGGAAGAGATTGTCTGTCTACTTTGGTTCCTCTTAGTTTCTCATTTTCATAATCTTAAATTTAGTTTGCCACATTTCCATATCAGTACATGATGCCCCCAACCTTTTTAAAAACTGTTCATGTACATTTTAAAAACTGTTCATGTACATAGTACAGTGGTACCTCGCTAGACGAATGCCTCACAAGATGAAAAACTTGCAAAACGAAAGTGTTTTGCAATTTCAATGGAGACTCGCAAGACGAAGTTTCCTATGGCGCGCTTCGCAAGACGAATTTTTCCAGCCCATAGGATGCCTCACAAGACGATTTTTTTTGGGGGGGGGTCTTGCGAGGCACCCTATGGGAAACCGCACTTCAATGCGTTCCTGTGGGAGCTGCTTCGAAAAACGAATTTTTCACTATATGAAGCGACTCGCGGAACAAATTAAATTAGTCTTGCGAGGGACCACTGTATACTGTTTTCCAGTGCTTTTTTTCCAGATGGAGCACAGTTCCAGCCCCTCTCAGGTGGGCGCCATTGCAGGCTAGTGCTTCCCCCACCCACTTCTTGCCTTTATTTACTTCCAAGAAGCCCCAAACAAACATTTCAAGTCAAAACGGAAACTGGCCAGAATGTGCAGGTGTACATTATTATTATTATTATTATTATTATTATTATTATTATTATTATTATAGATCAATGATGCCGCCTATCTCCTAGCCGCTCCTAGCTGCGATTGGTCAAGCTATGGGGCGGGGCCAATTCATATTTCCTTCTCTTCAATCTGTCTCCTGGGTAGGCGTTTAGCTTTTCAGCCAAGCCCCTATCGCTGCACATGTGCATGTTTGCGTGAGGGCCCTTCTGAGCTGCCCTAGCCATCTACCTGAATCTAAGAGAACAAGGGAGGTGGGGGCACCTTTATTTGACCTGCACTGGAACCAGGGGTGACCCCCAAACCAGCGAGGGAGACAGCTTGTCGATTACCTGTTGCAGGGCAATTCGATTGTCCTAGCATATTTTTTATCCAAAGAACTAACAGCCTATTGGCCCTTAAATTGATGGAGGACAGGCTATTGCTGAATAAATGAATGCATCACAAGGAAGGTAGCAATGTGAAATAATTCAGTTAAGTTTTAGCCAAATCAGGCATAATTGGATGCAATCTTAAACGCCTCAAGCAAGGAAGGAAGGCATTCTGTTGATTGGGAAGAAGGGCTTAGCCAGAGTCTGCATTCCAGCCTAAACACAAGTTTTCTGGCAGCACTGCATGAGGGGAGCCTGCAGCTTCTAAAGTAGAAACAGTTGCAAGCCGATATCTACGAATTGAATTGCTGTTAAAGCGGGGCAGGCTGTTTTCCACCCACCCACCCACACCTCTCCTCAGCCTGTTAGAAATTCTAGGTTGGCTCCGTACTAGGAATGCCTGAGTCCTTTGATCTGTGCAAATTCCGATGGGAACTGCCAAGAGCTGCATCTCTCCCTGACTTAGGGAAGGATCAGAGTATACCTGTCAATCAGATGTCGCAGTTCTTCAAATGTTTTCAACATGGTTTTCAGCTCAAAAGAGCATCAAAATGCAACATGCATATTTTGAGATAAAATATATTTTGAAGAACGACCATTGAAAGATGGTATGTTCAAAAACAAATATTTCAATGTGAATTTTCATACAGATCTCTTAACCCCCCCCCAATTAATGCAAAGGGGAGGGGGAGGATAGAACAGATATGCAAAAGTGATACTGTGATTTGACTGTCCCTGAGATTCTGGACTTAGGCTGTCACCCTATATTCACTTATGAGGGGCATAGCTGCCAAGTTATCCCTTTTTTTAAAGGGATTTTCCCTTATGCTGAATAGGCTTCCTCGCGAGAAAAGGGAAAACTTGGCAGCTATGATGAGGGAGGAAGACCCATTGGACTTCAAAGGATTTCTGTGTGGGATTGTCTGTTACATTAGCTGAACTTCAAGATGATTTCAGTAATGGAAATCAATAGGATCTGTTTGTCCTATTGTCAGGTTTTCTCGATTCTCTTTGGACCTAAGGACAATTAACTTTGACTGCAGTTCTATACACACATTCTGGGAATTAAGGCTGCAATCCTAACCTCACTTATCTGAGAGTAAGCCCCATTATGCTCAGAAGGCCTTACTTCTGAGTGACTTGCATAGGATTGGGTTACTAGCCTGGATCCAGACCTTTGACTATCCATGATCAGCTGTTTGGTAGAAAAGAGATCTTCCTTGCTTCCTATTCTGAAAAGCTGATTATGTGATTCAGAGTAATTTATCCAGGCTGTGTCTGTGAACCGCTTGTTTAATTCCCCATCCAGCTAGGGCTAAAGGCTTCTGCACATCCTACCTAGATCTTGGAGGTTGCTAAATACAGAACACCATAATACTATGACTATTGCCCTCCCCACCCTCATCACACTATAGCAATGTTAATTTTCTAGCTTTTTTGGTAGAAGCGTGTTTACTTACTGTTTTTCTCTTTAACATTGTGGTCTGCATACTATTTTAAAGCGCAAACAAATGAAAACTTCCCTTTCCGTTTGCATGGCAGTTGCTTTCTATTTTCATTCTGTTTTTATTTTTATTCTTTGGCATTTGCCAACTGGCAAGAAGCAGCGATTAGGTCCCCCGGGCTACAATGATCTTACAACTCCATTCCCAGCACTGGACATGTTTGCAATTACTGTTTCAGTCTTGAAATTAGTAATTTATGCACCCCAGTCCTGCTCCCAATTCTACACCTCCATCAAGAACTGGCAGCAAAGTGACTTAAGAATTCCAATACTTTACTGCACATGGAGAAAGCCCAGAGCCTGGAAACTGTTGCATAGGAAATCTTCTGGCTGCTTCTGCCTAACCAGTGTCCTGTGGGCTATATCCATTGTTAGCTGTGCTGAGAGCAGACCCATTAAAATTAATGGACATGAATAATGTAGGTCCATTGTTTCCTATAGGTCTACTCTAAGTATACAGTGGTGCCTCACTAGACGAATTTAATTGGTTCCACGGGTGTTTTCTTATAACGAAAAATTCGTCTAGCGAATCCCATAGGAACGCATTGAAATTTTTTTGAATTTTTTTTTTTGCCCATAGGAACGCATTAATTGAATTTCAATGCATTCCTATGGGAAACCGCAATTTGCTAGACGAATTTTTCATAAAACGAATTCGTCTAGCGAGGCAATCTCCGCTCGAAAAATCCTTTCGTTAAGCGGAAATTTCGTTAAGCAGGGCATTCGTTAAGCAAGGCACCACTGTAATTTAGTTGGCTATAATACTGACCAGCAGTATTCACTGTGCTATATATTAGGGTATAGGCAAAAGGGAAATGATAAGCTAAATGGGTCTCACTTGCTGCCCTTACTTGGCTTCTCAGCAAGCTGATGTCTCGTTTTTAATCTTCAGCAGAATTGGCTGCTGTTGCTGCATTAGTCACCAGGTTTCCCCCATGGTGTGCATCACTGCTGCTTACTGATAGGGAGAGAGGCAAGACAGAGGGGACCTCAGCGTGGTGTAGGAACAATGAAAGGGAGCATTGGGTTTGCTCTGCTGCCAACCTGTACTGTCATCAGCATATCTGAGGTTGTTGATATTTCTTCCGGCAATCTTAATTCTGGTTTGGGATTCTTCCAGTCCAGCCTTTCACATGATGAATTATACATATAAGTTAAATAAGCAGGGAGACAATATACAGCCTTCTCATACTCCTTTCCCAATTTTGAACCAACCGGTTATTCCATGTCCAGTTCTAACTGTAGCTTCTTGTCCCACATAGAGATTTCTCAGGAGACAGATGAGGTGATCAGCCACTTCCATTTCTTTAAGAACTTGCCATAGTTTGCTGTGGTCGACACAGTCAAATGCTTTTGCGTAGTCAATGAAGCAGAAGAACCCCCTAATTTGGGTCGCTCCCTAGAGCAAGCTAATATCAAAAGGTGGCCTCCAAGCCCTGTTCTTCCATTCAAAGTTGGCACTTCATTTCAGCCAACGTGTCTGCGTAGATTTGACAGGGTCAAAAGCGCCATGTCTGATTCTCTCTGCCATCTCTTTTAAGTGGCCCAGGGGTATGTTTCCAATTCCTCTCCAGGAAATGCAGAGTTCATGCCCTCAGCCCTTTCGTGAAGGCAAGACCAGCAGCCAAAGGCGAGGGCATCTCCTCTTCCCTCTCGGAAGACCTTTCCTTCAGCAGCCGATTAGAGAAAATGTCAACAGCGAGAGTCAAGAATAATGAGCCAACGATGAAACAAAGATGAAAAAACAGCCCAACTAATGACTGGGCACCAAGGGGGGCTTTGAAGTTTTATTATACCCAGACCTGGGGAGCTCCGACTTAGCAGATCCATTAAGCTGGGGGTGCATTCAGTGTAATCCCTCCAACATGAGTTTTTTGAGAGTGATCAAAGACTAGATTATCCAGACAGGTCCTTGTACATCCATATGGGAGCAGTGAATGACCACACTTCTTTGTGGCTCCCTCTGAATCAAAGCCCTTACATGTTACAATGTACAGAATTATAACATATGGGATTGAACGGAATACACTACATAAGGCCAGGGGTAGCCAAGATGTTGCTGGACTCCAGCTCCCATCAGCTCCACCTATCATGGCCAAGAAGCAGTAATGATGACAGCTGCACTCCACAATGTCTGGAGAGCACCATATTGGCTAACTAAAAGCTATACAAAGAGAGTGTTTAGAGGCTACTGTGTCATGACAGCTATCTTTTCCCTTTTCCTTTTACAAATACATATGCTCCAAAAGTTCATATTTGCTTGGCGCAATTTGTTGGGGACCCTGTTTCCTATTTATCTGTCCCCAATAAACCACTGTCTTTGGTTTTATCCTCAAGGTGTGATCTGGCTCCAGGTCTGAGGTGTCAAGTATAGTAATTCAATTCACTGAAATGGTAAATGCTTGTATGACTCACTATGTGTTTAAATTCGATTGGTTGATAATGGAATTCTAGAGAGTTCTCTAGTAAATCCCCTGTGATTGGCTAACGCTAGTCACATGAGAGTTATCGAGCGAAGGGGAGACTCCATTTTATGTGAAGCAAGATGGCTGTGTTTTAGAATCCACTGTGAACACTGCTAAGTTGGAGTGCTTCTTTTCTGCTTTAAAGAAAGAGAGCAAAGCTGCAGGAGAAGGTAAAAGTGGAAGCCTCTAAAGGAGCTGCAAGGCATGGCCTAATTGAGATGCTGAGGGCTGAGCTCTGGAAAAAGGAAAATACAGTTGTTTGGAAGTTAGAAGTAGAGACTGTAAGCCCATGCTTGAATAGGCGGTGACCAGGAGGTGACCTGTGAGGAACAGCTGCTCCACTGTTGCCTCCTGCGCAAGCAAGTTAGGGGGCACAATTCTTGCCTTGCCCCGGGTGCTGCCAACTCACGCTATGCCACTGGCAGGGACAGCCCTACCATTAGGCTGAGTGAGGCAGGCAGCAGATTGCTGGGGTGGGGTGGGAAGTGGTAGTGGGATACTGAAGAACAGACCTGTGTGCGCCCAATGGGCTGCCCTATACCCCTAAAGTAGCTTGCTGACCTGAAGTGCAATGGAGAATGCTGTCCCATCTCCACAAAGGTAACACCCTGCTCTTAACCCATTGGCTTCTGTAAGTGCATTTGGTGGGTCGTGGTGGTGGGGCACCATCCTGCGACTCTCCTCGGGGAGCAAAATGTCTCGAGCCACCCCTGGCTCATAGCACAGCGAACTCCCATTGATTTTGGCCAACTGATGGCCTTACGAAGCACCACCTCTCCAGTTAGGCCAGGTCAGGCCAGGCTAGGTCAGGCCAAGCTTTCTGAACACCCCTGCCCCCCCAGATGAGTGTGACTTGTCGGTTGCATGGGGATAAAAGCTTTCCTGCTGAAGTTAATTGCTCATTAATCAAACTTCCACCGGCCCCATCAGCCAGCGGTCGCACACCACGCTTCTGAGACGAGGGATCATCTCTGCGTGGCACGGCAAAAGCATGCGGTCACAACAATAAGCCTGTGATTTTAAAGCCTGGGTCAATATGTATCTTTCTGGCTATTGATCGAGTTTTCACCCTTTCTGGATTTCTGAGGGCAGATGACAATTTGAAAGCTGAAAATAAGAATCTGAGGGCACAGCATCATACACAGCCTCTTGGAAATGGGTGAATATCTACAACTATCTCTATCTTTATCCCCTCTATCTATATTCTCCCTGTTTGTTTGGCTTTTGACAGCGAACCTTCCAACCGCCCCCTATGTTCTAGGTCAGGCACCCCCAAACTCTGTCATCCAGGTGTTTTGGGACTACAACTCCCACCATCCCTACCTAACAGGACCAGTGATCATGGATGATGAGAGTTGTAGTCCCAAAACATCTGGAGGGCCAAGTTTGGGGGTGTCTGTTCTAGGTCGAGTCCTTCATAAATCACGGTTCCTGTTTTTTCTTCTGGGAACCACTGCAAACATTTTCTCTCCCCCCCTCTCTTTTTTCTTTTGGTCAAATCTTTTTTTATTGAGTTTTACATTGCAGATTTAAATTCAAACACCAACATTCAGAATTCCCTGAATCCTTCAACTCCCCCCCCCTTCCAGGGTTACCATTATCAATCTTTTTTCATTTCATTATCAATCTATTTTTAAAAAAATCACAATCCACATAATCCATTTTATCATAGTTTTTAGTACATTACAAGCATTACTCAAACCCTGCCAAAGTTTTTAGTTGTTTACAGTGTTCTCTTAAATACATTTTCCCTATTCCTTCTTAAAGACTGGTTTCTTATTTTCCCAGTCAGTTTCGCCATTTCGGTGTAGTCCATCATTTTCACCAACCATTCGTCTCTGGTTGGGACTTTATCTTCTTTCCATCTCTGAGCCAGTAGTATCTGCGCTCAGATAAATAATCGTTTCTGCTCCTGAAAACATTTTCTTTTAATGCACTGGTGTTCCTGGCACTCTGTTACTAATCTAACTGTTAAAAGAAAACTCTTATTATCAGTTTACTAGCACATTCTGATTCAGAAGCCAGTTTTCATGCCTGGCTAGTGAAGAGCAAATGAATGTCCACAGTTAAGTTTCCCAGCTTCTCAACTCCTCAACAAGCTTTGCCTCCGGTAGAGGCCTCTGATGGACAAGGGGATGGGGGAGGAGTAGGGAGATGCATCTAACTAAAATAGAATCCCACTCTCGCTTCTCTCCTTTACATGGAAGTCTTTGTTAGAGGCCCAGGCATCAGGGCTGGTTGAAATGTTGGCAACCCTAGCTGTAAATGTTCATTTATTCTGCAATAGCCTGGGATAAAATCTGGCTTTTAAATCAGGGCATGTTAAGTAAACCCCTGATATATATATATATATATATATATATATATATATATATATATATATATATATATATGCAAGTGTACACAAAACAGAGCTCGGTCTATCGCACTTAGCAGCTGGTAACATTTACTTCTGTGCAGTGGAAAGCGTCAACTGCTAATTGCTGCAGATCAAGCACAGCAGCAAAGGCCGATTAAAAAAGTTGGCTACTGTACGTATAGCAATCAGAAGTTTTCAGGAATTTGTGAGAACAGAACTTGGGAGTGGGGGCAAGGGGGGGGAGACGATAACCAAGTGAGCCTTTATGTAAGAACAGGGTTTTAACAATGCACAAGAGAGTCCATCTTTTCATCTGTGAAATGCTGGATGGTCATGGAACAGCCAGAGCTAAGCATGCACATTTTGGGTCAATTCAATTCTATTTCTTTATCCTATGCAATAATTTCCACCCTGCCTTTCAGCCTCGGTTGGCCCTCAAGGCAGCTTACAATAACTAAGGGTCCTTCCAGACTGGGATTTTTTTTCATTTTCCGTTTTGCATGCTTATCCTGCAACATGCCATTGTTCTAAAAATAGTGCATTAGGGGTAGACCTATACTGAACACTTCACATGTCGTTCTGCTTCCGTGGTTCTTCTGCCATGTCTCCCCAATGCTAATTGCATTATTGTGGGGTGGGGTGCCAATCTGCACTATAGCACCACAAAAGCAGGACAAAATAAAATAAAACAAACCCAGAACATTTGCTGCATGAAAAGTCACAGGATTTCTGCAGAAAGTTCTAGGGTGTACATGAACTAGAAGTTAAGCCAAATGACTGCCCTGAAACTTTTGCAGTTTTGAGGCAGCAAGGTTCCATGTACCCCATCATAGAATCATAGGGTTAGAGGGGACTCAATGGATTACAGTGGGACCTCAGTTCTTGAACTTCTCTGTTGACGAATGTTTCAGAACACGAACGTCGAAAACCCAGAAGAAGAAGAAAAAGTAGAGTTTGGATTTGATATCCCGCTTTATCACTACCCTCAGGAGTCTCAAAGCAGCTAACAATCTCCTTTCCCTTCCTCCCCCACAACAAACACTCTGTGAGGTGAGTGAGGCTGAGAGACTTCAGAGAAGTGTCACTAGCCCAAGGTCATGCAGCAGCTGCATGTGGAGGAGCGGGGAATCGAACCCGGTTCATCAGATTACGAGCCCACTGCTCTTAACCACTACACCACACCACACCGGAAGGAAACGCTTCCATTTTCGAACGCGCCTTGGAAGTCGAATGGCTGTGTGTTTTTTCAAACCCAGAAGTAAATGTTCCGGTTTCCGAACGTTTTTTTGGAAGCTGAACATCTGAACCAGCTTCCGCTTGAGTGCAAGAACCTCTTGCAACCAATCGGAAGCCGCGCCTTGGTTTTCAAACGTTTTGGAAGTCAAACGGTCTTCCGGAACGGATTACGTTTGAAAACCGAGGTTCCATTGTATCTAGTCCAACCCCCTGCCATGCAGGAATATGCCCCCATATGGGGATCAAAACCATGACTTTGGCATTATGAGCACCATGCTCTAACCAATCACGAGCACAAATAATCATGGTCTAAAACATAAGAACAAAACGCCAGTTACAAAGTACTAACCACATTACAGTGGAACCTCGGTTTATGAACACCTCGGTTTACGAATTTTCAGTTTACGAATGCCGCGGACCCATCTGGAACGGATTAGTTCACTTTCCATTACTTTCAATGGGAAAGTTCGCTTCAGTTTATGAACGCTTCCATTTATGAACAGACTTCCGAAACCAATTACACCCATGCTTCGGGTTAAGTACGCTTCAGGTTGAGTACTCTGAGGACCCGTCCGGAACGGATTAATCCACTTTCCATTACTTTCAATGGGAAAGTTCACTTCAGTTTATGAACGCTTCAGTTTATAATTCACTTTCCATTACTTTCACTGGGGATGTTTGCTTCAGTTTATGAACGCTTCAGTTTATGAACAGACTTCCAGAACCAATTGTGTTCATAAACCGAGGTACCACTGTATAAAAAGAAAGAAAAAAGTTTTGTTCTACTTCGCTCTGTAGTTTCCCCGTTCCGCTGTTTATACCCTTTGAGCCTCTAAGTAAACTGTTTTTTTAAAGGCCCATGAAATAAAAAAAAAAATCCTAGCGAGCTGCCCAATTTGATGCTTTAAAGAAGCATGCAAAGATCAAGAGGCATCATTTTTATATGTGTAAAATGGAGGTACCTCACTGTTTAATTGCTTGATGCTTTCCTCTGTGTGCTCCTTCTGCCCATCTCTACTCCTGCAGTTTCTATAGCCTGTTGTGGGGTTGTATCGGGGTTGTGTGAAGACTGGCAAAACTGTCAGTTTGGGTTTCTCTCCATTTCTCATCTTTCCACTCTTCAGTTTTCCGCATTACCACATCAGTTTGTGATTCTTTTTTTAAAAAAATCTTTATGACGATCCACCATGAATTTCACAACAACAACAACAACAACAACAACAACAACAACAACAACATTATTTATACCCTGCCCATCTGTCTGGGTCTTCCCAGCTAGAATATACTTTTTCATGCTCTTAATATGCATTTTTTTGCAAGCAAATTACCTTAATTGAATTCATTTCTGTATGTTATTTTCAATGTCATATGCATTTATATGCACACTTTATGCTAATATGTGAATTTTTGGACACATTGCATAACTGAAGAAGTGCCCAGCAAAGTTTGAGTTTTGAAGGATGGCTGTACAATATTTCAGTTTATGTATTCTTTTGGAAAGTGAGAAGTACTGGTAAGTAAGATCTCATTTAAATGCAAATGAAGTTGAATCCCCCCCCATCCCTAGGGATGGGGTTAAATCCATCCAGTTCAGATATTAATACAACCCCACCTAACTGACACTTGCTCAACCAGTAGGCAAACTGAAACACAAGTATTTTTTTTAAAAAAAATATGCACTCCTTTGAATTTTGTGACATAGTTTTCCAACAACAACAAAAATGTCCACTTAAAAGATCTATTAGGGGAATATGTAAACACACGAATCCCCAGTGAATATTAGTGAAAATTATGTTAAGAATGCATTTTATTAGGGAAATCTGCTAGCCAAAAATGTGTACACCAAACCGAGTACAATTTTTTTATGCAGACTCTTTTTTATTTTTAGAAAAAGCAAGTTTGCAAATTGATACATTACAAAAGAAGAATAATGTTATAGTTGTTAACCAGACCTTAACCTACTACAGTACAGTCGTACCTCGGTGGTCGAACGGAATCTGTTCCGGAAGTCCATTCGACTTCCAAAACGTTCGGAAACCAAAGTGCGGCTTCCGATTGGCTGTAGGAAGTCGCGTAAGCCGCGTCAGACATTCGGGTTCCAAAGAACGTTTGCAAACCAGAACACTCACTTCCGGGTTTGCGGCATCCGGGAGCCAAAATGTTCGAGTTGTAAGGCATCCGACTGTATTTATAAAAATGAATTCCAAATATTGTTAAATTTGTCCATGGCCAGCCTGCATTTGTAACCAACGTGTTCTTGTGTCGCGAGTTTGTACATATTTTCAATCTTTCTTTTTGGTGTGATGTGTACAATTTCTTTTCTTTGTTCTGGTTTATTTTCTACATGGGTACTATTTCCTTCTTTTTGTGTGTCTTATCTTGCTCTGTGCACATGTAATTATACACTTTTTAGTTTTCAATATAGAATATGTGTACTGTATGTGTGTGTCTGTTTGCAAACTGATACCGAAATGGGACAAGCTGAACTTAAGCCTAGAAAAAAACAACCTAGAGAAACTGGAAAGCACAGATTCATGTATCTCTAGCCCCACAGCGCAGAGCCCACCACAACAGCTACCCGGCAGTAGAAGGAAATGTCAAATAAATCCCTCAGACCTACGCAGACACCTAATCTGCATTAGCAATTTGAATCATGCCAATAAATCCAACCCCGGCCTGAACTTGTTAGCTGTCTACCGAAAAGCCGGTCTCTGCGGAGGAAGTTGGATAGATTTTTGCTCCCACTGGTGGCAGTTCTGTGTTAGAAAAACAACAGAGCAAGGGGCTGGGGAGGTGGAGGGAGAGAGCAAGGGATGTCTCATATGTCTGCATTCTGTATCGCTCCCTCTCTGCAATTGGTACCCACTGCTTTCGTCTCAGCTTCGTACATAGGTAAAAAGGTGAAAAGGTAAAGGACCCCTGGACAGTTAAGTCCAGCCAAAGGCGACCAAGGGGTTGCGGCACTCATCTCGCTTTCAGGCTGAGGGAGCCGGCGTTTGTCCACAGACAGCTTTCCGGGTTGTGCGGCCAGCATGGCTAAATCGCTTCTGGCGCAACGGGACACCATGACAGAAACCAGAGTGCACGGAAATGCCCTTTACCTTCCCGCCGCAGCAGTACCTATTTATCTACTTGCGCTGGCGTGCTTTTGAACTGCTAAGTTGGCAGGAGCTGGGACAGAGCAACGGGAGCTCACTCCGCCGCGGGGATTCGAACCGCCGACCTTCCAGTCGGCAAGCCCAAGAGGCTCAGTGGTTTAGACCACAGCTATTTACTATCTGTTTAAAGCACATTTTGAAGCACCCCTTCCCACCCACCCAAAGGGCATGGTAGTTCATCCCGCACAGAGCTAGGATTCCCAGCACCCCTGAAACTACAGTTCCCAGGATTATCTGGCTGGGTGTGCACTTTAAATGTGCTCCACGGTATACATGCAGCCCTTGTTTGACATGGAGGAGGTGGGAGAAGAAGGAAGCATCAGAAGCAATCTGTATTTGAGGGTTGGATGAGACCAGCTGCGAGCGTGGGATTTATTATAGCCCGATTAGAATACAGCATGACTGCTGGGTCCTTCGCCAGGGGGCTGTGCATTAGCGAGGGAGACTCAGTTTTCAAGCGGCTGCTAATTGAGCAATCTGCCACACTAATGGGAGAACTAATGAGGGGGACCGTTCTGGGGAGGGGGTCTCCTTCCTGTGTAGGCCAAGGGGAGGCCACAGCAACACTTTGTACGGGCCTTTCAGGAGTCAGAAGAAGCTCCATTAATTTTCATCCCGTAACCTTTATACACCACAGCCCTGGGGATGTGGGCCGCCTTTAGAGAGCGTGTGGGATCAATTTGTGAGCGGGGGGGGGGGAGAGAAAGAGAGGGGCTGGAGACGGGGTTTCCGCTGGTCAGGAGGAGCAACAGTCAAATTCTCACAACTGTTTTGTGTTAAGGGACCGCCAGCCCCAAGTTTACGGCTTTGAGGGACTTGGGCGAATCGCACCAACCAAAAGAACGGGGATCTGGGTTGTGAGCAGATCAAGACTCACAACGGGCGGTGTAATTCCCTTGATACACACACACACACACACACACACACACACACACACACACAGCAGGATATGGCATGTAGGTTACTACACAATTCAGCTGAACTGACTGAGACTGAGGGGTGAAATTGTGAATGGGGGGGGGGCAGAGAGAGAGAGAGAGAACACTGGTAGGGCTTAATCCAACCTGGAAGATCTTCAGCCTAGTCCCAGGTAGGTGTGTGTGCAGAGGTGCCTACCTGAATAAAATATTATTGCCCCGCATCACAAGACATCGTCCATACACACCATTTAAATGGCAATGCCCATCAACCTTGGGGTGTGTGTGACTCCTTCAAATATTTTATTGGGGTGCTGAAAGGACCGAGGCCCCTAGGAATTCATTCTCTCCCTCTCCCTCTCCCTCTCTCCCTCTCCCTCTCTCCCTCTCCCTCTCCCTCTCCCTTTCTCTCTCTCTCTAAGCTATAGCTTGTTTAGCTTATACATAAATCCGGCACTGATGCTAGGTGACACACTCTCTCTCTCTCTCTCTCTCTCTCTCTCTCTCTCTCTCTCTCTCTCTCTCTCTCTCTCTCTCTCTCTCTCTCTCTGTGTGTGTGTGTGTGTGTGTGTGTGTGTGTGTTAGGGAGATGGCTGTGGTTACTTGGTGGTGAGGGACAGGCACGCCATGTGATCTGAGGGACTTTCTCCCCAGTGATTACATCGCTTAATACGTTCCAGGGGGGTGAGGCCTGGCACAAATTAAACCTTTGGAGAAAGAAGGCTCTCATAGGGAAGAGAGAGATTGCACTCCTGGGTTTAAATTTGTGCGCTCTAGTAGCGAAAGACAGAGACAGACAGACAGACAGAGAGACAGAGACACATACAGAGACAGACAGACAGAGGAGGGCTCAGCCCGGGAAAGCTGAACCATTTGGCAAAGTAAGGTGGCAGATTTAGAGTGCCACCAGTGGCGTTATGTAACAAAGCCATTGCAGTGGGTGGAGGGATCTCAGCCCTAAGCATGCTCAATCCTTGCTGGGCAAGTTTTTTTTTTTTTGAAGTGGAGCCGGGGGAGGCGGTTCCCCCCCCCCCCGGGAGCTTTTCCCTTAACAAATTTTTGCTACTTCTGCAAACCTGGGGTTCTCCTCAATCTGCTGACCCCTCCCTCGGGTCTATAGGCGGTGCCATTCTGGCTACATAAGCAACGGCACTCACAACTTGAACATGAGTAATAGAACAAAGGGTTACGACGACAAGATTTTGGTGTGGGAAACAGATGGATCTGATCTACGGAGCACAATCCACTGGGACGTTTCCTTGTACTAGCCTCGTTGAAACAAGCAGGCACAAAAAATGCTAATTAGCAAAAGGAGGTCTGCATTTCCGTGTTGTTGCCATGTAGATTTCCCACCTCGGGACCTCAAATGTTTTGGCTAGGGTCAGGCCTTGGCTTGCCTCTAGAATATCT
This sequence comes from Zootoca vivipara, assembly GCF_965207765.1. Classification (NCBI taxonomy): domain Eukaryota; kingdom Metazoa; phylum Chordata; class Lepidosauria; order Squamata; family Lacertidae; genus Zootoca; species Zootoca vivipara. The sequence continues at coordinate 19,451,285 of NC_142595.1, read as the reverse complement.
GGATCCACCCCCTCACCCGGCTGCGAATTCATTTGTGCAGTCTTTGCAACCTTCTACATTTCCCCACCTGTAAAATGGGCATAAACAATGGCTTGGCTCCTAGTGCAGTTGTGAAGAAGCGTACACAAAATAAAGATTGGAGGGCACACGGCTGAAAGCGGCGAAGAAAAGATTATACAGGGGGCAACAGTAAAGTCTCAAAATGGTCGCTTCGGAAGCTAGAGGGGGAGGAGAAATTCCTTCTCTGGATGAATGCTTCTGATCTAATTGGCCTCAAAACAGCTGGAATCTGGCCTGGGTTTGGCTTTCCTCCCTATGGGAGAGTAAATGGGATGTTCCGCTCTTCCTACATCAACCAAATTGTGACTGATCCTTTTCGGAGATCTCACTCATAGCTTCTCCTTGCAATTGGGGGCTCTGTTCTCTCTTCCTCCCTTGGGCTATGAAACAAGCCCTTACATAATTTAATTCAATTGGGCACTGTGGTCCCTGCCAACAAAACTGACAGATGGCGAGACCTTTGATCTCCCACTCCTCTAAGGCCGATCTTTGATTCCCCCCCTCTCCCCTTTTGGAGAAGTGTTTTTCCAGGGCTGTTCAAAAGGCCGAAGAGGACATACAAGTCTCAAATGTTTCCCAAACTTCTGGTAGCCAAGGCACATTATTGTTACGGAATTAAAATCGGAGGCGTGCTTTGCTCTTGCAGAAAGGTTTACGTCCAAAGAATGTAAGGATTCTTAAGATGAAGGAGCCATAGATGGGTGGTAGAACATCTGCCTTGGATTCAGAAGGTCCCAGGTTCAATCCCTAGCATCTCCAAGTCGGGCTAGGAAGGACTCCCTTCCTGAAACCACGGAGAACTGCTGCCAGTCTGTGTAGACACTACTGAGCTAGATGGACCAATGATCTGACTTGGTCTAAGGCAGGCATTTGAATTATGGTGCTGGAGGAGACTCTTGAGAGTCCTATGGACTGCAAGAAGATCAAACCTATCCATTCTGAAGGAAATCAGCCCTGAGTGCTCACTGGAAGGACAGATCCTGAAGCTGAGGCTCCAATACTTTGGCCACCTCATGAGAAGAGAAGACTCCCTGGAAAAGACCCTGATGTTGGGAAAGATTGAGGGCACAAGGAGAAGGGGATGACAGAGGACAAGATGGTTGGACAGTGTTCTGAAAGCTACGAACATGAGTTTGACCAAACTGCGGGAGGCAGTAGAAGACAGGAGTGCCTGGCGTGCTCTGGTCCATGGGGTCACGAAGAGTCGGACATGACTAAACGACTAAACAACAACAACAACAAAGGCAGGCATCCCCAAACTCAGCCCTCCAGATGTTTTGGGACTACAGTTCCCATCATCCCTGGCCACTGGTCCTGTTAGCTAGGGATGATGGGAGTTGTAGTCTCAAAACATCTGGAGGGCTGAGTTTGGGGGTGCCTGGTCTAAGGCAGGAATGGCCAAACCTGGCTCTCCAGATGTTTTGGGACTATCAGTTCTCATCATCCCTGACCACTGGTCCAGTTAGCTAGGGATGATGGGAGTTGTAGTTCCAAAACATCTGGAGGACCAAGTTTGGCCATGCCTCGTAAGGCAACTTCCCCATGTTCCTTATGACCCACTTTCAGAGTAGCCCACACATCCTCTGGTGTGAATCATTGTCTCAGGTGCACTTCCTGAGAGGGTGGTGATTCCACGGTCTCTTATATCTCTTCCACACACCCTGCAGAATAACCTCACGACCCCTCCCCCCCAGCATTTTAGTGTAAATTTCACCTAAAAACCACACTTCAGACTAAGCCACACATTTCTGCAAGCAGTTGCTCCCAATGGAATGCACTTTGGTAAACATTGCTTGGTTGGAGAATTGCATTGTGAAATCCAGATTAGTGCACAACTTAATTCTTCATATTGTTTTGAAAAGCGCGGATTTGACCGAGTTGCCTTTAAAGGAGAGCTGAATCGGGTCTCTCTCGCATCCCTAAAGCCAGCCTTGGCTTTCACGGAAAAGCTGGCCAAGTCCTCTGTTGGGGTATATTTCAGTACGGGATATCCTGGCTTAGGAGAGGCTTGGATTCTTGGTCTCGGCCTTCCTTCAGCTTGTCCCATTGTGTTATCTTCCACGGCAATCGGCGAGCTGAGCCACAAAATGCCACTGCTCTCTTGGAAGACCGGAGAATGGTTTGAACTGTGAACTGATGTTGGCCTTTCTCCACCTGCGGCAATTCGTGGAGGGCCTCATGGAAGCATTTACTGCCTGCGCAGCGTGGAGGAGGTTTTGCACGGGCTAGAATGTCTCCTTTTCCACGCTATAAATGTTGCCTCTTCCCCACCGGGTGTTCCCCCCACATTTTTCCTATTTTCACGCTCATTTCTCTTTACGCGCCTCCAGTGACCCAGCGCGAGCCGTAAACTTTAATCTCCACTGGCACGAGGCTGGGGGGATCGGCTGCAGAGTGGGGGCAGATGTTCATTAGTGCATGTTTTCCTGCTGTTTGCGATAGGTTGCAAGGCTGGAGATCACACACACACACACACACACACACACACACACACCTTCATACTTCCCTTGCTTGGGACTGCTGCCCGCGTATTTTTCAATTTTTTTATTTTTGATGTCGTTTGGGCTCTTAATGAAAATTAGATGCAGAAAGCTTTTTGAATCTGGAATATGAACCGTGGAGAGCTCTCCCTGCACTGCTGCTCCTGGTGAAGGAGCCAGAGGAGTGAAAGGCCCACTCTTCTGGACCCACATGAGATCATAAAGAACACTGAAGGAAATCACCTGATGGACATGATGAAGGTTTTGGTCTGGTCAGTGGCAGAGGAAGAGCTCTGCAGTAGAGCCATAGCTGCCAAGTACCCCGTTTTCTCCGGGAAAACCCCCGCTTTTACTTACCTTTCCCCGGTGGTCCCCCGTATCACTTCGTCTCCCGTTTTTCTCCGTTATTTTCTCCTGCCGGCGGCCATTTTTTTTCTTTCCGATTTGCCCTTCTATGGGCACCAAAAATGGCCGCTGCCGGCTTCAAAAGTCGCATCTACGCATGTCCGGAAGTGCATAGATGCGACTTCCAGTGTCGGCGGCGGCCATTTTTGGTGTCCATAGAAGGGCAAAGCGACACCGGAAGTTACGTCGACACAACTTCCAGTGTCACACGGCTGCCGGTCCCGGATTCTGCAGTCTGGGACTTGGAAGGTAAGAGTAGAGCATCTCCTTTGCATGCAGAAGGTCCCAGCTTCAATCATTGGCATCTCCAGGTAGGGCTTGGAGAGACTCCTTTATCCGAGAGCCACTGTCAGTCATAGAATCGTGGAGTCGGAAGGGACCCCAAGCGTCATCTAGTCCAACCCCTTGCAATGCAGGAATCTCAGCTAAGGCATACACGAGAGATGGCCATCCAACCTCTGCATAGAAAGCTCCAAGGAAGGAGAGCCCACAACCTTGCGAAGGAGACCGTTCCCCTATTGAACAACCCTCATGGGCAGAAAGTTCTTCCTGGTGTTTAGTCGGAAGATCCTTTCTTGTAACTTTAAGCCATTGGTTTGGGTCCCACCCTCCAGAGCAGCAGAAAACAAGCTTGCTCCACCTTCCATGTGACAGCCATTGAGATATTTGAAGGTAGCTATCATATCTCCTCTCACTCTCCTCTTTTCCAGGCTAAACATACCCAACTCCTTCAAGCGCTCCTTGTAAGGCTTGGTTTCCAGACCTTTGATCATCTTGGTTGCCCTCCTCTGCACACGTTCCAACCATACCTGCCAAGTTCCTGCCTGAAAAATAAGGGACCGGACCGGAAGTAGCATACCGGAAGTAGCCCTGTCGCCATTTTGGAACTGGGCGGAGCATGCTCAGAAGTGACTTTTGATGCTGCTCTGCCCAGTTCCAAAATGGCCGCCGCACCAGAAGTCGCGCTGCAGCCATTTTGGAACTGGGCAGAGCAGCATCAAAAGTCGCTTCTGAGCATGCTCCGCCCAGTTCCAAAATGGCCACCGCACCAGAATAAACCAGGGAGAAACAAAAAAATTCCGTTTTTTCGGCTGGGAACAGCCAGAAAAATGGGGGTTTCCCGGAGAATACGGGAGACTTGGCAGTTATGGTTCCAACTTGTCAACATCCTTCTTAAATGGTGGTGTCCAGAATTGGACACAGTATTCTAGGTGTGATCTGGCCAAGTCAGAATAGTGTGGTACCTATATTTCTCTTGATCTGGACACTAGACTTCTGTTGACAATACTGTGTTGACAATACGGAGCTAGGTGGGCTAGCAGTTTATAGTCGTCATCCCCTAACAGGCGGAATGAGATGCAGCCCTGACACGAGAAAAGGTCAAGCAGCATGATTTGGGAGTCACAGTGCCATTTAGGGTAGAAGGATTGAGGACAGACAGTCCTATCGACAAGTTTTTGCAAACGTCCACCATCAGCTGGCTAGTGCTGGTGCTTCTGGGTCACCTGACACCATTGTAATGTCACATGATTGATAGGTGAGCTGTTCCACCCACCTGCCAACCTTGGGAAGTGGGGTAGGGAAGATAAGGATTCGCCATGCTGGCTGGACCCAATTTCTCACCCCTGATGCAAATCATGGCGCACAGGAAGTTGCCTTACACCAAATCAGGCCATTGTCCCGTCGTTCTCAGTACTGGCTACACTGTCCGGCAGGAGCTTTCTAGGCTTTCAGACAAGAAGACCATCCCAGTCCTACCTGGAGTTGCCAGGGATTGAACCTGGGCCCATCTGCCTATAAAGCACACAGTCCCCCATGTGACAGTGGTGTTCCCCCCCAAAGACTCACTTAATGCCCTTGTACTGTAGGGCTATTGCACAGCTCTCCTTCATTTCAGAGAAACTTCTGCAGGAGAGACAATGAATGGCTTGTGTCCAGTAGTGGATGGTGTAATGGGGCAGTGGTGCTCACCTGACCTCTGGTCAGCTGAGTCATTGCTGCTTATCAAGAGGTAGAAGGGGAGGGAATGAGGCAGGAGCGAGGCAAACACGCCAGCTAAGTCAATCTGGCGTTCCCGCCAGTGAGTTTGCACCACATCAACTTCACTGCCATTGTGCCTCTTCCTTGCTACCTCCGGAGGTCAGTTGAGTGTTGGCGCACCATACTGTACCCTACTGGGAGTGCCCCATGTCAGCAAAAGGCAGGGGGACGCCTCAGGCATCGAAATGACTTGGGCCAGCCCTGGTCCAACATTCCTAGCAGAATCCTGAACTCTCTGGCTCCGCATGAACTCTCCATGACTGACTTTCACAGACAAAAAACTTGCAAGTGGGAACCTTACACTTCATGCGCCAAGACGCTGATGTGAATTGCAGGGCAATGGGGTGTGCTACGGGATGCTGGAAATCAGCGCTGTGAAGGAAAGAGAAAGTCGGTTTGGCTGAGGGTGGGGGGGGGGAAACCTGGCTGCATGGCCAAGGAACAGGCAGGAATATGCTCTGCTAATGAGTTAGGGAGATGGGTGGGCTGGTTGAGAGACAGGGCAGCTAAGGAAGGAGATGGCTAAAAGCTCCACATAGGCTCTAGGGGCACGGGAGGCTAGGTGTGTGAGGTTTGTTCTGGGAGGGGTGCAAAGAGGTGAGGAGGACTGGATTTCACATTGATTCAAACGAACCTGCCAGATCTTTGGCTGCGTGTTTCGAACACATTACGCACTAAACTCCTACTTTCCCTCAAATCGCTTTTCAGTATTGTTGTCAACCTTCCTGAGTCTAGCAGGATTTCTATTATTATTATTATTACTACTACTACCTGAAGTCCAAAATGAACAAATATATCCAGATGGAGGGGCAAGCCAGCAGGCAGAGTTTGGTTTCTTCTGCTGCGTAAACCGCATGGGTTTCGGCGTCGCAGCCCCTTTCCCCACCTCCAGCCTGGCTGCTCTGACCTAGACAGAACCCCTGTGGCGTTGACCTTTTCACATCTAGAAAGGGATGTGGGTGGAGGGGAGGAAGGGGGGGGGAGACAAATGGAAGTGCCCCCCTGCTGGTCTCTCTTATATGGGGGACATTTCCTGCATGGATGGGCTTTTAAGCAGGAAAAGAGGGGCAAAGATTGTCTTGGTGTCTCTGATGGCAGCTGGTCTCTGTGGTCTTAAAGAAAGAGAGAGGCGGGGAGGGGAGGTCGTATATATACGCCGAGGCTCTTTTGCAACAATAGATTAGTTGTCCTGCATCATGAAAGAGGCTGGAAAAGGAATGGCAAAGGGACCTTCAGATCCATCCTGATGTCTCCAGTGCAGCCCGTTAAACGGTTTGACACTAAGGCAGCTTACTTGGCTATATTTTATATGTAGCTCATAAACTCAAGAATGGCAAAGAGGGAGAAAGTCTGGTTGGGTTAGGGTTGTTTTTTCTTTTTTGCAGAATCCTGAACCAGTCTGCATTGCAAAACGTTTATAATATGCTCTTCCTACCCCCTTCTCTCCCCCCCCCCAGCCTCATGCGGTCACCATATGAGTACGGAAGTTCTGCTTTCGGTATATTTGTTCCCCGGGGTTTGGGAATGGAGATTTTATTGCTACTAATAAATATTATGATTACAACACAGCAAAACTCGCCCTCTCCTTTTGTCCTCCAACCCTCCCCACCCCCACCCCCACCCCACCCCCGGCCAGCTAGCAGCCTATGCACACTTATTTATAGAACTGTGAAGCGGGAGTTTAGTAAAAGAAATAAATAAGTGCGGAACGCGTTTGAAATATACTCGGAGTCGAGAGTGAATTTCATGCTCTTTATTCAGCTCATAGTCATCAAGGAGAAGAAGAGAAGACGAATGGCTCTTTTCCCAAAACCATCTGCTTATATACATTATTTACACAATGGGCCTTGCGTGATTGGCTACTTCAGGGCTACACCTGTGGGCCAATTATATTGTGGATTGACTTCTGCCAGCCGCCTGATTGGCTGCTCCAGCAGGCCAATCAGGTTGCGGATTCACTTCCACCTGGAGTTGGATTGGGTAGCTCCCGCTGATTCTGAATCCTATTGTTCTAGGATTCAGCTCAGTACATAACAGCGTTCAATACAGCCCTCTCTTTCGAGAGACACATGGGTCTCTGCAAATGGGTGGAATTCTGTTACGTGTAGCCCACTTGAGATCATGGATGGCAAAAGCCCTCTTTGCTTTCCCTAAACATGCAGACAAAACGCACTTCCACTTCTTCAATTAGTGGAGTGAGGTAGCAGTTGCCCGATCAGACGAATGGCTCTTTCCAGTCCAGCAGCCTCTCCAATGCCTCAGCGTTTCAGGCAGAGAGAGTCCCCCCCACTCACAAAGTTGTGGTGTCTCAAGTTCCTTTGAGATGACCTTTGATCTTTTAAGGCTGAACAACTGTGCTCATTTTAACTGGGAGTGGGGATGCTTACCCACAAATAGATCTGGTGATGAAGAAGCCTACTTCCTGCTTGAAATGGCACGCTGGGTGCTTGTTTACTCAGGGGAAGACCTTCCCTCTGGCCATTTCACATGTATCTTCTGATAAGGAAGCTCTTCAGCCTGCTATTTCAAGCAGGAACTATGGGAGTGGATGAAGGAAGGATCGCTAATCCAAGAGGCTTATTTGCATAATGGCAAACCATAGTTTTTTATTATGGGAATAGGGATGTCCTATTCCATTATTAAGGGACGCAGGTGGCGCTGTGGTATAAACCACAGAGCCTAGGGCTTGCCGATCAGAAAGTCGGCGGTTCGAATCCCTGCGGCGGGGTGAGCTCCCATTGCTTGGTCCCAGCTCCTGCCAACCTAGCAGTTCGAAAGCACGTCAAAGTGCAAGTAGATAAATAGGGACCGCTCCAAGTGGGAAGGTAAAGGGCATTTCCGTGTGCTGCTCTGGTTCGCCAGAAGTGGCTTTGTCATGCTGGCCACATGAGCCGGAAGCTGTCTGCGGACAAACGGCCAATAGAGCGAGATGAGTGCCGCAACCCCAGAGTCGTCCATGACTGGACCAACGGTCAGGGGTACCTTTACCTTTACCTTTTATTCCATTATTATTATTATTATTATTATTATTATTATTATTATTATTACCCCACCCATCTGACTGTGTTGCCCCAGCCACTCTGGGCAGCTTCCAACTTATATACATCCAAATGAAAAGTGGGACATTCCGGGATCAATTCAGAAACTGGGATGGCTTCTGTAAATCTAGGACCGTCCCTGGAAAATAGGGACACTTGGAGGGTCTGCATAATGTGTTCTCAACCCTAATCCCTGCACAGCCTTCGAGCAAGAAACAAAGGAGCAAACTGGACATGGGGATGGAGGGGGAAACTTCGATCAGGATCTCCTGCTCCGTTTTCCCTTTAAAAATGACTAGCAGCTGTGCAGGCCCCAGAATTGCACTGGGACTACGCTGCTGCCTTTCCTCTTTGCACATTTCTCTCGATTTAAGTTTCCCTCTGCAGCTATTTGCCCCAGAAGGGAAGGCATCCAGGGACCCATATTATATGCTTTTCCCACAAGGCAAGTAACATTTCATGGGGGTGATTTAAGCTGCTGCTGGTGGGGAGTTTTTAAAAAGCCTTCCTGCAACACCACAGTCACAATTCAATTCTCACCTGCCCTGCTCTCCTCTTGATACATATATTTTAAGGGCCATCCTAATTCGAGATCTCCTGCATTGCATCTAGTTTGGCCCCAAATATTGCTGAAATATGTTTGGGCTGTGCAGCTGTTCTCCAGCAAGAACAATCCTATCCATTGTGAGGTCAAACTTGGTATTAAACGTTCTTAAGGATTTCTAAACAACAACTGTTTATGCGTGCTTTACTAGATTTTGGAAACAGCACAGGGCTGGTTATGGCTAAGTCAGGCCCACATTCACACTGCACATTAAAGCATTGCGATACCATTTTAAACAGCCAGGGCTTCCCCCAAAGAATTCTGGGAGCTGTAGTTTGTTAAGTTGTGCTGAGAGTCATTAGGAAACCTCTACTGCCCTCTCAGAGTGGTTTCATGGTCAATCCTTTTCATACGGAACTTCACGCAGGGGTTTCCCAGTGTCGGATTTACGTATAACCCAAACAAGCTATAGCTTAGGGCCCCACTCTCTTCCCCACTCTCCCCGCTTGCCCGATCGCATTCAAATTTGGCCACAACGTCACATGCGAATATGTGAGTGTTTGCATGCACTGCAGGTAAAGCAGGTAAAACCCAATATTCCCGAACACAAAACTCAGACAGCCGGGGATGCTGGGAACACAGGAGAGGTTGCAAAACAGTGCCCTCTACCGACGGCCACACTGGTACTGCAGCTAGGAAAGCTTCACTCTCCACAGCATCTTGGCTCGGCTTTGCAGACTGGGCCAAGTGGAGGTGGGGGCTCGCCTGGGTGGGGGATGGGGGAGGAGGGGGCGGGATAGGTCATGGGTTGGGACAGAGTGGGGCCAATCACAGGGATGAGCCAGGGGTGTGGGGAGGAGGGGGCGGCATAGTTCATGGGTTGGGACAGGGTGGGGACAAGCACAGGGATGAGCCGCGGGGTGAGGGGAGGAGGGACTGGGATAGCTCATGGGTTGGGACAGGCTGGGGGGAATTACAGGGACGAGCCTGTGTAAACAGAACACGCGTAAAACATTTTAAAAAAATAAAGGGGGACTCTGAAGGTGAGGTAGTCTGAAGGGGGACTCTGAGGGTCCTTTTAGCAGACTGAGCCACAGCAACGCGTGGCCAGGCCAGCTAGTATAAGATAAAAAACAAATAAAACAGCGACAGTGTGTTGTTTAGCCTCCTATAATGTGCATATTTTGTTATGTGCAAATGGCTTTAGATACCTATGAGGTCCATAAATTACTATATAGCATATATTCAACACAAAAACAGCGACAATTTGTTGTTGACAAAGGACAGCTGGACATAGAAAGGGCCCCATTACCTTCAGTAGTTTAGGGCACCATCAAACCTAAATCTGGCCCTGGCAGAGGCACAGACTTGGGCTCAAGATTGGGAGGGGGGAAGCACCACTTGCCTGTGACATCATGCGGGCGGTGCACGTCGAACACACATCTTCAAGAGGAGGCCTAGCGCAGAGCCCAGCACAATGCAGCTTTAATGGCTGTGACTCTCCTCTCTCACGCTCCGGATGCTGCGCTGTGTTCGACTCCACGTTCGGCCTCCTCCGCCCCCTTAATATTGACCCTAAAAATATTGAGGGGCTGAAGACACCCCTGCCCCTAGGAATTGGTGCCTCTGCTCCTAGCCTCCTGGAGCTGTTGAGCATTGCCTTTCTGCATGTGAAACCAGTGCTCTACCACCAACCTATGGCCCTTCCCCGAAAGTAGCATGGAGTTCTTCACATTTTCTCCCTTACCCTAAAGGTGAAATAAGCCTTTGCTTGCCTTTCTTGTCCCTTCAACCCCTCTGTGTCGTAATCTGCTGCAGTATCAAGGTCCAGGCAAGGGGAGATCAGCAGGACCTGGTTCCTAGGGGAGGGCAAGAGTTGGCACTTTAAATGGAGGTCAAGGTGTGGCTTCAGGACCATGGATAGTGCTCTTGTAGCTAAGGCCAAACACCCATGGTGTCACAGCAAGGTCCTGGAGAAACTGGCTGCAATTTATAGTAGGGCTAGGTTGGCTTGTGGGCTTCCCATAGGCATCTGGTTGGACAATGTAAGAACAGGATGCAGAGCTAGGCGGGCCACTGGCAACTCTTACGTTCTGATTTCCTGGCCCCAACCAGGGATGGAAGAGAATTTAATGCTGTTCACATTTTAATTCCCAGTTCCTGGACCTAAATACAGAACCAGAACACATATGCACAATTCAAACACAGTGTATCTAGTGTGCAACATCACCACCAGCTTTGCTTTAAAATATCTGCAGGAAATCGGATGGAATTGGCTTATGTTCAGGTCTGAAGGGCTGTTCCCTCCATCGCCCTGGAACGAAACAAGACAGGTAACGATGCCTTATGAGGAACGGCTTAGGGAGCTGGGTATGTTTAGCCTGGAGAAGAGAAGGTTAAGGGGTGATATGATAGCCATGTTCAAATATATGAAAGAATGTCATATGGAGGAGAGAGAAAGATTGTTTTCTGCTGCTCCAGAGAAGCGGACACGGAGCAATGGATTCAAACTTCAAGAAAGAAGATTCCACCTAAACATTAGGAAGAACTTCCCGACAGTAAGAGCTGTTCGGCAGTGGAATTTGCTACCAAGGAGTGTGGTGGAGTCTCCTTCTTTGGAGGTCTTTAAGCAGAGGCTTGACAGGCATATGTCAAGAATGCTTTGATGGTGTTTCCTGCTCGGCAGGGGGTTGGACTGGATGGCCCTTGTGGTCTCTTCCAACTCTATGATTCTATGATTCTAGGTAATCCCGGGAACTTGGCGGGTGAAGGTCCCTGTGCCCTCTCGAAATGCTTAACGTCCAAGCAGTTCGTAGTGCTCCCATTTAAAAACTCCAGTCTGTTTACTCCCCTGGGAATTTATCCCTGGCATATAGAAATGCGGGCACCGAGTGGGCATTTCCAGTGCTATTTTTCTAGACAAAGAGGTGCCGGAACTCATTGTGAATGCCTCCCTTATTCTCTTATAATGGCAATGGCGCTCACCTGAGAGGTGCCGGAACTGAGTTCCGGCGAGTTCCGGCTGAAAAAAAAGGCTTGGGCATTTCCCCCTTTTGTCTTGTAACCTGCATGGGTCAAGTATGCATTAAAAAAAAAGAACCCTCTAATTGCCTGATTTCAAATTAAGTGCATTTGAAAGGGTCTCTCTCCAAGCAGCTGTTCCCCATGCTTTTCAATAGGTGAAAGAAGGGGTAGGAGGAGGAGGCCGTTATAGATATTGTGCATTTCTGAGAACTGCAGAAAGAAAGAAAGAAAGAGTGAAAGGAAGGAAAACAGCTGCACACGCATCACTGTGATGCTCGCACTAGAAGCCCCATTGCCTGGTGCCAAGAAGAATCAGCCTCTGCCATGGGAGAGCTAAAGCAGAGCCTCGTTGGCCTATTCCGCACAAGCAGATCTGTAATCTGTTCCATGCGCCAGCCATTAGCGGGGACTGTGGATCTTTTGTCGCTTCTGCCTTGAAAAGGGTGCCGCTGCTTAGTCACCCATGGGGAAAGGCGGCCGCCCACAAATAGCCACATTGTGTCAAAATGCCAGCTTGCTTCATCTGCGAAATGGAGATAATCTTTGGCTTCTAAGCAGCGCAGCCAAAAACACTTGGTGAGGGGTTGACGGATTGGTAACTAGAGGGGTGTGTGTGTGTGTGTGTGTGTGTGTGTGTGTGTGTGTGTGTGTGCATATTTGTTGCTGTCTCCATGAGCTGGGGCCTGGTTCAGCGCCAGCACCCAGTGTCCTCGGGAAGCGGTGGGGGTAGCAGCAGCAGCAGGCTGGAAGGGCCCACTGGCAGAATCTGTCATGAAAACAAACGACCTGGAAGTCTGAGCAGGAAGCCCTGGGTAGCAGACTATGGCAGCCATTTTGATTTTCCAAAATGTCATCACCCAGGTGCACCCTGGGAAATAAATATGACGGCTGGAGGCAGTCACCTACTGCATACCCTCCAACATTTCTCCAATAAAAATAGGGATGTCCTATTCAATGACAACCACCACCACCCACCCATCTGACTGGGCTGCCCCAGCCACTCTGGGCAGCTTCCAACATAATAATAAAGCATTAAACCTTTTTTTAAAAAAACTTCCCTATACAGGGCTGTCTTCAGATGTTTTCTAAAGGTTGTATAAGTTACTTATCTCTTTGGCCCGGGGGTCGCATAACTCCATACCCTCCAACCTCTACAATGAAAATAGGGACGTCCTAAGGAAAAGCGGGATATTCCAGCATCAAATCAGGAACGGGGACAGCTTCTGTAAATCTGGGACTCCCCCTGGAAAACGGGAACACTTGGAGGGTCTGCTACTGTGGCCCAGAGCATTCTTTGGAGCACTGCCACTGCTGCCAGGAGGACCTGCAAGATTCCTCTGACCGGGGAGAGTGCCCACCTGAGGCAGCTTTGCCTGTGCCCCTATCAAACCTGGAGCTGTTTTGTTCCGGGAGCACCATCAGAGTCGGCATTGCTGGGCGGCTGCCAAGGTCTATGCCAAGGAAAGGGGTCCACTGCCATCCCTGGGGCCCTTTGGCCTCATGCTGTCACTGCCTGTCTAAACTCCATGAACAAGGATACGAGGGATGTTGTTGAGGAACTCACTCCATGAATCACCACCAGTTGTGCCCAGGCTAGGAAGAAAACTTATATAGTGCGACGGCAGACCCTCCAAGTGTCCCTATTTCATAGCTGCCAAGTCTCCCGTTTTCCCTGGGAAATCCCCATTTTTCCAGCTGTTCCTAGCTGAAAAAACGGATTTTTTTGTTTCCCCCCAGTTTATTCTGGTGCGGCGGCCATTTTGGAACTGGGCGGAGCATGCTCAGAAGCGACTTTTGATGCTGCTCTGCCCAGTTCCAAAATGGCTGCAGTGCGACTTCTGGCGCGGCGGCCATTTTGGAACTGGGCAAAGCAGCATCAAAAGTCACTTCTGAGCATGCTCCGCCCAGTTCCAAAATGGCGGCAGCGCTATTTCCGGCGTGCTATTTCCGGCCCGGTTCCTTATTTCTCTGACAGCAAGTTGGCAGGTATGCCCTATTTTCCAAGGACAGTCCCAGATTTATGGAAGCCATCCTGGTTTCTGATTTGATCCTGGAATGTCCCGCTTTTCATTTGGATGTATATATTTTGGAAGCTGCCCAGGGCGGCTGGGGCAACCGTAGGATTTTCCTTAGGATGTCTCTATTTTCATCAGAGAAGTGTTGGAGGGTATGGAGTTATGTGACTCTCTCAGCGGAGGAGATAATACAGCCTTTAGAAGACACCTGAAAGCAGCACCGTGTAGGGAAGTTATTTTTAAAAAATGTTTAATGTTTTATTATGTTTTTATATATGTTGGAAGCTGCCCAGAGTGGCTGGGGCAATCCAGTCAGATGGATGGGGGATATTTATTATTATTATTAATTATTATTATTATTGAATAGGACACCCCTATTTTCATTGCAGAAATGTTGGAGGGTATGCAATGGCTAAATGCGAGAAACTTGTCAGATTTTATTGAAGCAAATCCCATCTCCTGGGAGAGAAAAGCTCAATTCAGCTCCCTCCGACAGAGCAAATGAATCCAGTCTTATCACACAGGAACAGGAATGGCCAGTTGGACGAGGAAATCACAGAGCAGGGGCCGAGGGAGGACAGCCAGGTGTTGATAGCAGCGAGAGTGTCTGGAAACACATTCCACACAGTGGCTGCTAACAGAGGTCACTGCCCAGGTCTTAAATCACAGTGGCATCTCCTAGGTTGCAGCTGTTGATGGCCAGGTGAAAGCCAGGATGTCGGGGCCACGCTGGGAATAGAGCGGACGGCCAGGAGGAGGACGGGCCTCTCTCACCAGGGCTACTCAAATATTAGCACAGTCTGCTTTCCTGATATGCCACTGGGCCTCCTTTCCCAAGAGAAGCAACAGGGAGAACAACATGGGTGGGAGGGAATGTGCCAAGTGTTTTCCTCCAAGGCAGGCATCCCCAAACTTCGGCCCTCCAGATGTTTTGGACTACAATTCCCATCTTCCCCGACTACTGGCCCTGCTAGCTAGGGATCATGGGAGTTGCAGGCCAAAACATCTGGAGGGTCGCAGTTTGGATTGCCTGCTCTAAGGCGATGCCTTTAAAAACAAAAACAAAACCTCCATTCTTGGGAAAGTATGTCACATCATGCCTCTTGTTTGCAAGGCACAATGTTGCCTGCTAAAAAGGGCAGAGGCTTTGGCTCTCGTAGAAAGAGGGAGCAGCAGAAGGCCTACCTACAGACAGGCAGCATGTTGGGCACATGGGCTCTTTCCATTCTTATAAATATGCCAGCCTCCATGTTTGTTTGTTTTTTGAACTACAGCTCCCATCAGGCCCAGACAACATGCCCATGAGTTCTAGCACAAACCATTTGGAAGGCACCAGGCTGGTGAAGGTTATTCTATGTCAAGGTTTCCCAAACTGGGATCTCCAGCTGTTGTTGGACTACAACTCCCATCATCCCTAGCCAGCAGGACCAGTTGTCAGGGATGATGGGAACTGTAGCCCAACAACAGCTGGAGATTCAAGTTTGGGGAACAGTGCTCTATGCCATCTCCTATGTAGCTGTGCTCTACATGACAAGCTGAGAAAATGATAGGATATGCTTTGATAACCCTACATGTGAAGAGATGTGCGTGCTGTTAAAGAGTGTGTGAATGGATATTGCTAGGAGAATGTGCTTATTCAGAATGTGCCAGGAATGTCTGTTCAGGAAAAGCTCAGCCTTGAGCTAGTCTCACAGAGAGTCGGCACTCAGATCTTCTTGCTGAATCAGGCATCCAGCTCTGATAATGCAGAAGTGCTTTCCCTCTGAGAACGTGTCTTAATTTGTACACGTGTGTAAAGCTAAGGCAAGGGAATGCCTCTATATAAGCCTGTGTAATGTATAGGCCTGTGGACTCTACCTTTGACCAAGTAAGGTCATTTCAAACATCACAAGGGTGTGATCATTGAAGAAATCCACCACAGCTGCCAACGCCTATCAGCTTCAACCACCATGGCCAATGGTAAGAGATGATGGGGGTTATTGTGCTGTGACATCTTGAGGGCTAGAGGTTCATCATCTTTGCTCTATGAGCCCAAGTAAGCCTCTACATCTCCTGGGCTTCAGTTCTGCTCGGGCCCAGTTGTAAAATCTATTTTCATGACAAGGACGCCATTTTGGAATAAAGGTGAGAATGTCTCTCAGCAGGTTTAGATGCCCCATAAGGAACCCCAGCCTGCTAGTTTTGCCCAGCCTGCTAGCAGAAACGTTCCCGAAACTGCCAAGAGAACCTCAACCCCTGAGCATCTCTAGAAGTTAACCTACCAGCTTCTCTGCTTGTCAAGCCACTTCTTTCATCTAGACCCACTACCACCTGTTCCTTATTTCAAGGAACAGTTCCCTAATGTTAAAATTTAGGGCAACCAAAATGATCAAGGGAGCTGGAGGAAAGGTTACAACATCTGGGCCTTTTTAGTTTGTGGAGTGAAGGCAAGTAAGCGGGGGGCATTCCTCCCTCTCTCATAATGCTAGGGCCCAGAGCCATCCGGTGAAGCTGACTGGTGGGAGATTCAGGGCATAGACAAGCAGGGAAGTATGCTTCTGAATACCAGTTGCTGCAGACCACAGGAGAGAGGAGGGCTCTTGTCCTCGGGTCCTGCTTGTTGGCTTCCCAGAGGTATCTGGGTGACCACTGTGAGAACACCGGGATTGACCTGAGCAGAGTTCTGAGCTCCCTACCCTTTCACTTCCCTCCCGGGATCCTTCTCCAGTCTTCAGCTTGCCCCACAAAATCACAGTGTTATATTTTAATCCCAGCCATACTTACAATGTTCTCTTTCCCCAGAGAAGTTGGATTTCACACACTCTGATTTCAAACTTTGCCCGAGCAGTCAAGAGTGTTTGTGAACCTTCCGTGCCACCTCAGCCAGTCGGAGGCTTCCCTCTCGCAAGCACAAATCATGGTATAGGCCCTTGCCAAGATGGGTTTCCATTATCCAATCGCAGCTGTGCAGAACATGGGCCACCTTCCTACTCCTTCCTCTGTTCTCCAAGCGTCTCATTAAAATCTTTTCCCAGGGATGGCTGGACTTTATCATCCCTCCTTTCTTCCCCTTGGCTTTCAAAAGCAACATAACGTCACCTGACACAAAGAAATCTCACGAGGTTTATTAAAATTGGACAGAGCAACAACCATTTAGCAAAGGCTGCATTGACTTCCTGCAGGGAAGCATTATCCTGGGTGTTTGTGATGGGTGACAAGAGCTCTGCATGGGGAAAATGAGGTGGCATGTAAATGCATGTACCAATGTCCATTTTGTCTGTTTGGATGAGTCCTATGTAGTCCAAACCGAGTCCCTATGTAGGCTGTGAATGTCCAGCCCCTTGTATCTGGAAGTGCCCTTAACCACAGCATCCTGCCAGCTTGTTTCCTTCAACCCAAATAAAAACTCAGTCCCCGGACTGAACTTATGCTCCACGATCTAGAGTTCCATTGCACATTTTAATTGTGCATGTGCTAATGCTAACGTTTTAAAGGAAATGTTTTATTGTGTATTTTAATTGTGCGGGTTAATTGCACTTCATCAATTATATATACAAATTCTGTATTTTGCAATTTGTTGGTTAATTACTTAATTCCAAATAAGAGGCTCCATTCTACTCCCAAACAATTTCTGCTGCTTTTACCAAGCAACTCAGGGCAACAGCAGTAAACCAGAATGTTGCGGCCAGACTGCTGACCGAGTCTGGCTACTGGGAGCATGTTAGTCCCCTCTTGAAACAGCTTCACCAGCTACCAGCCCATTTCCAGGTACAGTTCAAAGTGCTGGTCTTGACCTATGAAGCCCAATATGGTTTGGGCCCAAGCTACCAACAGTGACACAGACACCATTCTGGGCCAGCTGAGCTTGAATGGGGGGGGGAGTCACCCTGTTTAAATGGGACAGGGGACACTCCCCCCCCAAAAAACGAGGTGATCCCGTTTTCCTAGGGATGGGTAGCAAAGCTATTCAGTACAAGGCGGCTTCCTCTGTTCCTGTATTTTATGATGATTTTTTAAAAAATCAAAACACAACATTGTAAGCTGCCTAGAATCCCAATTTGGGAGGCAGGCAGGCAGGCTATAAATACATTAAATAAATGAACAATTCAACAATGAACTCTTGGCAACATGTCATCTTCTTCTTTGGCGATCACTCATGGCCGAGTAAGATTGTCTTCCATAAACACGGTTTTAACTGTAAGTGACTGTAGAGGCCAATTCTGGATCCACACGTCCTTCCACACTGGGGGCATAGGTTTCTCGATGGGAGTTGATCCCAGTGAGGGTTTGCCAAGCGTGCCTTCCTCTTAGCACGTTTCTCCCTTTCGTGCTGAGTCCGAGCGTCTTCAAAGCCCATGACACCTTTGGTAAAGGCTGTTCTCCAATTGGAGCGCTTGCAGGCCAGTGTTCCCCACTGTTTATACTACATTTTTTAAGATTTGCCTAGAGAGAGTCTTTAAACCTCTTTTGTTGACCACAGTATTGCGCTTTCAATTTCTAGGTTTGGAATAGTGTAGTTGCTTTGGAAGACGATAGCCGGGCATTCGCACCAAGTTGGTGTTGAAGAATCCTTGCTTCGACACTGGTGATCTTCGCTTCTTCCAGTACACTGGCATTAATTCGCCTGTCTTCCCAAGTGATGTGTAAAAAATTTCCGGAGACACCGTTGATGAAATAACAATAGCCTGCTGAGTCAGACTAGTGGCCCGCCTAGTCCAGCATCCTGTTCTCACAGTGGCCTGGGGGAAACCAGGGAGCAGGTCACGAGGACGAGAGCCTTCTCCTCTCCTGTGGCTCCCAGCAGCTGGTATTTGAAAGCATTCCTCCCTCCAGCTATGGTGGTAAGAGCACAGCTGTCATGGCTAGTAGCTGTCGGTAGCCCTCTCCCCCATGAATTTGTCCAATCCCCTTTTAAAGTCATCGGAATTGGTGGCCATCACTGCCTCCTGGCTGGGAGTAGGGAGGAGAGAATTCAGCAGTGGTTCCACCAGTAACGGCACTGTAAACACCCCCACGCTTAATGGCTAGTCGACCCACCACAGTGGCCAGCAACGTCTTTGCTGAAAATAGCCGAGGCAAAATAGAAATGAAGCTATCTCTGAGAAGCAAAATGTGTAAGGGCTGCAAGGAGCCAGCCAAGCCTGCCTTGAAAGCCATAAATTAACCTCTTGAGCTTCCCTAATGGGACCGTGATTTATCTCCAGCCTTCTGTCTGAACTAATTGAGTTCATACTATCCGGTGATTCATGCCACAGAAAAAGGGTTCCAGAGAAAATGGGTCCTCCAAGAACAGTTCTCCCCCCCCCTCACTACCACCCCCCTTTTCATGAATGGCCCCAAGTTTTATCCTCCCCCCTCTTCCCTTTATTAGCCGGGGAGCCATAATGCTTTTAAAGCCAAGAAGTCTTTGAAAAAGAACATTTAACCCGGAATCAAATCAATCACTGACAGGGGTCGGATTTCAGCCCTGATCAGAGGAGGACAGCCCAGGTTCTGCTGAGGGAAATGGCTCCCTTTCCCCCCAGACGTTTCTCCCTCCTGGCACCTCGCGTCACATTATCAACAGTCCCGGGTTTCTGTTAATTTTATAAGCTTGTGTACATGTACACTATTCTAAGGAAGCCCAGCCAAATATATTGTTTAACCTCCTTTTTTTTCTTTTAAAAAAAAAATCAAATGTTCCTCTTTAACCAGGGCTTGGGCTGATTATTATGCCACAGGCTTTTAAATGTATCTGTGGGAAGGGAGGGTTATAAGAATTATAAGGTCCCAAATATAAAATAAACGCTCGTAAATGTACAAGGCAAGCACATACATAAGTATATAAGCCACGTGTCTGAAAAAGTACAGGAGAGCAATCCTGAAGCCATTTTGACTCCCCCAAACCATTTTGACTCTCCCAAATTGACCTCAAATATTTCTCTACAAGGAGGAAGGAAATGGGAAAGCCTTTTTGTTGCCTTTTGCTTACCTGTCTTACGCGCATATTTACCCATCTTAAGGACGCGGGTAGCGCTGTGGGTTAAACCACAGAGCCTAGGGCTTGCCGATCAGAAGGTTGGCGGTTCAAATCCCCACAACAGGGCGAGCTCCCATTGCTTGGTCCCTGCTCCTGCCAACCTAGCAGTTCGAAAACATGTCAAAGTGCAAGTAGATAAATAGGTACTGCTGTGGCGGGAAGGTAAACGGCGTTTCCGTGTGCTGCTCTGGTTCACCAGAAACGGCTTAGTCCTGGGCAGGCTGCAGGTCATCCTCTTATATACCTGCTGGGATTAACATGACACCTCACCCTCACCTGAATCTCATAGCTCTCCTGTAGCTGCCTCTGATTAGTTATCATTTACCTCTTGGGGGAAATAATTAGCTTCACATGTCATGTGCATGCAAATTGCTGAACCAATTAACCAACTTGAAGGATTACTGTCAATAGCACTAGTTTCCTTATAACTTGATATTGCTGGATAGTTCTGATGAACTACAAAAGCATTTGTAGCATTTGTAGTTTGCTTTCTGTTGCCACCCTGGAACTTTTCTTTATTAGATGCCAGAAGGGATACAATTTACGAGCTTTCTCCATTATCTGCATAGCAGGGGGTGTTCAGTCAACAGTGCAAAGGCTGAGCTGAAGCGTTTCCTGCTGGTTACCTCCTTTCAGCAATAGGGGTCGCTGTTTGGTAGTACCCAGTTGGTTAGCTGTCAGATTCCAGAGCTCCCTATTGGTGGCTCTTAGGTAATTCCAAAAATACAGAGTCCATTAATAAAACACTGTTCATTCATAAAGCAGTAACATAAATCTCCATTGTTACATATTGGGTGTGTATTTCAGCGGTTGAATGTACAGGTTTATGGCCATGCTGTAGTGTAGTGCTTATGCGACTGTGAATAAAAGGTGGCTGGGCTCATCGCCCCGGGGTTTGGAGGGGGGGGGAGAGGTGACAAAACTGATTTCCAAGATGTGCCCCCCTTTTATTTCCATAACAAGTTATTGAGCCTGTACTCTGAATAGTGACACCAGGGACCTAGAAGGTGCAGGGCTTGTCAGTCCAACCCCTGCACAGTCTCATCAAGGCTTACCTTAAGGCAATTGGAGCAATTTGGCCAAATTGGGCCCCACAGGCCACTCCTAAGGGGCCCCCGCACCAGGGCAATCTAGATGGATTTTATTTATATCTCTAAGATTTTGCAGACTTTGGCTGTGAACTGGGGCCCTACAAAAAAACCCCAAAAAACTAAAGTTGGGCCCCACTTCTTCAAATTGGTCCCCACTGGCTAGGCCTGAGTCTCATAGTTGTTGTCCTGCTCTGGCATGAATTATTGGGTTTGCAATTTTGGGAGAGGGGAGACTGTGGCACTGGGGAGATGCCAGGCTGGCAAGCCCCCCTAGATTTAGAGGCCCTAGGCTTCAGCCTACTTAACCTATACATAAATCCGGCCCTGTAGATGCCTCACCTTGTCTTCCGGCACAGAGAGCCATCTTCTGTGGCTTTGTAGCCAAGGTCTTGGGAAGAGAGAGAGGAAGGGGGAGATGCGTGCCGAGTTTCCAAAGAACCAATTGTTACTGCAAAATCCACACTTCATAAAGGCCTCTCTCAAGCCTTCAGCACCTGCTCAAAGGGAGGAGGGAGCCCTTCATAAAATCATCTCCCCGTCGTCTTCTGAGGGACTGCAAGTGGTCCCCTGAGGTAAGCACACAGCTAATGAAGAATTTTTATTAGGAACCCCAGCTCTCCAAGCACACTCCTCAATCGCTAAAGCAAATAAACCAAGTCTCTGGCTCTGATCTGGCCATGACAGGTTATTGTTTGGGTGGTAGTGAAGGAGGAGGAGGAGGAGGAGGAGAAGAATCCCCCTTGCTACTTTCGCTGCCTTTAAAAAGGTTGCTTTAGGTTGTTGGCAGCCAGTTTAAAAATGATAATATTTCAGGAGAGGGAGAAGAATGGAAAGGTATCTTTCAAGCAACCTAGGTGTGATATGTTTGGATCTGTGGTGAAGAGGCTAGAGTGTCAGACTAGGACGTGAGAGACCGGGGTTCAAATCCCAAGCCAGCCATGAAGCTCACTGGGTGGTACCTTGGGCCAGTCCCTGCCCAAAACTGTGCGAAATAAGTCAATTAACAGACAAAATACAGTGAGATTAATTGGAAGTCATTTTTAATATTTTGGTTTTTTTGATGATAGGTTCTGAAAATTATCTATATTGAATGTTATCTTTTGTGTTATATATTGAATATTGAATATTGTGGAATATTGTTCATTAGTTTGTTTATTATGTGTTGCGTGTGTCATTGTTTTTTGTTTTATAATTTTAAACAATAAAGACATATTTTTTTAAAAAAAATTGCTGGGAGCCACCCAGAGTGGCTGGGGAAACCCAGCCAGTTTGGCAGGGTATAAAGAATAATAATAATAATAATAATAATAATAATAATAATAATAATAATAATCCTTTAAAGACCAGCTTAAAATGTTCTTATTTCATCAAGCTTTCCACTGGAGCGTGTCCAGCTTCTGCATTATTGCTTTACTTGATTGTTGAATCACTTTTAAATGTTCTGGTTTCTTTATGTGGCCTTCTGTGACTTGACCACTGACTGCTTAGCGAATAATGTTCTTAGTGAGTGAGCGGTATACAAATAATAGTAAGTAAAACAAGCAAATAAATGCATGGGCAGGGATGGCGAGGCCTCAGTCTGCCATTTCTCTCTCACACACACAGAAGCCGCCAAGCTGTGTTTCGAACTCTTGATAACATATTGTAGGACAATTAGATTTTTCTAGTATACTTTTTTTTTAAATGAAAGAACAATTGCCCTTTTCTGGCTTTTAAAGCAGCTGAGGAGTATTGCAGACTAAATGAATGCAGCATACAGCAGGATATGAAAAGCCTTCCACAAAGTGTCTTGGCGAGCTTCAGAAAGTTGGTCCTCGGTACGCGAATGGGAGTGTTATAAGCATGTCCCCATTTTCATCTGTGAAGCTTTGGAAGGTATGCCGTAATGAAAGGGTTTGGATGCTGGAGAATTCGAACAGAAATGGAGAACGGGAGTAGAAATGCCGTGTGTTCACTCATTTGACTCGTGTCTGGAACAGAAATCAAGCCAGGGAATATGATCAGGATTTGGTGCGGTTTCTTTTCAGCTTGGAAATGATGGCAGTACCCCCCCCCCCACCAACCTGTTTGCATTTCCTTGAAATGAACTGTGTGGAAGAACTCACTAAGAACCTAATTAATTGTGACCATTCCTGCCATAGCAAACTGCGAGGCGAATAACGTCGTTTTTGTTGGGAGCCGAGCTGCAGTGGAAAGGAAGCAGCACTGCGTGGGACAAACACGGGTTGGAATGGAAATCGATGCCTTGTTACGCCCCTCCGCTTCATATGCCCAGGGATGGGGAATCTCTGGCCCTCAAGGTGTTGCTAGACTGCAGCTTCTACCAATGCAGAGCATTCCTGTTCAGTATTTCAGCCAGCCAGCCAGCCCTTCCCTCCTTTCCAATACTCAATTTCACCCTTGCCCCCATTTTCCATCCACCTCCCCCAGCCATTCAGCATCCATTGGCCATCTTGCATGCTCAGTCCCCATTGGGCTGTTTTGGGGACCCTTTCCCTTATTTATTTTTCCCTTTTTTTGTACTTCTGCAAACCTTGAGGTCTCCCCATGCTTGCTGATATCTTCCTGTTGTGCATGAATGATGCCGCTACATTAACCCTGGCACTCAGAACATCTGAAATATAGGAAATGATTTTTTAGAGGTCTTGGGAAAACCACTACAGTCGTACCTTGGAAGCCGAACGTCTTGGCACTTGGACATTCTGGCTCCCGAACGCCGCAAACCTGGAAGTGAGTGTTCCGGTTTGCGAACGTTCTTTGGAAGCTGAACATCTGATGGGGCTTCCGATTGGCTGCAGGAGCTTCCTGCAGCCAATCGGAAGCCGCGCCTTGGTTTCCAAACGTTTTGGAAGTCAAACCGACTTCCAGAATTGATTCCATTCGGCTTCCAAGGTACGACTGTATCTCCAGGCTTTATGGATGCCATTTTGGCTTCAGTGGAACATTGGGCTGATTTACATCCAATGCCCTTTTAAAATGTGTTGTGGAAGGGGAGAGATTATTGGGTATTTCTTGTTTATATTTTTATTATATACCGTGTTTCTCCGAAAATAAGACACCGCCTTATATTTATTTTTCCTCAAAAAAACCCAAAACCCCCACTATGGCTTATTTTCAGGGGATGTCTTATTTTTTTCCTCCTTCTCCTGCCGCAGCCGGCATTGCTGCTGCGCCTATCACTATGTCTTATTTTTGGGGTATGGCTTATATTCCTTGAATGCTTAAAAATCCTGCTCCGGCTTATTTTATGGCTACCTCTTATTTTCGGAGAAACAGGGTATTTTGTGTTTTTATATGGTGATGTTATGTTGTGAACTACCCTTAGACCTGCAGGTATAGGGTGATATACACATTTAGGTAAAGGGACCCCTGACCATTAGGTCCAGTCGTGACCGACTCTGGGGTTGCGCGCTCATCTCGCATTATTGGCCGAGGGAGCCGGCGTACAGCTTCCAGGTCATGTGGCCAGCATGACAAAGCTGCTTCTGGCAAACCAGAGTAGCACACGGAAACGCTGTTTACCTTCCCGCTGTAGCGATTCCTATTTATCTACTTGCATTTTGACATGCTTTCGAACTGCTAGGTTGGCAGGAGCTGGGACCGAGCAACGGGAGCTCACCCCGTCACAGGGATTTGAACCGTCGACCTTCTGATCAGCAAGCCCTAGGCTCAGTGGTTTAACCACAGCGCCACCTGGGTCCCATGATATACACATTTAATACATAACAACAACAACAACCTGCTTCATAGGGTGAACTCCTTTTTCTTCGCCACCATCACCTGCTTGACAGAAACTATACACTGTTAATAGTAATGATAAACCTTTAGGCCAACAGAAGAAGCAGAAACCCAGATTGTACATTTGCTTTTAAACACTTAACTCTGCAACGCCAGATTTCTTATTTTATTTCACCCAACTTTATACGCCACTTGGCGTAAGCGGTTTACAAGAAACATTGATTGGTGTTGAAATGCAGAGCGACGGGCAAAAATCGACAGACCCCCAGGAGCTTCCGAGGAGATCTGCAGAGCTTTTGCTGTTTTCAGCACCTTTCCCTAGAAAAGAGCTGATGCGCTCTGAAAATTTATGCCCTTGTCCGGGAACCTTAATGAACACACGCACGACAGCCGAAAGAGGCCCCCCCCCTCTCCCTATGACCGCATTCATTCCTTTGACCTTGAAGCACACTTCACTTTTGAGCGTTAATCAGAGTGTCTTCTCAGCTGCGAGGAGATGGATTGAAAATGCATTTACCAGAACCACACTGCTCCATGATAATGCATCCAACTCTACTCAGGCTGGTCTTGCCATTTCTCTGAGGCTCTGACCACCATCTCGGTGAAAGGATAGGTTGAGGATCTTGCGGGTTTTCTGGAAATCCAGCATGATGAAAGAGGGGGGTGGGGGAAAGAAAGCAATGCAGAGCTGGGGGGGGGGAGGCCGCAATCTTATGCACACTTAACTGGGAATAAGACTCTCAAGACACACAAGAGGGCTTATCTCCAAGTCATCGTGCTCAGTCTTGTACTGTGCTGGTTTATTGTAGGCTTTCAGAACACTCTGAGTCATTCCTAGGTGTTTTAAATGTCAAATATTACGATTCAGAGCACCTAGCTTGAGGACAGGGGTGATGAACCTGGTGTCCTCCATGTGTGTGGTGGGACCCTGGCTCCCATCAGCCCTAGTCAGCATAACCAATCGTCAGGGATGATGGGAGTTGTAGTCTAGAAACACCTGGAGGGCCACAGATTCTCCATCCCTGCTCTAGAGACAGGTGAGTGAGTCTATTTCTGATCTGTGTCGCCTTCGCTCTTGAATCTGTTCTGTCCCATTTTCACACTGCTTTGCAGCATTTCAAATCTGCATCGAAATGTGCATCTAAATAGTATTTCAATTTAATGCACTTTCTGCCAAGAATAAATATTTACTGTGTTTCTTCACAAAATGCACAACTGTCTTTTCAAAATATGCATTTCTCAATGCCTTTCTCCTCCTCCATGTTCAATGGCAGTGTACCTCTGACTATCCCTGATTGAGAGGCCCTGATTGTGGCCTTCCAAAATGCATCTGGTTGGTCCCTTGGTTTGACCCAGCAGACCTCTCTTTGCTTCCATTCTTTCCAACATCTCTTGCTAAAATCTCCACACAAACACTTGTCTTGATCCCGGGGTGAGGCTGTGAACTTGTACGAAGGATGGGAGAGGTCAGTGCCCCAAGCGCTGACCCTGTCTCACCATTCCCTTCCTGACTTGAGGAGGTCACGACGCTGTCCTTTAAGTCAGAGGTCTGAAGCCCAGAGGGAACGATGGTCTCTCTCATGCTGTCAGAGCCAATGGTTGCTGAAGCAGGCAAGGTCCCTTTAACTGGAAGAGTCCGCTCCAATAGAGACAGAATACACAATACAAAATATATTTATTATTTTGTAACACAAAAAAATACAAAAGCAGAAACATGCAAAGAATACAAAATACAAAAAATACAAAATACAAAAAAACAAAGAAGAAGAAAAACAAAAATTCCAAAACTTCAACTTATATCTATTCTAATATCAGTGACTTCCTCATGTCCCTTCCAGCTGTGTTACATTGTAAATCTTCTTTAGTAATTTCTAAATCTTATTCTTATACCTTATTTACCAAATAGCCATTCTTTTCCTAATCTTATCTTATAACATGACACAACATCTCACACTTGCTATTTATTTATAACTACCTCTCAATATCAATATTTATCTAAACATTTTTTATTTCTACAACCTCCCTGTACCTCCTAACTTCTCTTAATTCTTTCCAATAATATGTTTATTTCTTAAATACGCTTTAAATTTTTTTCAATCTTCTTCCACCGCTTCTTCTCTCTGATCTTGGAGTCTCCCGGTTAACTCTGCCAGTTCCATAAATTCTATCATCTTCTTCTGCCATTCATCTATTGTTGGTAATTCTTCATTCTTCCTCTTCTTGGCTACTAACATTCTTGCTGCTGTTGTGGCATACAGAAAAAAAGTAACATCTTTCTTGGGTATTTCCTCTCTAACTATCCCAAGTAAGAAGGCTTCTGGTTTCTTAACAAAAGTGTTTTTCAACACTTTTTTCAATTCATTATAAATCTTTTCCCAGAAGCCTCTTACTTGGGGGCAAGTCCACCACATATGGTAAAAGGTTCCTTCTTGTTTTTTTTTTTTTTTACATTTCCAACATTTATTATCATGTTTATGGTAAATCTTAGATACAGTGGTACCTCGGTTTATGAACACAATTGGTTCCGGAAGTCTGTTCATAAACTGAAGCGTTCATAAACTGAAGCGAACTTTCCCATTGAAAGTAATGGAAAGTGAATTAATTCGTTCCAGATGGTCCGCGGAGTAACCATTCATAAACTGAAGCAAACTTTCCCATTGAAAGTAATGGAAAGTGGATTAATCCGTTCCAGACGAGTCCACGGAGTACTTAAACTGAAGCGTTCATAAACTGAAGCATGGGTGTAATTGGTTCCGGAAGTCTGTTCATAAACTGAAGCGTTCATAAACTGAAGCAAACTTTCCCATTGAAAGTAATGGAAAATGAATTAATCCGTTCCAGATGGGTCCGCAGCGTTCATAAACCGAAAATTCATAAACCGAGGTGTTCATAAACCGAGGTTCCACTGTAGTTTTACCAGTGTAATATACCATCTATACATCATTTTCATCATATTTTCTCTTACAGTATTACACGCGGTAAATTTAATACTTTTCTTCCACAACCTTTCCCAGTCCTCTGTGAGGAGTAGCAAGGACCCACTAAAGGGTTAAGCTGTTTTGCTGTGTCGCCTGACCACTGGGAAGGAGGGAGGAGTTCAGTTCCTACATATGGGAATGTTTCTTTGTACTCTGTGTGTAAATCACTTTTGTTTTTGCTCGGAAAGGAGAGCAGTCATGCCGTCTTGCTCTCCCAATCAGTTGTTTATTAGGACATTCTATACAAGATCTCAAAGCAGCTGTTTTATTACAGAAAAATTTCAGGAACAGACTGGAAAGAGAAGTTGCTGAATTGGAACTCATTACCAAGCTTAAAACCATGGAGCCACCTGGGATGAATAAAGACATCGGATTCTTATCTCATTATGCATGATCAAACTTTCTTTAGCGCCTCTGCCCTTGTTTTTTCCCCCAGGACCAATTGCAGTCATCAGCAGTCGTTAACAGCCATCTACAGGTTTACCACTCCTATCAGCCCATCACCCATTCTCACCCACCCCCACCACCCTCTGAATATACATAAGGGTCTGGCTCTTCTGTTTCAGTGTATCTGAAGAAGTGTGCATGCACACGAAAGCTCATACCAAAATAAAAACTTAGTTGGTCTTTAAGATGCTACTGAAGGAATTTTTTATTCTGTAAATAAAGTTTTAGTTTAGTAGAAAGAAGCTGTTCTTCGTGATTTATTGTGTGCTGCTTTCTGCAAGTTCGCACAGGCTTCTACCTACGCAAGAAGATACTCTGCAGTTTCTTTGCCGAGAGTGCGCAGATAAGGAAGAGCAACTGGACTGTTGTGATGTTTGGCAAAGCCCTAATGAGCCAATCTATCACTCATTAGGAAGAAAACTTCACATCCTCCACCATAATATTGAGACAGAGTGTCCTATCCTGGCTATGTCCCCTTTAGGCCTTAGCTGGGATTGTCTGTTGTTGAAGCAACTTTTTTTTAAAAAAAATGCTTTTATTAAAGATTTTCTTGGGTTACAAAAGTACACACACCTTACAGACTTCTACAAAAAATAACAGACCCATACCCACACAAGACATACATGACAAACCAGGAGACACCCAAATACCTTGGCTAACACACAACATCTTCTTAAACAACCCAGTAGTAAAAGCAACAGCCACCAGGCCTTTGACCATCTTCGAAAAACATCTCCTGACAGCAGAGGGACATGGTAAGGGGATGGTATCCACGATATACAAAAGACTACTCCAGAATCCGCCAAACCCCTCACCTCAATCAAAGAACAATGGGAGCATGGCATAGGTTACAAAATAAACCCTACCCAAAGGTCTAAACTGTGATCTAAACATTTTCACTTGTCATGTAACAATTCCCATGGAAAATGTGGATTGATATAATTGTTAAGAGTTAGGAAGAAGATGCAATTTTTTATGTTTGAAATGGGACTCCGGAGAGGGGGTGGTAGGGAGGAGGTCCTGAGATTCAGAGGAATCTCTGTATAGGGATATATAATCAATTTTTTAAAAACATTGTATTGTAAAAAATATAGTAAAAACAATTTCACCAAAATGATACATTACATAAACTGTGGTCTAAACTACCCTTTAAATCCATCACAGCCAAAAGAAGGGAAGTTACCTTCAAAACCTATCTATAGATGGTACCTAACAGCATGGAAGTTGGTGCTGATACACCCAGAAACTTCACCTAAGTGCTAAGGCTGCTTTTGAGCATTTTTGAGTAAATCTCTAAGCCAGGCATGGCCAAACCTGGCCCTCCAGATGTTTTGGGGACTACAATTCCCACCATCCCTGACCACTGGTCCTGTTAGCTAGGGATTATGGGAATTGTAGTCCCAAAACATCTGGAGGGCCAAGTTTGGCCATGCCTGCTCTAGGCTGAGCTTCAGATGGAGCTATCCAGGGTGCTGCCTAGAAATTGAACTTCCCTGCAGGAAACTGAACTTTGCCCTCTTTGCTTTGCCTTCTTGGAAACCAGCCTTGCCTTTCTCTGCTTACCTGGCTGGAACCTTTACACTTGCCTAGACTTTCCCCACATCGCTTGAGCTTGAGCCACATCTGACTGAGACCCCCACCTGAGACAGAGCAGCTGTGGATGGGAACTTGCAAGGTGGAACTAGTCCTTTGTCACAATCTGCCTTGCACTTGGCGTTCCTTGTGGAAACCCATCCCAGGAGAGGCCTACTCCTTCTCCAACTCCTCAAAAGATTCCATCACAGATATCTTCGAAAAATTTTACACATCACTTGGGAAGACAGGTGAACTAATGCCAGTGTACTGGAAGAAGCAAAGATTATCAGGGTTGAAGCAATGATTCTTCAACACCAACTTCGTTGGACTCGTCATGCTGTGCAGATGTGCAATTATCGTCTTCCAAAGCAACTACTCTATTCCGAACTTAAAAATGGAAAGCGTAATGCGGATGGTCAACAAAAGAGGATTAAAGACTCTCTCAAGGCAAATCTTTAAAAATGTAGTAACCAACAACTGGGAAACACTGGCCTGTGAGCGCTCCAGTTGGAGAACAGCCTTTACCAAAGGTGTCGTGTGCTTTGAAGACGCTTGAGCTCAAGGAGAAAGGGAGAAACATGCTAAGAGGAAGGCACGTTTGGCAAACTCTCACCATGATCAACTCCCATGCAGAAACCAGTGTCCCCACTGTGGAAGGACGTGTGGTTCCAGAATTGGTCTCCACAGCCACTTACAGACTCACTGTTAAAACCGTGTTCATGGAAGACATTCTTACTCGGCAATGAGTAATCGCCACAGATGAAAGACTCCTTCAGCCTGAGAGAGCTGAGATTGACGGTGACCCCATCCTTTCGAGGCAGCTCAACGCACTGCCCAAGAAGACGAAGGGGAGTGGAGACTGGAAGCAGAGGATGCTGCTAAGTTGAATGGGGCGGTTGACATGGGGACAGCGTTTCTGAGTGGCAACTCGGGCTGT
Organism: Zootoca vivipara; assembly: GCF_965207765.1. Lineage (NCBI taxonomy): Eukaryota > Metazoa > Chordata > Lepidosauria > Squamata > Lacertidae > Zootoca > Zootoca vivipara. The sequence continues at coordinate 19,420,915 of NC_142595.1, read as the reverse complement.
TTCCCTGTGTTGCTTCCTTTTCCTCCCGCCCCTCCTTCACGGTGTCTTTAGGGGAGCAAATGCTTCATCAGTGCCAAGAAACACAGCCTGGAGGGGGGGGGAGCTTTTGTAACTGAATCTGCCACATGTAGCATGTCAGAGGCAGCGCTGTTTCAAAGGCCACAGCCAGGGCTGATGGGAAAAGAACAAGGTGTTTCGCTCAGGGGCATCTGTGTTCCAATGGGGAATCAATCTATTCCTATTGATTGGAGCTTTAGTGCTGCCAAGCTGATGAAGGGAGACGCGTGAAGGGGAGGAAGGCAAATGCGCCTGGACAGATGGACAGGAGGAAGGGCGAGGAAAGCACTGGCTTGATGGAGGGAAAGGAAGAAAGGGCTAGGGTTACAAATCATCAGATTTCCATGAAAACGGCAACAGTGTCGAGTGTGCACAAAATAAAATCAATTCCATCATGCATGGAAGCATTTCAGCTTCAAGGTAATTTCTACAGAAAGCAGCAGAGAAGGCTGTGTGTGTGTGTGTGTGTGTGTGTGTGTGTGTGTGTGTGTGTAATAATAATAATCTTCACAATAATCTCCTTTCCTTCCTTTGGAGAGGTTGTTTTAAATGTTTGGATTCGGCTTTTTGGAGCAAAGGATGTACACCCGAATTTTAAGAGCCGGTAATTTGGTTTCAAGGTAATTTCTCCCGAAAGGAGGAGGGAGGGCTGGCGTGGTGATAGCGCGGGCAAAATAACAATCGTCATAATAATCTCATTTTTTTCCTTTGCAAAGGCTCGTTTTAATGTCTAGGCCTGGGTTCTTTCTTTCTTTCTTTCTTTCTTTCTTTCTTTCTTTCTTTCTTTCTTTCTTTCTTTCTTCTTTCTTGCAATACATCTGTGTTCAGGTAACCAAGCAAAGGTTGATGCAATCGTACTCTAAAGTAACCTTGCTAAAAAGCAAACCCCAGGGGAGTACTGTGTGGAGAAAAGCCCGAGAGTAAAACGCCTGTCTCTTTAAAAATCCAACATCCCAGGTCTAGAACATTACATGGTATTATCTACCCATCCTGTTTCAAGCAGATGGTTCTGTCTCCCAGACATAAGATTGGATATTTCTCCCATTTCTCTCTTTTTATATCCACCTTCCTGGGTTGCTCAAAAGCACCAATGGCCCATCTCTGCGTGTGAAGATATAGGACACACCATGGCTCATGTAACAAAAATATGCTTCTAGGGGTGTCTCCAACTCCACACAGCCACACCCGAGTAGCAGATGCATCCCCTCTTTCCACAGGGTTAAGAAGTGGAAATTATTCTCTATACAGACTTGTCACCTACCAAACATCATGGATTATCTTTAATCCTCCTAGGCAAATTTGATAATCCTCTTTAAGATTGTCCAGTTCAGGTTACTTCAGCAATAACATTGGGGGGCGGGGGTACCAACATGGAGCCTTACAGAAGTTGTTGGACTCCATTTCCCATCAGCCTCAGCCAACATGACCAATAGGTATGGATGATGGGAATTGTAGTCCAATAACACCTAGAAGGCACCACCTTGGCTACTTACCTGTGAGGGCCATGGGTTCTTCATCCCTGGCCCATACCTGCCAAGTTCCGGCCTGAGAAATAAGGGACTGGACCGGAAGTAGCAGCCCGGAAGTAGCGCTGTCGCCATTTTGGAACTGGGCGGGGCATGCTCAGAAGCGACTTTTGATGCTGCTCTGCCCTGTTCCCAAATGGCCGCCGCACCAGAAGTCGCGCTGCAGCCATTTTGGAACTGGGCAAAGCAGCATCAAAAGTCGCTTCTGAGCATGCTCCGCCCAGTTCCAAAATGGCCGCCGCACCAGAATAAACCGGGGGAAAACAAAAAAATCTGTTTTTTCAGCTGGGGACAGCTGGAAAAACGGGGGTTTCCCGGGGAATACGGGAGACTTGGCAGCTATGCCCTGGCCTACCAATAATGCCAAGAGCAGCTGAAATTGCAGTTGGATATATTGTGCATTCTGTTTAGTACAGTATTTACTTTCTTAAATAAGGAAGTTCTTTCAGTTTCTTTACTACCACTAGCAGCCTGCAAACTAGCTCTCTGGCTGGCGGGAATCACCCATCACTGCTGCAGGTCACTCAGTGGTGAGAAGGGTGAAGCCTGTCTTAAATATTTCTAGAAGCAGCAAGGCTCAGTCCATTGCTGATTGGGTATGGGCTGCTGATGTCAGTGGGAGTGGCTAGCCAATCAACACCACATGCAGCCTTCCCTTTAAGGCTGTGCTTCCCCCACCTTGTCTCTCACTAGGGTGGAGGCGGCAGCTTGTGCTACTAACTGCCAAACCATCTCGCTGACCACCACTGTTTGTTAACAAAGCCTGTTTCAATAGGGCTTTGGAAGAGGCCCTATTGAATTCAGTGGAACTTCCTTCCAGACAGATAGGGCACTTTGCACATGTCCATCTACTCAACCATGGAGTTCACTGGGTGGTCACTATCTCTCAGCTTAACCTACCTCACAGGGTTGTTGTGAGGATAGAATGGGGTTGGGGAGAAGTGTGTATGCTGCCTTGAGCTGCTTGGAGGAAAGTGAGGGATAACCAGACTCACAGAGCCAACATGTTTAAATCTAAATAATGCCTGAAAAGGTTCATGCCATAAGCTGTCTTGCCAGGTTTAGCTAGGTCACTCCCCCTTACCTTGCAATGAAGTTAATAAGAAGAGTTTGGATTTGATATCCCGCTTTATCACTACCCTGAGGAGTCTCAAAGCGGCTAACAATCTCCTTTTCCCTTCCTTCCCCACTCTGTGAGGTGAGTGAGGCTGAGAGACTTCAAAGAAGTGTGACTAACCCAAGGGTCACCCAGCAGTTGCATATGGAGGAGCAGGGAATCGAACCCGGTTCACCAGTCCACTGCTCTTAACCACTACACCACACTGGCTCTCGCCTATTATTAAAGCCTATTTTTGTAGTCCAGTCTGTCTGAGAAACTCAGCATGCAAAGAGCTCTAAGCTCCAAGCTCAGACCACATGGCTCTAACAAGCCTTTCTTGTGTTCCTGTATGAGTAATTTAGGAACTTCCACCCATGTAACTAAGCCAAGTTGCACTGCCTGTGTTTTCTGACTGCTGTATGGAACAGCACACAAACCTGACCTTCGAAATATTTGTAAGTAAATCACATTTTAACTTACCAAATGTGTGGTCTTTTCCTATGCTGGGGGAAGAGAGGATTTTTGGAATTCACGAGGGCATATTTTCAAGGTTTAGCAGCCAATATTTCCATGCTTTACTTTGCTGCATATTTTGTAATTTGGAATCTCTGCTGATGTTCTCTCACTAAAGAGAACTTGCCCCAAACCTTGATTTTGGCATCCAGGGAATTCTCCTTTTTAAAAAACATATTTTTTTCCTTGTCTAGCAATAGAAAGGTGTGATAAAGCCATAAATAAACAATAGGCTCCACTAGCAGCATCTGCCTGTTGTCAGCAGGCAGCCTCACAGTGATGCCTGAAAACTCAGTGGCACCTCAACTCATTCGAGGTTGTTGGTTCCCCCCCTCCCCCGGTTGGAAGTCAGCAAGATAATTAAATATTTAGAGTTTGAATTAATTTGAAAATGGCTGGGAAAGCACTCAGCCATCGGTTGAGGGATATCAAGGCTCTCGTCAGAAATGTCATAGGATTATAATGAGGAGGTAATATGATAAACTTTATTACAAGCACTTAATTGCTTGGGGGGAAATTGCGAGGGCTCATATGCCATGGCGGAAGATGCTTTCCAAACCCCCTGACGCGAGACTCTGGAGGGGGAGGCGAAAATGCAAACCAACTGGACTGTTCCCCCCCCCCCCCGGTGCATTTCTTTTCCTTAATAGCTGGGAGCTCGTTCCTTGATCCATCAAGCCTGAAATTTCTTTCCTACCAAGCTGGGCCTGGCAAGAATCATTCACACCTTTGCTACTCCTCGACTTGTCCAAAGCGCTTTTCAAGGGCTGCCTCTGAAGGACGTCCAGGGGAGGCAACTGGTACAGGAGAGAGCTGCTCGTTTCTCAGTGTGGGGCACATTGTGTTGAGACTGTGAGGTCCTTAAGGTGCGATCTAATTGGTTCCCAAACAGCAGGCTCCAGGGGTGGGTTTTTTTGGAGGGCCGGAAACTCAGTAAAGTGCCCTCCAGGGGGCCTCCATGCCACGTTGATGGGCCCTGGCAGTGGGCACTGCTCTGAATGATTACTGGGTGGCTGGGAGCCATTTTAATCTCTCATAATGCATTGAGGCACTGTGGGAAATTATAATACCAGTTTCCAGCTAACCTGCAGCTTCTCCTCTCCTTCCCACCTGACTTTCCTCTCCTCCTTGGCCGTCTCTGCCCCCCGACAGTCCTGTATTGCTCCAGGCAGCCTGATCAGATCTGGGGCAATCATAGGCTGTTTCCACCTGACTCCAGATCCCTCTGAATTGGCCTGATTCAGTTTGGGATTCAGCTGTTTCCATTGCACAGTTGCCGCCCCCCCCCCAATATAACTCAGCAAATGTTTCATAATTTTACATGCATTTTAAAATTCATTTATTGTATGGATTGTATAGCCCTTGTTTGTGTAATTGCAAGAAATCCATAACCAAACCAAGCAGTTTATTGATCCAGTGGTGCTAACAGGGTAGGACTTTAGGGCAGAGGTCCAGGTCCTCATATAACAGAATGACTAGGAGGGCCACTAAGTGCACCAGAGTTGGCTTACCAGAGGCCCTCAGACTATCAAGTGGGCTGCCATAGCAACATAACGTCCGGAGTCTAAAATTGTCTAACCATAGCACCAACCAGCCCTGGCTCAAATGAAGACCTGGAGGAGCTCAGGGGGATTACGATGATGCTTATAACTTGTTGTTGTTTAGTTGTTTAGTCGTGTCCGACTCTTCGTGACCCCATGGACCATAGCACTCCAGGCACTCCTGTCTTCCACTGCCTCCCGCAGTTTGGTCAAACTCATGTTCGTAGCTTCGAGAACACTGTCCAACCATCTCGTCCTCTGTCGTCCCCTTCTCCTAGTGCCCTCAATCTTTACCAACATCAGGGTCTTTTCCAGGGAGTCTTCTCTTCTCATGAGGTGGCCAAAGTATTGGAGCCTCAGCTTCACGATCTGTCCTTCCAGTGAGCACTCAGGGCTGATTTCCTTCAGAATGGATAGGTTTGATCTTCTTGCAGTCCATGGGACTCTCAAGAGTCTCCTCCAGCACCATAATTCAAAAGCATCAATTCTTCGGCAATCAGCCTTCTTTATGGTCCAGCTCTCACTTCCATACATCACTACTGGGAAAACCATAGCTTTAACTATACGGACCTTTGTCGGCAAGGTGATGTCTCTGCTTTTTAAGATGCTGGCAAGTTTTGTCATTGCTTTTCTCCCAAGAAGCAGGTGTCTTTTAATTTCGTGACTGCTGTCACCATCTTCAGAGATCAAGGAGCCCAAGAAAGTAAAATCTCTCACTGCCTCCATTTCTTCCCCTTCTATTTGCCAGGAGGTGATGGGACCAGTGGCCATGATCTTGGTTTTTTTGATGTTGAGCCTCAGACCATATTTTGCGCTCTCCTCTTTCACCCTCGTTAAAAGGTTCTTTAATTCCTCCTCACTTTCTGCCATCAAGGTTGTGTCATAACTTAAGCAGACACAAAAGGATGAAAGATGCAGCTGTGGTGGCTCGGAAGATCTCCTTCTGTGTCCACCTAAGCACGCTCCCTTGTCAAAAGCAAAGGAAGTGGCTGCTTTATGGGATGGTCTTGAGCAGCCATCGCTGAACTTTAGGCCTAGGGAACATCTGGGATCTGGACAGTCCCTTGACATCGTAGGGCTGTGCCCCACATGTTGACCTGACCTGTTCCCGTCCACAGTCCCTCCTTTCTTCCTCCAGATTCCCACATTTCCACCCTCCCATGCCACAGAGGCCTTTTTTTAAAGGGAAGGAAGGGAAATAAACCTGATTTAAGGACAAGGAACCTCGAAAGGCCATTGACCCAAAATCCAGGATGACAAGCAAACATCCGAGTGGCTGTGTCAATGAATCTTGCCTATCCAGCCGCCAGCCGTTTCTGCGGGTGCCCCAGCAGCGGGAGGTGAGCACGTCAATCGACCCAGCTGTCCAAAGAAAGGACGGTGGCCTGTGATTTAACGACGCTTGGAGTTAACGAGTCCAGGGATGGGATTCCCATTCGCAAACAGGAATCCGAGCCATTTCCTGGCAGGCATCCCGAGGAGCACTTGGGAGCAGGGCTCTCTGATTGATCCTAGAGATTTTGCAACCACCTTCGGGAACAGATGGGAAATCAGTTCGGGGCCCAGCAAATCCTTTGTCTACACACATTGCTGGACAAGCAAAAGGCATATATTTAGGCTCAAGAAAATGTATTTGGACTAAGGTTCATACCCTGGTTTGGGCTGTACCCCATATTGGGGGTAGTCAGGAAGGAATTTTCGAAAGCAGTACTGACTGGCCAGTAACTGTGACGATGCTTTTGCTTCTCCTCCTGTATGGCTTCATACACACTTCATGTTGAAAACTCATTCCTCCCGCCAAGAAAGAATCACGGGGACTGTAGTTTAACTCTAACAGAGCTACAATTCCCAGCACCCTTTCACTAGTATATTCATTTTCATGTGCGCTATCCCTTAAAATATTCATTTCCGCAAATGTTATTTGGTTGGAGAACAGCACCACAAAATTCAGATACGGGCAAATTTCGAAGGGCAGCTGTGCTTCAGCTCAGAAAGCGCACATTTGGTAGATTCTCCTTTAAATGTTAACTTCCCCATGCCCCTGAGGTTTGGTTGTTGTTCCCTAGGGACTTCAGTGTGGCCGGCTCTGCCATGTGGAACCCTCTTCCACTAGAACCATCCCTGTATTCTTTTAGACATATTCCGAAAACAGCACTGATTGGACAGGCCTCCTCAATGGGCATGTCTCTTTCTAACCAATTGGTATTTATTTTCCAATGTTTTGTAGATGTTTTTAATTACATTTTAATGGATGCTTCTACCAATTTTCTGGTACAGTCGTACCTTGGATCTTGAACTCCTTGGCTCCCGAACAAATCGGCTCCCGAACGATCGAAACCTGGAAGTGAGTGTTCTGGTTTTCGAACAATTTTCGGAAGCCGAACGTCTCCGGCACAGCTTCTGCGTCTTCCAATTAGCTCCAGGAGCTTCCTGCAAGCCAATCAGAAGCTGCACTTTGGTTTCCGAACATTTCAGAAGTCGAAAGACTTCTGAAGACTTCCGGAACGGATTCCATTAGACTTCCAAGGTACGACTTTATTTTGTATGCTGCATACCACCTTGATATAGTTTTACGAAAGTGTGGATTTATACATACAGTGGTACCTCGGTTTATGAACACAATTGGTTCCAGAAGTCTGTTCATAAACTGAAGCGTTCATAAACTGAAGCGAACTTTCCCATTGAAAGTAATGGAAAGTGGATTAATCTGTTCCAGACAGTTCGCGGAGTACTTAAACTGAAGCGTTCATAAACTGAAGCGAACTTTCCCATTGAAAGTAATGGAAAGTGGATTAATCTGTTCCAGACGGGTCTGCGGAGTACTCAACCTGAAGCGTACTTAACCCGAAGCATGGGTGTAATTGGTTCCGGAAGTCTGCTCATAAACTGAAGCTAACTTTCCCATTGAAAGTAATGGAAAGTGGATTAATCTGTTCCAGACGGTTCGCGGAGTACTTAAACTGAAGCGTTCATAAACTGAAGCGAACTTTCCCATTGAAAGTAATGGAAAGTGAATTAATCCGTTCCAGATGGGTCTGCGGCATTCGTAAACCAAGGTGTTCATAAACCGAGGTTCCACTGTATTTCAATAAATAAATACATTCCAAGCATCTCTCTGTAGCCATGAAGGTTGATAACTTGCCTTTCCTTATGCAACGCCCGAAGCCAGCCATCCCAACTCTACAATTCTATGATCCCTGGCACTACTCCCCCCCCTTTACTATTTAGGAAATCCAGCAGTGAGAGCAAGACACTCCCCCTCCCGAATACTGCCCTGTAAATGCTAACATGACGCTGCTTGCGCCAACCTCTCGTCTTCTCTTCCCTCGATATCCACAGCAACCCGGTGTTTGAAGTTCATTTCCTTTGAACAACTGAAATCCTGTTCTATCAACAACATAAGCGGATCAATCGGCTCCTAAAACCCCGGCCGGTGAGAAGAAAGCCTGCCGGGCCCTCTGCATGTGGAATCAATCAATATTTTAAGCAGAAAAATATCGATAATGCAATCCACAAGCCGTTGCAGACATATTTATGTGCCTTATTATAGCCGCCACAAGGAGCTTGATCTTTCTCTAATACCCTCCCTGAACGTGCGGTTGTTTATCCTTCACTGCGTAATCTGAATTTCTTTCGATGACACACCCCTCCCTGCCACTCGCACAAAGAGTATCCCTCAAGCGCATCCATTATATATATATATTTTACATCTTTCTCTGATTCAGTGCTTTCAGCTCTCTCTCCCTCCCCCCTCACCCCCCCAGTTAACGGATCACGTTTCGTGGACATTGTTATGTTTGGTTGCGCCGGTTCCTTGTAAGAAATCAAAGGTGCATTACGTCGCTTTGCCCCCTTGGCCTGTCATTCTTCAGAGCGAGACGTCCCGTTGAAAGGACACTTTGTACGGAGAGAAAGGGAGAGATAGGAAACCTTTAACCAAAAGAAGATTAACAAGTGAAATGGGAGGTGGCGGGACGACATTAGGAGAAATTATAGGGTTGAGAATCAAGGGGTGTAATGGAAACCAGAGCAGGGTTCTTTGACAGTAATGGAAATCAGACTTTGCGTAGGGCTTGGGCTGCGGGGGGAGGATGGGAAAGCGTTCTACCCCATTTACCCTGTACAAAGTAAAGGGGATCGGGATGCCAACTGCTGGCACGTATTTAAAATAATAATAATAATAACCATCTTGCAATCCACACCAGATTGAAAGGTTCTAACATTGCTAGACGTGGGTGCAAGAGATGCCAGATTTACGTATAAGCTAAACAAGCTATAGCTTAGGGCCCCACTCTCTTGGGGGCCCCCCAAAAAAAATTAAAGGAAAAAACTGGATGTACATTTTTCAAAATATAAGATAAAAAACAAATAAAATAAAACCTACATACAGCAACAGTGTTTTGTGTTGTGTAGGTTCCTATGATGTTAATAATAATAACAATAATAATAATATATTTATACCCCGCCCTCCCCAGTAAACACCAGGCTCAGGGCGGCTGACACCAGTAAAATTACAATAAGACGTAAAAGAAAGAAAAACAATTAAAATATGGGTTAAAATACAGTTTAAATTTAATTTTTTTTAAAAAAGCAGCCTCATTTTAAAGTGGGCCCCGCCTGCTAGCCTGCTCCCTAAAATATCACTGGTTTGCTCATTTCTATATATAGGGTGTCTGCATTCTGCATGGACTGGCTGCCTATGAGGTCCATAAATTACCATACAGCATATATTAAACACAAAAAAACAGTGACAATTTGTTGTGGACAAAGGTCAGCAGGACATAGAAAGGGCCCCATTACCTTCAGTAGCTTAGGGCCTCATCAAACCTAAATCCGGCCCTGGGTGCAAGATAGCATAGCTCACTCCCTGAAATACTGAATCTGAAAGAATTTATATTGTTTCTAAAAGTCATCCCACATGGGTGGCGTTAAGTTGTGAAGGAGAATAATGTTAAAGGGTAGTAATAGACTGTGCAAATGGTGATGACAATTAACAGCCTGGTTAGAGCATGGTGCTGATAATGTCAGGGTTGCAGGTTTGATCCCCGTGTTGTTGTTGTTGTTGTTGTTGTTGTTGTTGTTTGTTATTATTATTGTTTTGTTATTTGTTATTATGCTTATTATTCAAATTTATATACCACCTTTATCTTCCAAGGATCTCCAGGTGGTGTACATGCTTCTCCTCCCTCCATTTAATCTTCACAAAAACCCTGTGAGATAGGTTAGGCCAAGAAATTGTGACTGGCCCAAGGTCACCCAGTGAGCTTCATGGCTGAGTGGGGACCAAAGGGATAAGGAACACAAGAGAGGGGTGGGGTGGAGTGCTCTGTTAATTTTCTGCATTCGAGGCCTATATGTCGATAAATATAAATAAAATGAAAGAGGATCAGAGATAAGAAAGCACATTTGATTTGAAGATCTTTGTTTATGCCACAATACAGATAAGGAGAAAGAATTCACACTAGAACATTATTTTCTATTGCAATGCAGATCAGATCATCAGAAGACCTTAGTATTGGGGGGGGAGGGGGCTTTTTATTTTTAAAGAGATTTTCTGGCCTTTTAGGTGTAAAATTTTGAATCACAGCATGAAAATTAATTGTTCTAGCAATGTTTGATTCAAAACTTAGCCAAATCACAAAACATTCCTGAGACATTGTAGACTTTAAATCATTCTTAATTAGCTGACTTTTGCTAAATGATCTCTCCCCAGAAGCTATTGTTTCTGGAATTGTTAATAGTATTCTTAAACTTACACAAACATTTGGAAACAGGTCACCATTCCAAATGTTTGTACTCCGTTGTACTCCATTAACAAGTTCAATAGATTAATGGCTTTAAGTATGCAATTACAAAATTCGTTTTAGGTACTGAGGCTAAATGTTGCATGAAGAAAATGAAGATATAGACTGTGTGACAAAATGCTAAACATGAAAATGTTGTAGCATCTTTGTTTGAAGTGATGTGTAAAGGCTGTATAAATCAACAGAATGCTAATGGAGATAATGAATTGACTGAAAATAGTTTATCTGTGTCTCATGAAGATTCCACTGCTAATTTATCTGATCTTGACCAACAGGGGAACAACCCCAACTAAGAAAAAGTAGTGAAATTTCCAAAAAGAATCTTGAAAAAAGAATCTAAATATGAGCTTGGCAGTTTCAAGGTGGTGGTTGTCAATAGGGGAGTCAGATCTGGGACTCAGCCTGTGATTCCTAGAGACAGTATTGAATTGGCAAAAATGAAAGGGAAAGATGCAGAGCAAAAGAACTGTAAAAATTTTTTAGGTGATTTGATGAAATTAACAGAGCAATGGGTGATGAAATAATAATAAATTATTATATTATTGTTTTTTATTATCGAGGAGAACTTCCTAGGAGATCATATTAAATAGCCAAGTTGGTGGGTGGTCTTGGTGCGGCCCTGCAGCATAAAGTTTCAGCAATCTGTCAGTCCCATTGAATTAAGGAATGGAAGAGCAAGTCATTGATTTGATAGCTTGGGACTCATCCAATTTGGTGAATTCAATTCCCAGTATCCATACCACAGGAGTAGGCTCCATGAGTACTAAAAAAGAAAAGTAGCGGGCCCATAAAGATAATTTAATGTGGCTTTTCGGAAATGAACAGGAACTTTATCCGAATGCATTAAAGTTCAAATATGTATTGCAAAGGGTGTAAATCATATTGAAATTGGGACTGCTGAACAATTACATTTTTAGCGGATTAAGTGGGCTGCTTTTAACTCATTAACCAGGAAATTAATCAACCAAGTACTAAATTGCTACAGATAGTCAATGCATCTCTCTCACACACTCGCTCCCTCTCTTTCATATATATATAATGAAATCCACTGGCATGTCCTTTCCTGCTTGTGACTAATCTCCACCTCCGATCCATAGCATTATTTTATTTTATAATGTTAAACTTTGTTTTACTGGCAAATGAAGCCCAGGGCTCCAATCCTGGGCACAGTTAGGAGGCAGAAAGCTGCACTGAACTGAGTGGGCCGTATGGCTGAGCGAACATGCAGAGGCTCACACAATTGCCGCGTGATCCTAGGTGGGAATAGTCGCCCGGTGTTCAAAAGGGCTTACTCTATATGACTGTCTAGTGGGAGAGAGGAGGGAGGAAAGATCATCAGGAGAGGAGGCTGAGGGGAAGCTGCGGCAGGGATAGCTGGAGACTCAGAAGGAAAACCAGGGCAGGCGGCTCCACCCTACCTAACTGAGCTGCCAACTTTTTGCTCTCCTATGCCTGCCACACCTACATAGCTGTAAAAAAAAAACAAGCAAACCCTCATTTCATACCCTCCAACATGTTGTTGTTTAGTCGTTTAGTTGTGTCCGACTCCTCGTGACCCCATGGACCAGAGCACGCCAGGCACTCCTGTCTTCCACTGCCTCCCGCAGTTTGGTCAGACTCATGTTGGTAGCTTCGAGAACACTGTCCAACCATCTCGTCCTCTATCATCCCCTTCTCCTTGTGCCCTCAATCTTTCCCAACATCAGGGTCTTTTCCAGGGAGTCTTCTCTTCTCATGAGGTGGCCAAAGTATTGGAGCCTCAGCTTCAGGATCTGTCCTTCCAGTGAGCACTCAGGGCTGATTTCCTTCAGAATGGATAGGTTTGATCTTCTTGCAGTCCATGGGACTCTCAAGAGTCTCTTCCAGCACCATAATTCAAAAGCATCAATTCTTTGGCGATCAGCCTTCTTTATGGTCCTGCTCTCACTTTCATAATCACCACTAGGAAAACCATAGCTTTAACTATACAGACCTTTGTCGGCAAGGTGATGTCTCTGCTTTTTAAGATGCTGCCTAGGTTTGTTATCGCTTTTCTCCCAAGATGCAGGCATCTTTTAATTTCGTGACTGCTGTCACCATCTGCAGTGATCAAGGAGCCCAAGAAAGTAAAATCTCTCACTGCCTCCATTTCTTCCCCTTCTATTTGCCAGGAGGTGATGGGACCAGTGGCCATGATCTTGGTTTTTTTGATGTTGAGCTTCAGACCATATTTTGCGCTCTCCTCTTTCACCCTCGTTAAAAGGTTAATTAATTCCTCCTCACTCACAGGAATTAAAGAACCCTCCAACATGTTGAGTCCCAAAACCGCGCTGTGCGACTTCCTGTTGGTCCTCATCATGTGACCTACGCAAGCTTATGGAGCCAAAAGGTCACACTTGGGGGGGGCTGTGCTCTCACGTTACCCAAAAATGCATGGTTTAGGGCACCACATGAGATTGCAGCCCCTCCCCCCAAATGCTTTTTTCAGGGTGAGATATTGGTGTGAAATTGCACGAGATCTCGGTGCCCAAAATGGGCTGGGAGGAGACCAGCAGTGTCTCCTATACACCTCTAGGTGTATACGGCTCTGCCTAGTGGTGCCATTAATGCAAGACTTGGCGACAAGAGTCCAGGATGAGCAGGAGGGATCCCCACCCCTTACAATAGGGTTGGCTTGCCACATTTTGAAGCAAGTGAAATAATACGTAGTGCCATGTAATATAAGTACAGTCATACATCATGTTATGTCCGCTGCGGGTTACGTGGTTTCGGGTTCTGCTCCGCGCCTTACCAGGAAGTACCGGAATGGGTTACTTCTGGGTTCAGCATGCGCACATGCACAGACGCGCTAAATTGCACTTTACGCATGCGCGGAAGCGCCGAATCACAACCTGCACCTGCGCAGACACGGGTTGCAAACACTGTGGGTTGCGAACGTGCATCCCGCATGGATCACATTTGCAACCCGAGTGTCCACTGTGATAGTATCATGTAATACAGTGGTACCTTGGTTCTCAAACTTACTCGGTTCCGGAAGTCCATTCCAAAACCAAAGGTTCCAAAACCAAGGTGTGCTTTCCCATAGAAAGTAATGCAAAATGGATTAATCCGTTCCAGACTTTTAAAAACAACCCCTAAAACAGCAATTTCACATGGATTTTACTATCTAATGAGACCATTGATCCATAAAATGAAAACAATAATCAATGTACTGTACTATAAAATAAATAAGACAGTATTGTAGATGATAAAAATTAAAATTAATTATTTTTCTTACCTGCACTGATGATAGCCATTGTTTGGATGGGGGGCTTTTATCCATTTCTGCAGTCACACAATCAATCAGTAGCTGAACTGGGTTCCACAAAGACACAAAAACAAATTAACTGGAAAAACCTCAAAAACAAAAACACAAAATAAATAGCAAAAACAAAACCACCAAAATTAATCTGTTCCGGAAGTCTGTTTGACTTCTGAAATGTTCGAAAACCAAGGCGCAGCTTCTGATTGGTGCAGGCGGAAACAATAGCTCACAGTCGCATTGGACGTTCAGCTTCCAAAAAACCTTCGAAAACTGGAACACTTATTTCCGGGTTTTCGGTGTCTGGGAACCAAGCCGTTTGAGAACCAAGGTACCACTGTATAAGTAAATCACTGCACCTCCCCCTGCTCCAGAGTCTAACATGACCTAACTGCATCACCAGCTGGGCCTCACAATGTGGGACCAGAATCCAAGCACAAATTCCCCCTTGCCTAATATAAGGGAAAGTCACTGCCCATTAGCACAGTTTGCTTTTGCAAGTTCTAAAACTTCCTCCCCAGGGAACTTGAGCTGGCCCGCTTTTCTTTTTCTTCTTCTTCTTCTTCTTCTTCTTCTTCTTCTTCTTCTTCTTCTTCGTCTTCGTCTTCGTCTTCGTCTTCGTCTTCGTCTTCCAACAAAACAACAAGCTTTAGCTAGAAAATTAGCCAAGCAAACCCCTCCTCTTGAAGAAGACCTTTGATTTGCTAGAATGAAGTTAGGTCATTTGTATTCTTTAAAAGGTTTTATGGACTGGCTGGTCTTAATTGCTAGCTGTGTCTTGTTTAAATGGATTTTATTGTTTTAGTAGTTTTAAATGGTTTCTTTAACTGCTTTCCTTTTTATAGGATGTAAACTATGGCAAGAGCTTTGGCAGAGGAGAAGTGTCAGCCAACGCCTGAATGGGAACAGTAAAGCAGAAGTAGGATTGAGGCAGAAATTTGATTTGTGTTTGCCTTTTAATGGGAACGTAGGTAGTTGGCACTTTTCAAACCAATATGCAAACTGAAACACAATTATCCATTGAAATTTGCACTTCTTGTGGGATAACCAGCATCAAATAACCAACACACTTATGTCTAATTAATACATGAAGGGGTTAAAACCATAGAGTAACTGTCCTGCCAGGCTTCTCTATGTCACTTCCCCTTACCTTGGGAGGAAATAGGTAATCAAGCCTTTGTTCCCTCCCCAGTCTGCCTGAGAGCTTCAGCATGTGAAAAGGTCTGAGCTGCCGAGGCGCCAATTAACCTCCACCATTCCTCTCAGATCTTCCTCTGGGTCATCTAGCTCCAGCTCCCTGATCTATTCACCCTCCTGCTTGGGATCTGCCCACCCCTTCTATGACATCCTCATGGGGCTCATGACATCCTCAAACCTGGAGCCAGCCCCGGAAATGACTTCTAGCCACAAGTACTCATCTTCTCCTCATCTACTAGAGTGGAGTGCTCATGCACTGTTTTTCCTGCTCTTGTTGTGGTCTAGGACAGCGTTTCTCAACCGCTGTTCCGCGGCACACTAGTGTGCCGCGAGACGCTGGCTGGTGTGCCGCGACGTGCGGCGACGAGAAGGGCGATTTGCATTGTCACGTGCCTGGCGGCCGCCAATAACCAACACTGACCCACCGGAAAGGAAGCCGGCCGGGTCACGACGCGGGGCAAGCGCAGCTCTCAACAGCCACCACCACGGGAGGGTGGTTTTAGACAAACTTAAAGAAGCTGGCTGGATGAGCTCAACCTGAAACTTGCTGAGCAAAGGATTGTGCTGGCAGAGAAATCAGCGGCTTGTGAAGCCTTATTACAGGAGATTGCAACCAACACAGCAATTGGCAAGTGTTTCTTACAGTCATAATTATATAGTCAATATAGGGCGGCACAGAGTAAATTTTTTAAACTTTTTTAATGGTGGTGTGCCTCGTGATTTTTTTCATGGAACAAGTGTGCCTTGGCCCAAAAAAGGTTGAGAAACACTGGTCTAGGATTAAGCTAGAACCCTAAAGAACCTTAAAGAAAATGAAGTGGATAGGCCTTTAAGCCATGAATTGCAGAAATGTTGTCAGAAAGTTGATCCCTTCCTGTAAAGCTCATCCTTACTTAACTTGAAGCTGCGGTAGGGCAATTTGTATTGTTGTTTCCCTCTTTGACAATGGAGGACACATTTTTTAACCTGATCCTTATCCCAAGGAGGAATGTTTTTGTGCATTCCCGTCAAAGTGTGATTCTGCGCTTCTTAATAGACGTTTGGTTGGCAAGGGATCACAACCTGGAACCGTGCTTCTGAAAACTCAGCCAGCCTACTCTTCCGTTTGGGCTTGTCATTGCATCGACTAGAAATAAATGAGTGGTTTTCAAAGGTTCAGTGGGCTGGGAAGCAGTTCCAGATGTAAGGCTGCCAACATGGCAGAAGTTCACAAATATTTGCGCATATGCTTGGCTTTCCAATTTCATGCTCGTGAATGCCGACAACAGATTTGTGGTTTCTGCTTCCATTTGAATTGGTTTCGTCTAAAACATCTATTCTTCCACCGCTCGCCCCATGGGGGTGGGACCTGGGAGACCTGGGGTCAAGCTGTATCTCTGACACAGATTAATTGCATGGTCCTGACCAAATCGTTTGTCTCTATTGCCTCAACATGACATCTGTAGAATGGGGATAAAAGCACCCGCATCACAGGTGTCAACCTGTCACATTCTACACTAAGCTGGCTTCATTCCCTTTCATTCCCTTTCCATTTCAACGCCCTGCAGAGCCAGCTAGGTCCAGTAGCTAGACAGTTGGAAAGATGTGGGAGATCTGGACTGATGCCCCACCTCTGCCATGAACACTCTGTCCCTGAACCATCAAACAGAATTCACATGCTCAACAGAGTGTGCACAGTCTTCTTGTTGGCCCTGCCATTCTCTTTCATTGTTGCCTCAGTTCCACACCTGTGAAATGGGAATAATAGTGTGGCAAACCAAGATCTATCAGCCTTTATCAATGGGTGGAGTACAGGCATGGAGAGAACATGAAAGGTCCTGCTAGATGTGAGATTTGTGGGGCCTGGGTGAGCTCAAGCTGTGGTTTCGAAGCTGCAAGGAGCAGAGAGATTCACCAATGAAAAAGATCAGGAATGGAAGACAAGTTCCCTAAATGATAATAATAATTATTTAAAATTTATACCCTGCCTATCTAGCTGGTTTTCCCCATCCACTCTGGGCGGCTCCCAACAAAATATTAAAAACACAATTAAACATTAAAAACTTCCCTAAACAGGGCTGCCTTCAGTTGTCTTCTAAAAGTTGTATAGTTCTTTATCTCCTTGACATATGACAGGAGGGTGTTCCACAGGGCGGGCGCCACCACCGAGAAGGCCCTCTGCCTGGTTCCCTGTAACTTGGCTTCTTAGATTCAGATTTATTGCGGCTATAAGCCCACACAATCAAAAATACATCGAAACATAAGGCACAAACCATATATCAGAAAAACATAAACATAAAACATGTGTAACTTGGCTTCTCACAGTGAGGGAACTGCCAGAAGGCCCTCGGCGCTGGACCTCAGTGTCTGGGCAGAACGATGGGGGTGGAGACGCTCCTTCAGGTATACAGGGCCGTGGTTGTTTAGGGCTTTAAAGGTCAGCACCAACACTTTGAATTGTGCTCGGAAACGTCCTGGGAGCCAATGTAGGTCTAAATGATGGTTTGTTCTCCCTAACTGCTTTTCCTCTGCACTGTGCCGCTGCCGTGGAGCGTTTGTGTGGTGACCCTAGATTCTAACTGTTTTGCCCGTGTGGTCACAATTTTGTCTACCTGGTCTCCACCATAACCAGCATCCTCTCCATTGATGCCAAGCGGGAGAAGCGTATTGGTAAGGCAGCTACGTCAATGGCTCGCCTCTCCAAAAGGGTACGGGAGAAGGTGATGCTAACAACCGATCCCAAGATGAAGGTCTACCAGGCTTGCATGTTGAGTGCACTGCTTGATGGGAGTAAGTCGTGGGCAACTTACACCCACCAGGAGCGATGCCTCAATGCTTTCCATATGCGCTGTGCAAGGAAGGTTTTGGGCATCACATGGCAGGACAGAGTCTCCAACAAAAGTGTGCTCTTCCAAGTCCACATTCTCAGCATGTTCGCACTTCTGTCTCAGCAGTGTTTACACTCGCTTGGTCATGTCCAAGGAATGGAAGCTGGCAAGATCCTCAAGGAAAGGATGTGCTTTATGGGGAACTGGCTTCAGGCACCAGGCATGTTGGCAGACCAACTCTGCATTATAAAGATGTCTGCAAACATGACATGAAGGCTAGCAACATTAACCCTGCCGTGTCAGAATCCCTTGCAGACGACTGCAGTGGCTGGAAACAGACAGACAGACAATGTATCCACAGCAATGACCAGAGGAGAAGTGATCGCTGAGAAGAGAGCAGAGAGGAGAAACATCACAGTGCATCTGTAATAGCAAAACCAGACATCTTCATCTGCCCCAGCTGCAACAAAACATGTCTCTGCTGTATCAGTCTCTACATTGGCTCCCAGTAACGTTTCCGAGCATGATTCAAAGTGTTGGTGCTGACCTAAATGGCCTCGGCCCAATATACCTGAAGGAGCATCTCCACCCCCATCATTCAGCCCGGACACGGAGGTCCAGCTCCGAGGGCCTTCTGGCAGAAGTGAGGTTACAGGGAACCAGGCAGAGGGCCTTCTCGGTGGTGGCGCCCTCCCTGTGGAACACCCTCCCATCAGTTTTCAAGGAAATAAACAACTAGCTTACTTTCAGAAGACATCTGAAGGCAGCCCTGTTTAGGAAATTTTTTTCATGTTTAATGTTTTATCACTATTATTATTATTATTATTATTATTATTATTATTATTATTATTCTGTTGGGAGCCACCCAGAGTGGCTGGGAAAACCCAGCCAGATGGGCAGGGTATAAATAATAAATGTTGTTGTTATTGTTGTTGTTGTTGTTGTTGCTGCTGCTGCTGCTGTTGTTACAGTGGTACCTCTGGTTACGAACTTAATTAGTTCCGGAGGTCCGTTCTTAAGCTGAAACCGTTCTTAGCCTGAGGTGCAATTTCACTAATGGGCCTCCCACTGCATGCGTGCCTCTGGCATGCGATTTCCATTCGCATCCTGGGGCAAAGTTCACAACCAGGAGCAGCTACTTCCGGGTTAGCGGAGTTCGTAACCCGAAGCGTTCGTAAGCAAAAGCGTTTGTAACCAGAGGTACCACTGTATTACAGCCACAGCAGGTGCTGTAGCTCTCCAAAGGCTTGACTTTACCAACAATGGCACAATGTTCCATTTTCTCTTGAGACAGACGGATGCCAAATCTCTTGGTTCCCGTGGGGTGACCCTAGATTCTAACAGGTCTTGTTATACATGCAACTTTAAAGTAACCCCAAGGAGCTCAATTTCCAGAGGAAAGTTCATTTTACGGAGTTGAGAGTCAAGCAGAAAACAGGAAGTGGTGTGAGATTTAAAGCAGGCAGCCCCAAACTGCGGCCCTCCAGATGTTTTGGCCTACAACTCCCATGATCCCTAGCTAACGGGACCAGTGGTCGGGGAAGATGGGAATTGTAGTCCAAAACGTCTGGGGATGCCTAATTTAAAGGAATGGGACATCGCAACCCAGTCAGGCCCCACACAAACTAGGACTGGGACCTAAAACAAGTGGGGCTGAAATATTCCCATCCCGAAGGACCACTTGAAAATTTCCGGGAGTCTCTTGGCAGACCACTTTAATAAACTTCTCCTTGTCCTACAAATCAAAACACACGCATAACATGTTTTAATAACATTTCCTCATCATCATCAAAGCCTGTGCCATGTTATGTAAATCATAGCTTACGTACTGGTCAGCCTGCTAGATGATTTGGTCCTGTTTAAAATGTCCTCAAACTCCAGAAGGAATAAAGCCAAGTGCAAATATTCTCAACTGTTCAGCTATCTCTCCACAGAGTTTGTGGGCTGTGAATTATGGAAATCTGTCCTTAATTTCACAAGTGGATACCTATCTCTTTCATATCGCAACCGAGCGCTGAACTTCCTGCTCTGTGTTCCTCCCCTCTCTTCCCCATCTTCTCATATCCCATATTTTTGTTCTGCACTGCACCAGAAGACTATGAGTAATTCTGGTCTTCCGCCGAGGGCTTATTTATGCATTGTTATTTATAACTTTCCACTAACGGGTGACCAGCTTTGACAGGAAAGTAATTACCTCTTGCCTTTTAGTAAAATCAATGGAAAGTTTAGCTAGGTGCAAATGAGTGCAGAGTATTTAACTTGATCTACTGCTGGGAGGTGAGACACGGTACTTGCTCACAATGCCATGCCTTTGGGATGAAGAGATAATGAAATTCCAAGGAACTCCTGGGGCAGGGATGTGTGTGTGAGATAGAGAGCCAACCTGCCGTTAACTCATTTCATAAAGGGGTGTGTCTCCCTGCTAATCCTCAGGTGTGTATCTGAGTGTGTGCAGCTTAGATATGTTATCTATCTTATCTTCAATTGGTGGCTTGGAAACCGATACTGGGATAAGACCCAAGGTAATGTGGGTCGCCGACAGAGGACGAGATGGTTGGACAGTGTTCTCGAAGCTACGAACATGAGTTTGACCAAACTGCGGGAGGCAGTGGAAGACAGGAGTGCCTGGCGTGCTATGGTCCATGGGGTCACGAAGAGTCGGACACGACTAAACGACTAAACAACAACAACAACAATGTGGGTCACATAGGGATGTGGGTGGCACTGTGGTCGAAGCCACAGAGCCTAGGGCTTGCTGATCAGAAGGTTGGTGGTTCGAATCCCCGCGACACGGCGAGCTCCTGCTGCTCTGTCCCAGCTCCTGCCAGCCTAGCAATTCGAAAGTACGTCAAAGTACAAGTAGATAAATAGGTACTGCTCCGGCGGGAAGGTAAACAGAGTTTCTGTGCACTGCTCTGGTTCGGCAGAAGCGGCTTAGTCATGCTGTGGACAAGCGCCGGCTCCCTTGGCCTATAGAGCAAGATGAGCGCACAACCCCAGAGTCGTCCGTGACTGGACCTAATGGTCAGGGGTACCTTTACCTTTCATGTGGGTCACGGCAGGCTTGCCACCACTTCTTTCTTCCCTGTGTGCGGGTGTGTTATAAGAATCCCAACGTGTCATAAATAAAATGAATTTTCATAAGTGCAGAAGGTAAACACACACAGACCCTTTAAACCACTGAGTCTCTTAGGCTTGCTGATCAGAAGGTCAGTGGTTCAAATGAGCTCTTGTTGCTCTGCCCCAGCTCCTGCCAACCTAACAGTTTGAAAGCACATCAAAGTGCAAGTACAGTGGGACCTCGACTTACAAATTTAATCCGTTCCGAATGCACACTCGTAGGTCGAAAACTTCGTAAGTCGAGTTTTCCATAGGAAAAGCGGTTTCCCATAGGAATGCATTGGAAACGGAAAAATTCTAGCCGCGAACGGGTTTTCCGTTCGGATGTCGGAAAAATCGTAAGCCTGCAGCCACTCTTTCCGCTCATAATTGTCGGATGTCGAGGAGTTCGTAAGTCGAGATCCCACTGTAGATAAATAGGTAAATGGCTGTGGCGGGAAGGTAAATGGCATTTCCATGCACTCTGGTTCCCATCACAGTGTTCTGTTGCACCAGAAGTGGTTTCGTCATGCTGGCCACATGACCTGAAAAGCTGTCTGTGGACAAACGTCGGCTCCCTTGGCCTGAAAGTGAGATGAGCACCGCAACCCCATAGTCTCCTTTGGCTGGACTTAACCGTCCGGGGGTCCTTTACCTTTTACCTATTTTCTAAGGACAGTCCCCGATTTAAAGAAGTGGTCCTGGTTTCTGAGTGGATCCTGGAATGTCCCACTTTTCCTTAGGACATCCCTATTTTTATCAGAGAAATGTTGGCAGGTATGGAATTATCTGACCCCTGAGCCAACTGAAGGCAGCCCTCTATAGCGGAGTTGTTGTTGGTTATTTTTTTAACGCTTCGTGTTTTATTATGTTTTTATGTATGTTAGAAACTGCCCAGAGTGTCTGGGGCAACCCAGTCAGATGGGTGGGGTATAAATAACAATAAAAATGTTGTTGTTGTTGTTGTTATTATGGAAAAGGATGTCCCTATTTTTATCAGGGAAATGTTGGTGGGTATGCACACATGCATAGGTACATAAAACACATGACTGAAATACTATAGGAGAGCAATCCTGAAGCCATCTTGAAGGAGGCCTGCATTTCAGCTTGCATATTGGTTCAGGAAGTGCAAATTGGGTCCGTTCTCCTGAAAATGAACGCTGAACAAACTTCTCCCTCACCCTTGGGGAAAACTAAGGTTTCATCCGAGACAGAGTTTGTCAGTTTAGCCCCAGAAGCTGTGTCCAATGCTGTAAGAAGGAAGCAGAACAGCTGATTTGTATTCAGAAAAACCCAAGTCTAAGCCCTGCCAGCTCTTGCTGAAATGATCAACCGGCAGATTATGGAGGGAAACTATTTGTCGGAGGCCTACGAAAATATGTATATGAGGAGAAATGTGTGTGTGTGAAAATGAATATGAATTTTCATGCCAATGTCAACCGCAAGCTGCCACCGATGACATGATGTGGAAAAGGGAAAACTTGAAGTTGAGAATGGGAAAATGCTGCCACATACACCCGGACAACACCATTACTGGCCCCAACAACATCCAACATACCATCTCAGGACTATTTAATTGCTCGTCCTCTAACATTGTGTATGCCATCAAATGCCAACAGTGCCCTTCAGCTTGGACAATATTGGACAAACAGGCCAAACCCTACGCCAAAGGATAAATGGACATAAATCTGACATCAGGAATCACAAGACAGAGAAACCAGTAGGAGAACACTTCAATCTCCCAGGACATTCTATACAAGATCTCAAAGTAGCTGTCTTACTACAAAAGAATTTCAGCAATAGACTGGGAAGAGAAGTTGCTGAATTGCAAATTATCACCAAGCTTAAAACCACGGAGAGACCTGGTTTGAACAGAGATGTTGGATTCTTATCTCATTATACATGATAAAGCGATCTTCAGCCATCTCACCCCGTGCTTTTACATGCAAGACCATTTGCAGTCGTCTACAGTCGTCAACAGCTGTCAGTCAGTCAATCACCCATTTCCACCACCCTTCTGAGTGATGCCCCTCCCCACCCTTTCTCTATATATAAGCGTCTGGGGACTTCTATTTCAGTGTATCTGAAGAAGTGTGCATGCACACGAAAGCTCATACCAAAATAAAAAAACTTAGTTGGTCTTTAAGGTGCTGCTGGAAGGAATTTTTTTATTTTGTTTCGACTACGTCAGACCAACACGGCTACCTACCTGTAAATGGAAAAATGAAAAACTGAAAATGACAGATTGGTCTGTCCTTAGTTTACTTCTTAATAAAGTCTATGCTTGCAGGAGAAAACGGTACAGTTTTAAGTGTTTTGTTTTCGCTCCCCTCCAAGGTCCTCTCTTCCCTTCCACCTCTCCCCTAACAGGTGAGACGCCAACTCAGCCACCGCCCTTCTGGGAGCATCTTGGACCCACACGTTGGCCTGTATCCTTGAGGGTCTGATGCTTTCCAGGTCAGCTGCTTGCTGGAACCTGGTCCAAAATGGATCAAACTGAATTCTTCACTCTTGGCAAAGAAATAATTGGATATCGCATACATATGAACCCCCTAATAATTCTTCTGGGATATCTTAAAAGAACTTGTGACATCAGAAGATCGAAATTCAGCTGGGGCTTTGTTAACCGCTGCCAAACCACTAATCTCAGCCAACTGGCGTCCTCTTATAGTTCCAAGAGAATTAGAACGGTGTAGTAAAATTTGGTGTCTTGCCACAACGAATGGAAGTAAACGGAAATGGTAGGCTTAAGGAAAGGTAGAGAAAGAAAATTTACAATTTGAGAGCCCAAGGTCCCCCATTATGAAGCGCAAGCAACATCAGCTAGAATTATACTTATGGCTTTTTCACTGCTGTGATAATGAATCATGTATATTATAGAAAACCAACTCTAATATAAACTTTTGGAAAACGTATATGGTCGTACCTTGGTTCTCAAACTTAATCCACCCTGGATGTCCGTTAGACTTCTGAAAACGTTCGAAAACCAAGGCGCAGCTTCCGATTGGCTGCAGGATCGGAAGCTGCGGAAGCCGTGTTGGATGTTCGGGTTCCAAAGAACGTTTGGAAACCGGAACACTCACTTCTGGGTCTGTGGTGTTTGGGAGCCAAAACGTCCGAGTACCATGGCGTTTGGGATCCAAGGTACGACTGTATTTCTACTGCATGACATTAAAAAGTTACAGCTTTAATGTATGATGATTTGGAAGTAAAAGATAAATTTGGAGAAGATGAAGAACGCAATATGTCACTTGTGATGATTTCCGGGATAGCTTGGTTGGTAGAGCATGAGACTCTTAATTTCAAGGTCATGGGTTCGAGCCCCACGATGGGCAAAAAAACCCTGCATTGCAGGGGTTGGACTAGATGACTCTATGATTCTATTATCTTTGTCGGTTTGTGTGTTGTTAACACACACACAGGAATTCTTTCCTGTCACCCACAGGAAACAAGCAGCTTATTTGAGATGATGGATGCTTCTCCTTCAGGAAGAGTCTGGAAGGTTCGGGCGACAGCCCATCTGTCTGTTCTAACACATATCTGAACTGTCCATGTTAGGAGAGCATCTGCCTCCTGGAAGTAAGCTATCAAATAGTCTCACAGCATGACAGAAGGACTTAAATCTCCCGAAGAAGAGAGATATGCAGGGGATGAAGTCTGCTGGAAAAGCAATATTTCTGTCCCAGGAACCCTCCCCGTAAATGCAGATGTATGCAAGATGGGAAACAGTTGGGGTTACTCAACGGTGAAGGGCAAGACGTGCGCTCAAGTGCTCGTTGTCATTTATTGCAGGGGTCGCCAACCTTTCGGGGCTCGTAGACACATTTGACGTTTTCAAGAAGTGCTGTGGGCGCCAGTCAAGAAACGGATGGCATTGGGGGGGGGGCTTGGCGTGACTCAGAATGACTCTCTGGCCAGGGACAATATGACTTGGACAGTCATATTGGAAAGAAGATTCCACCTAAACATTAGGAAAGAAGATTCCACCTAAACATTAGGAAGAACTTCCTGACAGTAAGAGCTGTTCGGCAGTGGAATTTGCTACCAAGGAGTGTGGTGGAGTCTCCTTCTTTGGAGGTCTTTAAGCAGAGGCTTGACAGGCATATGTCAAGAATGCTTTGGTGGTGTTTCCTGCTTGGCAGGGGGTTGGACTGGATGGCCCTTGTGGTCTCTTCCAACTCTATGATTCTATGATTTCTATGTTCTCTTTAGCATGTAGGACAAATACATTTTAAATGAAGGAGATTGAACTATACTTAGTTTACACAATAATGTAACGTCTCCAGGGCTGAGCATCCACGCTAGGTCTTTACTCTTGGCTCACCGACTTTTTAAAGGGGCATCTTTTCACCCGATTGTGGCCTTCCTGCCTTTCTCCTGTGGGGCTTCTGTCTCTTTGACTCTTCCAGAAGGGGCTTAACATTGCCAACGGGTCCTTCGGGTGTCACAAGCAAGTGACAAGAAAGACATCGTTTGTTTAAAAAATCTGAACACCTGGTAAGCAGAGGATTCCATCTTGTGTGGCGCTGCTTCAGGGGGAGAGGTGTTGGATAGGAATGAGAGGCTGAGTGGGAAGGAGAGATTGGGCAGGAAAATCTACACCTCATGCCCAAAGGGATTCTCACCTTCCCCCAGGAAGAGGTAGCTGGCTAGGTAGGTCCATCCTGCTCGCCGAGCCCTTTTTGCAGGTTCTCCTTCCTGTCGGACACCTGCCTCTCCTTTCTGCCTGCTGCCCTGCTGCCTGACAGCATCTGCTTTATTTCTCTGCATGCTGAGAGATGTAGCACCCCATCCCAACCTGATTTATCGCTGTTAGGGCCCCTCCTGCAAAGACTTACACAGAGAGGGGAGCATTGCTGCTTCCCCCCTCGCACACAGTTACAAATTTTATAAGTGCTGCTGCTTTTTTGTTGCTATTTTGAATTGTTTCTAATATATTTTCAGTGTGTGTGTGTGTTATGTGCTATCTGGGCAATGATTTTGTGGGAAAGTAGCATACAAATAATGGGACGTGGGTGGCGCTGTGGGTTAAACCACTGAGCTTAGGGCTTGCCGATCAGAAGGTCAGCGGTTTGAATCCCCGCAAGGGGGTGAGCTCGGTCCCAGCTCCTGCCAACCTAGCAGTTCGAAAGCACGTCAAAGTGCAAGTAGATAAATAGATACCACTCCGGTGGGAAGGCTAACGGCGTTTCCGTGTGCTGCTCTGGTTCGCCAGAAGCAGCTTTGTCATGCTGGCCACATGACCCGGAAGCTGTATGCCGGCTCCCTCGGCCAGTAAAGTGAGATGAGCGCTGCAACCCCAGAGTCGTCTGCGACTGGACCTAATGGTCAGGGGTCCCTTTACCTTTACCTTTTAGCATACAAATAAAGGGATGGTGATGATATGCAAAATGAGTGGCTTCTGCAGCAGTCAAGCCTATCACATTTAGGAATTGGAGGGTGTTGTTTTTTGCTTTAAATTAGATTGTACTAAAATGCTTTTTGGCCTATACAGTGGTACCTTGGGTTACACTTCGGGTTACAAATGCTTCAGGTTACAAACTCCGCTAACCTGGAAGTAGTTCTCTGGGTTGCGAACTTTGCCCCAGGATGAGAATGGAAATCGCGCGGCGGTGGCCGGAGGCCCTGTTACCGAAAGCGCGCCTCAGGTTAAGAATGGTTTCGAGTTAAGAACGGATCTCCGGAATGAATTAAGTTCGTAACCTGAGGTACCACTGTATAGGCCAAATGCTATGTAGGCCAAAAAAGCATTTTAGTACAATCTAATATGTGGGTTTGAGTGCCATGTTGGGCAAAAGATTCCTGCACTGCAGATGGCTGGACTAGGTGACTGCTGGGGTCCCTTCCAACTCTACAATTCTACGAATGAATGAATCTTTCTTTGCATCAGCCATAGCAATAAAACAACAATACAGTATACAAAGAATAGAAATAAACAGTCAAATATATAAAATAAATTTTAGAGCTTTGAATCAATAGTCAAATAGTAGATCTTATTCTGATTTATATAATTAAAAAAATTCTGATTTTATTTATTAAAAAATAAAAACAAACACACACCCTCAAATTCCTATATTCTTAAAATATTTGTGCAAAGGCACTTAATTTTTTTAAAAAGCCACAATATTAATTTTTACATTGATATACTGTTGAAATTGTGTGCTAAGATGTCACACACCTAAACCAAGTATACCCTTCCCCGCAAATGCTACACTCCCAGAAGTGTGGCAGCTCAGTTTCAAATCTCTATGTAGCACCCTCCAACTTTCAGGAGGAATTTCATTGCTGGTTCTGGTTCCTGAACCCCTCAGGCAACGGATTCCTGTGGATTTGTCTGCCTATTAGTTTGTGTCAAACTCAGGTTCCTTACCTGGCACAAAACCACAGCTTTTGAAACGATCTCCAGATGGATCCAGCAGCTCTCGCATTGGTTCAATCTGTCTCTGGAACATGGCAGAGCCCATTGGGAATGTGAGCAAATGCCGGTACAATTTTAAGCTTTTGCTTACTGTGTGTTGTAGCCGATGTTTAGTCACATTCAGAGTAGAACCATTGAAATTAACAAGCGTTGGCTGGAGAATTCACAGCGCAATCCAAGATCCACTAGGATGCAAGAATTCGGATTTGGTGCCTCTTGGGTCTGCCTAGTCTTGCATAAGTTCCTAGCCCAGGCTCACTCACAGAACCTAAGATGGTGTAACTTATGCCCAAGTCAGCGGTGGAGCAAGCTGATCGGGCGCCTGGGGTGGCGCAAGTGCCCTGCGCCCAAGGGCGGGGGCCAGCCGCTCGCAGGGGCAGGGCCAGCCACCTGCGGGGCTGGGTGAGTTGGGGCAGGACGCTCTGAGGGCCCTCCAAGGCGTCCGCCTACCTTCTCCCACTCAGCCACCCTACAGCTGAGAGGGAGATGGCGGACTGTTTGGGGCAGCGCAGAGCCTGCGGGTGCTCAAGCCACCATGTCATTCTCAGGAGAGACGCATGGCTTGGGTGCGCTGCAAGCCCCATGGTGAGTGCCGTCCGTCATTTTGTCACCCCCAGCAGTGGTGACACCCGGGGCGGTGTCAGGAGTATGGGCAGGAGTCAGGCTCTGGGGCCTGTAGTGCTTTGCAGGACTGGGGCCTGCCTCAGCTTGTACTGGAGAAGCAAGGAGTGGCCACTCAGGTGAGGCCACTTGATGCCTCACTGCACCTGGTGGCAGGAGCTGGGAGGGATAAAAGCTCAGCATTTCCCTTCAGCTCTTTGCCACAGCAACGCTACCCCTGCCTGGTTGCCTCTGGCCTCTCGCTCCTTGGACCCTTGCCTTGCCGACGCCTTGATCCTCGACCCTTGGACCTTTGCCTTGCCGACGCCTTGCTCCTTGACTCCCAGACCTTCGCCTCTGCCTTGCTCCTTGACCCTGTGACTGCCTGCTGCTGGACCCTCAGCCCTGCACATGTTCCTGCTTCTACATCACCATCTTGCCTCTGGTCCTGACGTCCTCAGTCAGGGCTTCAATCGCCCGCCGACCGGACCGTGACAGGCGGCCCTCCCCCACCCTGCACCCCTTCCTTCGCCCCTGGCCAGAGTAAGTCTCCAAAGAAGGGAATCCTAGGGGTGTGGCATGGCGTGGGCGAGATGGGGCCAGGAGAGACTGACACCTGTCGCAAACCCCTTGCAGCTCAGTCACGTGACCTCGCGACCCAGTGGAACTCAGACAGCAAAAAAGGTGGAATAGGGGTGATGTATGCCAGCTTTGGGACCCAGGTGGCACTGTGGGTTAAACCACAGAGTCTAGGGCTTGCTGATCAGAAGGTCAGCAGTTCGAATCCCTGCAATGGGGTGAGCTCCCGTTGCTCGGTCCCAGCTCCTGCCCATCTAGCAGTTCGAAAGCACATCAAAGTGCAAGTAGATAAATAGGCGGGAAGGTAAACAGCCACATGACCTGGAAGTTGTCTGCGGACAAACGCTGGCTCCCTCGGCCTATAGAGCGAGATGAGCGCCGCAACCCCAGAGTCGGACATGAATGGACCTGATGGTCAGGGGCCCCTTTACCTTTACCTTTTTATGCCAGCTTTAATTTATAATGATGTAACTCTTGCTGGCTTCCTATAGTTAGGATTGTTCTGTGATTTGCAAAATTCAGAGGAGTGCAAAGTTCAAAGGACTGTCTGTGTTCCGGTTTTGGAAATTGCAAATTAAGTAGGTTTAAATGCAAACTGAATTGGATTGCCCCCCGCCATCCCTTGCTATGGAACTAAACATGCTTATCCGAGAGGAGGGTTGTGTAAAGTTCCTACAGGGAGCAGCAGTTTTCATTTACCTTTAGCTGGCTCCCAGCCCGCCTTGCAGATGCATCCCATCTGATTGGGTGTCTTGTGTTCCTGCTTTTGTGTTGCCAGTAGTTTGGTGTGTGTGCGCAAGCCCCCCTCCCCCCCAGAGAGAGTGGGCAGGTGGTCATGCAACACCATTGGCAAAGCACCGCTTGTACCCTTTGGGGACATCGGCCTCCTTAAAAGCCACAGAGGGAGCACCGCTGTGCACAGCAGAAAAGTGAGGAGGACCTCAGGAGCCAATCTGGAAAAGAGGCTCGCGCTTTTGATCGGGTCAGAAAGAGAAATTCCACGGCAAAGCAGGAATCAGTCACAGCATTCCTAAGGCAGCGGGTGATCGTTCTCCGAGTCTGGAGCTTTTAACCAACTTGGTGCTACTGGAGGAGGGGGTTGGGGAAAGCAGAGCCCAGCCCCGGACTCGGGATCACATTGGGAACGAAGGCTTCTCCAGGCTGGTTTTGCATGCCCAACAATAAGCACATTCTATTTTATTTGGCTACTCCTTTGAACTTTCCCCCTCGACTGTCCTTCAGCTCCGAGAGCAGCCCCAGCTGCCTTTCAGCTACAACACGCTACAGCAATTAAGCCCAAAAGCAATAAAAAGACAATATCTCCCCAATTTACAAAGCAAAACAATATATAAAAGAAACCACAATCCTTCCCAGGGCAGGCTCGCTCTTCAAAACTATGCAACCAAGTTGAAAGACGCTAGTGAGAGTTGAAAGCCGGGCAGAACAGATGTGTCTCCCAGAGAGGCCCAAACTTTGACGGTAAAGGCAGATGCTGGGGAGCGCATCATTCCCTGGTGGGACCTTCTTTTAAAGTGGAAAAGCTGCTTCCAGAGGAGGCCCAATCCAGACAAGAGAAGCGGCAGGAAGGGGATTAACCCTTTTGCTGCCTGCACCTCCCAGCTTCAGATTGCTCCTAAGCACCATCACTCCTCAGGGTATGAGATGCAGGAAAGCACGTATGAGGGGGGAGTTGTTAAGGGGTGATTTAGAGCCGGGAGGGAAGGGGAGGGAAGGTTAGCCATTCCTGCTAAGGGGAAGTTTGAGGCAGGAGAAAGGTACAGTCGTACCTTGGATCCCGAACACCTTGTGAGTCGAATGTTTTGGCTCCAGAATGCCGCAAATCCAGAAGTGAGCGTTTCGGTTTGCGGACGTTCTTTGGGACCCGAACATCCGACGTGACTTCTGCGGCTTCTGGTTGGCTGCAGGAGTTTCAGAAGCTGCGCCTTGGTTTCGGAACGTTTCGGAAGTCGAACGGACTTCCGGAACGGATTCCGTTCGACTTCCAAGGTACCACTGTACAGTCAAACCTCGGAACTCAAACGTAATCCGTTCTGGAAGGAGGTTCGACTTCCGAAACTTTCAAGTTCCGATGTGCGGCCCCTGATAGGTTCTTGCACTCATCGGAAGCCACGTCGGACATTTGTCTTCCAAGGAACATTAAAAAACCAGAGCATTTCCTTCTGGGTTTTGGAACAGAGCAGTTCGAGAACCGAGGTTTGACTGTATAGTTAAGCATGAGACAGGTTCATAGGGAGATCAGTAGTAGGATATACCTGAAATAAAGGATCCTGCAAGGCATTGCCTCCAGTATGGTGTAGTGGTTAGCATGTCAGACTAGGACCTGGGAGACCAGGGTTCAAATCCCGACTTGGCTATGAAGCTCGCTGGGTGACCTAGGGTGAATCATGCTTGCCACCTTGAGCTTCTTGGAGAAGAATACAGTATAAATGCAATAAATAATAACGACAAATGGCTGCACTACTCAGTTCCCAGACCAGCCATCACCTGGTGGAAAAGGCACCCTACACATGGTCCAGACCTGCTCAGGTGCCATAAATGAATAAATAATATTTATTTACTGAATTTATATACTGCCCTATACCCGGAGGTCTCAAGGCGGTTCACAGAAAAGATCACAATATATAAAATAAAAATAAAAGCAACAACCCAATAACACCCCCCCCCTAAAAAAAGAGCCACATTTTAAAAGGGTATAGGATGTCAATCAGGTCAACCAAAGGCTTGGTTGAAAAGGAATGTTTTTGCCTGGTGCCTAAAGGTGCATAATGAAGGCACCAGGCAAACCACCCTGGGGAGAGCATTTCACAGACAGGGAGCCACTGCAGAGAAGGCCCCATTCTCGTGTTGCCACCCTCTCGAGGAGAAGGGACACAAAGGAAGGCCTCAGGAGATGACCTCAGGGTTCGGGTAGGCTCATATGGAAAGAGGCAGTCCTTGAGGTATTGCAGTCCTGAGCCGTTTAAGGCTTTATAGGTCAAAAGCAGCACTTTGAATTGGGCCCAGAAACTAATTGGTAGCCAGTGCAGTCGGACCAGAATTGGTGCAATATGCTCAAACCATCTTGCTCCGGTGAGCAACCTGGCCGCTGAATTCTGCAGCCGCTGAAGTTTCCGAACCGTCTTCAGAGGCAGCCCTACGTATAACGCATTGCAGTACTCTAACCTTGGCGACGCCACTTGTTGAGTGGCATCTGCTGGAAGCAATGCCTCTGGCTGTGTTCACGTGTAGTTTGGAGAATGAATGACCTCATGCTTTGAGGTATGCAGACATGGAAACGACGGCTGTAGTTGAGCTAGGATGGCAAATCTATCTCGCCACCGAGATGGTGAACAGATGAGCTGTGCGCCTGGTCGATCTGCTGTCCAGGTGCTGACTGTTGATGGGCATCCAAGATCCCTTCACTTCCTTCTCGTGGTTCTTCATCTTCAAACCGGCCTTGGACTGGACAGCTCTCCCAAGAGAGGATTCGTGTCTATGTAAAGACATGTAGCCACCCTCATTCAGGTGTGCATTAAAAATGTGACCCACGCGAAGTGTGCGTGGATATTGCCTACTGAAAATGAAATAGAGGCCCACCCTCTATGAAGTAGGACACCTGCCCACTTTAGGAAAAATGAGCAGACGCATGAAACTCCTGACTCCACACCAGAAGACAACCAAGTTCAGCGCCACCTAGTGGCATAACAATATAATAGCACGGTCCGCCCAACATCTCCCACCCCACATCACACTGCCAGTTCCCCAAGTAACTCAAAGCCTTGAAGTCTGGCGCAGGGATGTTAATGTACAGTTATCATACCTGAATGCTTTCTCCCATGGGGTAAATAGAAGGTTTTTGTAAAAGGTAAAGGTAAAGGGACCCCTGACCATTAGGTCCAGTCGTGACCGACTCTGGGGTTGCGCGCTCATCTCGCATTATTGGCCGAGGGAGCCGGCGTATAGCTTCCAGGTCATGTGGCCAGCATGACAAAGCCGCTTCTGGCGAACCAGAGCAGTGCATGGAAACGCCGTTTACCTTCCCGCTGTAGCGGTTCCTATTTATCTACTTCTACTTGCATTTTGACGTGCATTTTGACTTGCATTTTGACGTGCTTTCGAACTGCTAGGTTGGCAGGAGCTGGGACCAAGCAACAGGAGCTCACCCCGTCACAGGGATTCGAACTGCCAACCTTCTGATCGGCAAGCCCTAGGCTCAGTGGTTTAACCCACAGCGCCACCTGGGTCCCAGGTTTTGGGGGAGGCCTTAATGAAGAAACTAGCATCATACCATAGGTTTGGGAGGCCAGCTGCCTGGAGGACTGTCTTGTGATGACCTGCAAGAACCCAAGCAAGGAAGCTTAGTGGCTGAGCATGGGTTCGAGCCAAATTTTAAGCCTGACACTCTAACCACTCCACCACACTGCCTAGCATTGGTCTGCACTGCTGCTGCTGCTGCTACCAATCCTGTTTCTACATGTGAAGCATTTCGTGACGACCGCAGACCTTTCATCCAGCATGCTTTCCTTCCCTCGTTTTTACAAAACAACAACAACAAGCAACGTGGGAACAGTTTTAAATTATCAAGCTCCGAAGGGACTTCATTCCGTACTAAGCTATACATAAACATGTAGTTTAAACCTCGTGACTGGAGCGGGGTATGTGTCCTGTGTTTGAATGTTTGTGTGTGTTTGTGTTTGTGTGTGACAGAGAGTGAGAGAAAGAGAGAGATGGAGAGAAAGGATGAAGGTGATTCGCAGTCTCTTTGCTCTCAATCGACCCTGCAAGCTGCTTTTTGAAAAATAATAACGGCTCTTGGGCTCTAATATGTGCTTTTGTGCATTTAGGCCCTAAATCTCCCAGGGGTCGAACCAGACATCCACAGAGGTTTGCTGCACATTCCAGGAAATACAGACGCAGCGGGAAAGGGAGGGGGCAGGGGAAGAGGTCTGAGATCAGTTTAGCTTCACCCTGTTCCCTGTATTCAGGCACTTCCTTGGCCCAGCTGGGTCCCCCGAGCACCTGAGTTTGGGCTGCCGCAGAGGAACCCCACGTCCTTTAAGCTACAGAACTCCAGAATCTAAGGCATGTCTCTGCTAACTGGATGCCGGTCTCTGAGCTCCCCCTACCCGCCTCTTTCACACCTAAGGAGGCGCTTGATCTAAGCCAGCCACCTCCAACTCAATTTCCAAAGAGGCATGACCATGTGGGAAGCACATGTATGCGTAGCTTAGGAGCGGCTACAAGACTTGCGTTTTAGGTGAGTTTTTCATTCTTTCCAGGACTATAACTAGGATCCTGGTGTTGATGTGCAGGTGGGAGGATGAAGTGATACCTGGTTTCAGAAATCGCAGGACTTGGAGATGCCCCAAGGTCTTCTGCTGATCCCAGTCTGTGCCATGTGTTAAAGGCGAACTGAATTTGCTCAGTTGGAAATCCAATCTCCCAGTCCCAGATTTGTGGGAGCCACTAGTGATTATTCTACATCAGGCATCCCCAAGCTTTGGCCCTCCAGATGTTTTGGACTACAATTCCCATCATCCCTGACCACTGATCCTATTAGCTAGGGATCATGGGAGTTGTAGCCCAAAATATCTGGAGGGCCGCAGTTTGGGGATGCCTGTTCTACATGTAGTGAGGGCCGGCGTGCCAACGCTAGGGGGTCTTTGGCCCCCTCAATATTTGTTGGAAGGGGGCAGACGTAGCCCTAGGCATAAACAGAGTTTAGATCAGCAAGTTATAGAACAAACTCATTCATTTAAATATTGGGGTGTTTTTTTTCAGTGAACTCCTTTCGTGGAAATGGCATACCGAGGCAGTGAAATCTAAAGCACAGAAAACTATTGGCGCATTGATGACGTTTTATCCTAATAAGGGAAGGCAGCTGATCAAACCCACTGTATTTTCTTTTGAAAATAGAGAATTTCAGAGCTAGTCATCTGACTAAAGGCATGCTTGTTTCCTCCCAAAAGTGCTTTTATTGAGTTGTAATTTCAAGTGATGCCAACTGCAATCCAGGATAGCTGCTATAACAGATTCTGTGTTTGTGGCCAATATCAGGGGGAAGACATTATTCCCTATCTATTAATCCGCCCTTTATATAGCAATCCAAGAGAGATTTCTGGAACCTTTGTCGACATATGGAAGCAGGAATACCTTGTTAGAAACAGTACAATTTCTTTTGAGTGACACTAATGGCTTTGTGACACATAAAATGGCTCTCTTTGCCTGCAAAATAAAAAGATTAAAAAGAAGGAGTTTGATAATATTGCGGTGAATTGTTTTGGAGACTCTGAGACTTCCATCTGATGTTGAGTTACCTAACTCATGGTACCTCTAGTTTTTCTTCTGTTATGTTATCACTATGGTTACAGACCCCCCCTAATCCCCAGGAGCAGCGCAAGATACCAGGGGCTGCAGGACCTCTTACCACAGTCTGTGTTCCCTTTTGGACAATGAAGCACAGTGGAGCCCTTATGATACAGTGGAACCTCAGTTGTCGAACGCTTCAGAAGTGAATGCATCCGTTTTCAAAAGTGCCTCAGAAGTCGAATGGCTGGTAATAGCCAGAAATTCCATCAAAGCTGGGAGAAATTCGGGGATTACATGAAGAGACATTGTCCCACATTAAAAACCTGGATCTATTTCTAATATTCTGTACTGTTTGGAAAAATTATATTTATATGATGAAGCACTTGAGAAGCATTTTATGATAATGGAAGCAGTAAAAATTTAAAATTTAGTTAACCCGAAATGAAGATAAGTGGAATAATAATAATAATAATAATAATAATAATAATAATAATAATAATTTACTATTTATACCCCACCCATCTGGCTGGGCTTCCCCTGCCACTCTGGGCAGCTTCCAACAAACATTAAAATACATCAAATATCACAGATTAAAAACTTCTCTAAACAAGGCTGCCTTTAGGTATTTTCTAAATGTCAGATAGTTGTTTATGTCTCTGACCTCTGACCTCTTATGGAGGGAGAAGGTGAGTGTTTGTTTGTTTGGTATGTTATGTTATGTTCTATTTTTGTACTTTTTATGAATGGTTTAATATGATTTAATATAATCTACAACGAGTAAATGCATAGATAGGAATATATAATGGATTTGTGTATTAGATGGTATTTACAATTTTATTTGTAAATTTGTAGGTTTTATAATTTGTGAGATTATGTGTATTGATTTGAAATTTAATAAAGTTAATTAAAAAAAGAAAGAAGTCGAACAGCTTCTGAGGCGCTTTTCTCCATTTTCCCAATGGATTTTGCCGACCGGCAATCGCGCCTTCGTTGTCAAATGTTTCAGAAGTTGAACAGTCTTCGAGAACGGATTACGTTCGGCAAACCGAGGTTCCGCTGTATATGGTTTGTTTGTGGGATATTTACAATGCAATTGAACCAACAATTCATGCCTTGCTAGATGGGCAGATGCTAGGAGCTGAAGCTCACAGTTTTCCTGTTAAGTCTGCTAGAGAGAACTTCGTGAGAGACACTCCCACTGTGTCCTGACAGGGGAAGGCGATAGCCTAATAATAATAATAATAATAATAATAATAATAATAATAATAATAATATACCTCGCCCATATGGCTTCTGGACGGCTCCGAACAGAATTTTAAAAACACAATAAAACATCATACTTTAAAAACTTCCCCAAACAGGGCTGCCTTCAGATGTCCTCTAAAAGTCAGATAGTTGTTTATTTCTTTGTTGGACGTTACATGCAACTAATTTTGCCAGCCTGAGATCAACCCAGGTATACAGGTGTACAGGGATTGTACACTTGTTGAATCAGGTGTCTTCTAAAAGTCAGATAGTTGTTTATTTCCTTGACATCTGATGGGAGGGCATTCCACAGGGAGGGTGCCACTACCGAGAAGGCCCTCTGCCTGGTTCCCTGTGACCTCACTTCTCACAGTGAGGGAATGGCCAGAAGGCCCTCAGAGCTGGACCTCATTGTCTGGGCTGAACGATGGGGTTGGAGACGCTCCTTCAGGGAGCTGTCTGGGCACTTTCTCTCTTGCTTCTCTTGCTTCTCTTACTCTTCCACCATCATCAAGCCAGAAATGTGAGAACAACTGCTAAGTCTGAGCTACAGCTAAACAGGGCTGCCTTCAGATGTCTTCTAAAAGTCTGGTAGATGTTTTTCTCTTTGACATCTGGTGGGAGGGCGTTGCACAGGGCGGGTGCCACTACCGAGAAGGCCCTCTGCCTGGTTCCCTGTTACTTGGCTTCTCTCAGCGAGGGAACCGCCAGAAGGCCCTCGGCGCTGGACCTCAGTGTCCATGAATGAATGAATGAATGAATAAGTCTCATAAGCACTCTCAACAAACTACACTTCCCAGGATTCTTTGGGGGAAGCCATGGCTGGTTAAAATGGTATGACACCCCTTTGAATGTATAGTGCTGAAAGGGTCCGTATCGGGTAGTTGTGACCCAAATATGGTTTTTATATTGTGATTTTTGCAATGTTTTGCTTTTAACTTTCCTAATACGGTACCCTGCTTCGAGGGCAGATCCAGCCAGGCTATTTTGCTATCTCAGCCAGAGCAGCAGATCAATCCCAGCCCAGGCAAGTCGAAGTGTGCGTTACCCACAGCCAGCCAGGCTATTTTAGCACCTCGGGTAGGAAATCCCAGAAGTACCTTTCTCCTTCCCTGGCAGTAAGAATACAATAACAATGCAATTAATGGATTAACCAAGAATGCCTGCCTTTTCATGACATCCAGAACTCGCTGCCTGAGGTTACTCTTCCTGATGTCAGGGCTGCCCAATGCTGGGGGAAATCGTTTGGGAATGACATTTCAGGATATTAAATATTGCAAATAAATGCATTTCGTCTGTGGGTGGAAGGACTGCACTTTCCTGGTCATGAGGGGAATGAACTCTGCGTATGCTCAAGAGCCATATCATTTAACACAGGCATAGGCAAACTCGGCCCTCCAGATGTTTGGGGACTACAGCTCCCATCATCCCTGACCACTGGTCCTGTTAGCTAGGGATGATGGGAGTTGTAGTCCCAAAGCATCTGGAGGGCCGAGTTTGCCTGTGCCTGGTTTAACATGTTCCAAAACCAAGTCCAGACACTGGAAGCAGGCTTGGGTGCTCAGGTACTCTCTCTCTAGCCTTTGACCTCTTTGTAATTAATTTTATGCAGCCCGAATAATCGGCATCATGTTGTAGTCTCTAATGTTTTGAAATTTCTTAATATTATAACCAGTTTATTGAGTAAAGCGCTGTAGCCAGAATTGGAAGCCCTCCTAACACTGTGAAAGGGGGAAATTGTGGAATACGCCACAAAGCTCTGCGGAATGAGACGTTGGCAACACCCTTGGTCTCTCGCACCACCACTAAAGCCCTTTTGTCGTTGCTAATCAGAGCGGACAGATCTATAAAAAATATATAATAATGACAGCAGAACAACTGCCCGGTCAGACCGATAACCCCACAAGCCTCAGCGGGTCGATCGTTCCTGCTTTTCAGAGGAAACGCCGTATGAAGCAATCGATAGGACAGAAGCCCTTATTCCAGAGAAGGATGTCAACTCTGGCGAGAAGGCAGGCAAAAGCTGCCACTTTCCAGCAGTGAGAAAAAGAGATACATATTGCACACGGACCGTCACCCCGTCTGTGCCCTCTCTGGTTTTTCTCCTGCTCCTTTCCTTTTCTTCTCCGCAAACGCTGAGAGGCTATACTATATACTGTTTGCTGGCAGCAAGGCCCGGACGGTAAGGAGGGTTATAAAAAAGTGTTTTTTTTACGACCGGCATCTGAATAAAAACACACCCACCCTTCATGCCGCTGCAGTTGGTTTGGGCCACCTCATTACTCGGAAGATATTGGCTAGCTGGAGAGAGTTGAGAGGAAAGAGAATCAAAGAAAGGTTGAGGAGGGCACAGGGAGGAGGGTCTGATTTTGTGAAGGGGGTTGGGGGGGAGAAATAAAAAGGACAAAGAACAGAACTTCTGGGAAGGAGAAGACGAGTTCAGCCACATATTGTGAAACGCTCAAGCGGGGATTGGAGGGTTGTTTTATCTACACCATTGTCTGGTTTTCGAGTCAACTCTTGGCTCTCCTATTGCCACCTGACTTTCCACTAACTGATCCCTAGTATTGCTGTCAGGTAATGGAATCACATGCCCCGCATTACAGAGGAGAGTCTTCTATTTGAAGGTCTGTGTGGTCTGAGTCTGGTTTAAAGACAGAGGAAGGGCCGGCCCTAACATTTGGCAGAGGGAGACGGCTGCCTCGGGTGGCAGGTGCTTGGGTGGGGTAGTGAAGTGTTGGAAGACAGAGCTGTGTAGGCCATGGAGTCTGCTCTGCATCTCCTAAGCTAGCGTGCTGCCGTCAAGTGTGATGGAGGATAGTGTCCCATTGCCGGTGTTGATGAATGTGGACTTGGGTTAAGTATTGCAGTTCAATCACTTCTAGATCTGGATCTGAATATTCTGACAGCCATTGCCAAATCCACTCTGCTTCTTCTTACATTGCAGGCTTACAGAGCCAGCACAACATTTTATTGCCTTTATGCAATTGAATTATATTTTAACCAGGTGCCTTATAGTGCCTTTTAAATCATTTGCATCACTGTTATATCCTGTTGCTGCTTTTATTTGGTTTGATGCTGTTTTGGTCTTTTTTTAGACTCCATATTTCTAATTTTACTTCTTCCTTGTCATTTTTTTTTACAGTATTCATAACATTAAAGTTATGTTATGACAAACCTAGACAACATCTTAAAAAGAAGAGACATCACCTTGCCTACAAAGGTCCGTATAGTTAAAGCTATGGTTTTCCCAGTAGTGATGTATGGAAGTGAGAGCTGGACCATAAAGAAGGCTGATCGCCGAAGAATTGATGCTTTTGAATTATGGTGCTGGAGGAGACTCTTGAGAGTCCCATGGACTGCAAGAAGATCAAACCTATCCATTCTGAAGGAAATCAACCCTGAGTGCTCACTGGAAGGACAGATTGTGAAGCTGAGGCTCCAATACTTTGGCCACCTCATGAGAAGAGAAGACTCCCTGGAAAAGACCCTGATGTTGAGAAATATTGAGGGCACTAGGAGAAGGGGACGACAGAGGACGAGATGGTTGGACAGTGTTCTCGAAGCTACGAACATGAGTTTGACCAGTGGAAGACAGGAGTGCCTGGCGTGCAATGGTCCATGGGGTCACGAAGAGTCGGACACGACTAAACGACTAAACAACAACAACAACAACATTAAAGTATGCATACTCAAGAAGGCTAGTTGTATATATAAACTGTGGGAAGATTTCAGTGATCCATTTAGCAGTTTTTATTATGATATTAAATGGCACAATGTTTCGAAATAAATAAATAAATGGTAGTATATAATGGAAATGTAAGGATGCCATCAAGCTGCAGTTCACATGGCTGTCAACAGGTGGCCACACAAACTGCAGGGCGGTGACAGAACAGCAGGCAAACAAGCAGGTAGTGAATGAGCAGGCAGAATGAGCAGTGTGATTTACGAATAAAAGAATGTGATTTCGACCGGAGGAAAGCTTGATTTAGTTTGCATTTAAAGACACACCTCTCTAATCTGCACTTTCCTAAACGACATGTGAACCGAAACACAACCACACTTTAATGAATTTCTCAGCACAGTTCTCCAGCCAATGCAGATTGCAGCAGTTGAGGGGGGCATATAATAATAATAATAATAATAATAATTATTATTATTATTATTATTCTTTAATAAATTTTATTCATATCCCGCCCTTCCCGGCCAAGACTGGGCTCAGGGCAGCTAACATCAAATATATAATATGGTACATTAAAACATAAGATCAAACAATCGGTTGAAATGCAGCTTAAAATCAGAATAAAATCCAATGGCAACCCACAAATTATAAATATAACTATGGGGTTGGGAACATTAAGTGCTCACCAGGCCCGGCTATTTGTGCTGGTCTCATATGAGCTATGCTGGCGTGCTATGGTCCATAGGGTTCACGAAGAGTCGGACATGACTAAACGACTAAACAACAACAACATATGAGCCAGTGAGAAGGGTTAGAGGGGCCCCTTACATGCAAGGTCTTGTAAAAAAAAGAGGGAGGGTCAGACTGGACCCAGACCATAGGCCTGGCAGAACAGCTCCGTCTTGCAGGCCCTGTGTAAAGATGTCAAATCCCGCAGGCCCCTGGTCTATTGCAACAGAGCGTTCCACGAGGCTGAGCATTCCACAAATTGCTCAATAGTTTACACAATATTATTTTCTCCTGTACACCACTTCCAAACTAGATACTGAAGTGTTTCATAAAAAGGTTAAGTATCAGACCTGTGGAATATCTTTACAGT
This sequence comes from Zootoca vivipara, assembly GCF_965207765.1. Taxonomy (NCBI): domain Eukaryota; kingdom Metazoa; phylum Chordata; class Lepidosauria; order Squamata; family Lacertidae; genus Zootoca; species Zootoca vivipara. The sequence continues at coordinate 19,380,060 of NC_142595.1, read as the reverse complement.
AAATGATTTTAAATATTTTTGTATTTACGTTTTGTAGGGGAGAACGTTTTTCTCCATTGTTTCCATTGGTTGCAATTCTTTTAAAAAAACCAAAACAAAATAGCGTGTATCTGGGGTAAGGCGACCCCACGAGTAAATGCAGAGCTGAAATTCCCGACGATACAGCTTAGGTTGGAAGCCAGCCTTGTATCTCTCTCGACAACATCATTCAAATGTGAGAGGTGCATCCCCGAAGAAGCCATTTTAGGTGATGTTGTGTAGCTAGCCTATCAATTTTTAAAAACGGCTCTCTCATTTCCTCTCTGCTAAAGCCCAGTTTTTTAGGGAGTGTTTTCCAAGAAAGCAGAGCGCCTTCTGAGTTGGCGTTCAAACGGGCATTCATTATTAAAGCCACAAGAAAAGCCACAAAATGCCTGATGAGCAACCGGAGAGGTTGTTCGAGCCGACTGTTCATGCTCCAATGTGCTGCTGCTGCTACTACACCCAGGATCCCTCCTCCCCAGAAATGCTTTGTTGAGAGAGATGGAAGGGTGACGGCGGTCTGAAATGTCTGTCTTTAAACAAGTGGGTAATTTAGCCATTCAAGGCTGAGTGATTGGATCTGAGAAGGCCGGGCCTTTCATGAATGAAAGAGACAAGGCAGAGCAGACAAGATCCAGTTTGAGCCTGCGCACGGAAGAGGGACGATTTTTGTCGAGTCAGACAATTGGATCCTTGTTTCTGTTATTATTGATCATACAATGGATTCAGAAAGGAGTTGTCTGAGATTGAGAAAGGGAAAACGTATTTCAAGATGGTGTGTTGTTTTTTAAACCAACAACCAGGGCTGGTCTTTTTTTTTTTAATAAACTTTATTTCATTAAAAAAACATAAAAACAAAACAGAACAAAACACACAAATAACATATCATCAAAATCAAATAATATCAAACTAATAATATCAAATCATAATACATCATAACAAATCATCCTCAAATCAAATATAAATTAAATCAAATTTAAATCATATATCAAACTAAATTTAACTCATTCAAACAAAATTAGCAATACTAAACAAAAATAACACTGGACAAAAATAAAGACCCGCGACCTTTAAATTGAAATATATAAACAAAAATATCTAAATCAAAACATAAATGGCTTACAAATAATAGGTGAATAAATCATATATAAATCATAACTTAATGCAAATTAACCTAATAGACATACTCATTCTATAGAAAATTAAAACAAGAGAGAGAAAAAAGACCAGGGCTCTTAAACCCTCTACTTCCCCCAACCAGGGCTGGTCTTACCATGAACCATCATGAAGCAGTGGCTTCGGGCAATATATTACAGAAGGAGACCCCTTAGCCTGCATTCATGCTCAGGGTACATCGCTTAAATAAAGGAGCACCACTTCTGAGCATGGTGAGGTTGCATTTCAACGTTTTCTGATCAAATGCAACAACAACAACAACAACAACAACAACATAAACACCCCTCTGTTTTCCTGCACGTTTCTTAGATATATTTCACCAGCGTTTATAGCATCTTTCCTGCATGTTGTGGAACATGCTGGAGGCAGAAATCCTAAATGACATTCCCCTTCCACTAATTGACTGGGGTGGGGCACAGAGCGTCTCGTTGAAGCGGGTATGAAAGTGCCATTGGAGATGAAAGGGAACTGCGCAGAGCTTGCGCAGGAGAAATGGATGTCTTGTGGCCTAGATTTCAGGGTTTCCCAAGCGGGTCACCAGATGTCTTTTTTTTTTTTTACTACAAATCACAGAATGGCAGTGCTCCCAATTAAGGCTCAACCCCCCCTCCGTCCCTGTTAATCTATGTCACTCCTACGTCTTGTAATATGAGCTTGTACCCTCTATGCTTTCTGTTCTGAGACTTTCTGAGCTCTTCTCGACTTGGGGAAGGTGCTGGAGGAATGCTGTCCAAGGACTGTGAATCTGTTAACCCTCTCTCTCCCAGTGTTTCTTCTCCTAGCTGTTCCCCATCCAGTATTTCCCAGCTTCTGCTTTCTGAACTATGTCCCTCTGCAAACCACTGTTCCAAATCTATACTGTCCTCCTGCTCCTGGGAAGATTCGGGATCAGGGTCAGGGGAGGGTGTGGCTCCCACTATTCCTCCTCAACATGGTCCCTGATGGGAGAGGAGAGTGCTCTTGTGCTCAGGTCCCGCTTGCAGGTTCCCGCAGGTATCCTGTGAGAGCAGGAAGCTCAACTAGGTACACCACTGACCTGATCCAGCAGGCTCTTCTTGTACACAATAAGCCCGTTTCATGCACACTCACACACCCCACACTCTATCCTCCATCCCGCAAAGCAGGGGACATTGGGGGCAGAGTTCAAAGACACATACCCAAAACACTCAAGGAGGCTACGTAGCAGAATTAGCGAGGGGTGTGACCTGGGGAGAGGGGAAGTTGCTAAGGAGTGATTGCAGATTGAAAAGAATCTAACGCAGGGGTCAGCAACCTTTTTCAGCCATCCCTCAGACTATGTGGTGGGCCGGACTATATTTTGGGGAAAAATATGAATGAATTCCTATGCCCCACAAATAACCCAGAGATGCATTTTAAATAAAAGGACACATTCTACTCATGTAAAAATACGCCGATTCCCGGACCGTCCGCAGGCCGCATTGAGAAGGCAATTGGGCCGCATCCGGCCCACGGGCCTTAGGTTGCCTACCCCTGATCTGAGGGCCAGATAATAACAATATTTTAAATAATTTTATCATTTATACTCTACCAATCTGGCAGCCACTCGGGGGGTTGGGGGGGGGGTTGCAACACATATAAAAACACAACAAAACATCAAACATTAAAAACTTCCTGAAACAGGGTCGCCTTCAGATGTCTTTGGAAAGTCAGATAGTTGTTTATTTCCTTGACATCAGATGGGAGGGAGTTCCACAGGGCAGGCACCACTGCCGAGAAGGCCCTCTGCCTGGTTCCCTCGGAGCGGGATCTCAGGTTCTGGGCTGAACGATGAGGGTGGAGACGCTCCTTCAGGTATACTGGGCAGGATATTTGAATAAATATACACAACAGAGCTTGAAAGGTCAGCACCAACACTTTGAGCTGTGCTCAGAAACGTACTGGGAACCAATGTAGAGACTGATACAGGAGAGACATGTTTTGTTGCAGCTGGGGCAGATGAAGGTGTCTGGCTTGGCTATTACAGACGCACTGTGGTGTTTCTCCTCTCTGCTCTCTTCTCAGCGATCACTTCTCCTCTGGTCATTGCTGTGGATACATTGTCTGCCTGTCTGTCTGTCTCCAGGCACTGCGGTCGTCTGCAAGGGATTCTGACACGGCAGGGTTAATGTTGCTATCTTTCAGGACTGGTGTTATATGGTCTCGGGGCTGCTCCGTCACCACTCCGGCAGCTGGATTAGTTGTAGTTTCCGAGTCACCTTCAAAGGTAGCCCCATGTAGAGCTTATTGCAGTAGCGGGGTGGGGTGGGGGACATTTCCCCACCCCAAATCCCCCTTCCCCACTGTACCAGGTGGCTGCCAAGGCAACCCACTCTGTCTTCCACTCTTCCAAAGCAACTTTGGGAAAGCTGCCGGGGCGTGCCCGATGTGAATCTCTCCCCACCTTCGGAAGAAATCAAAGCCAGCTCTATAAAATGAAGAGATGGAATAAGGAACGCAATGAAACCAATTCATGTTCTCCCCTGTCAGTTCTTCAGCTCTTGCTGGGAGCCTGAAAGCGGGCGGCACCCTGATGCCACTGTTGTGTGCGCGCGCCTCCCCCCCCCAAAAGCCACCCAGCCAGTGGGCTGAGCGCGCCGCTCGTTTTAATAGTAATGAGGGGGAAGGGGGGCGGAGCTTCCCAGTTACAGAAAGCAGGTGCTGCCCCGGCTGCAGCTCAGTCGCCCGCTTCCTACAGGGGACGCCGCCGCCGCGGCATCTGCATCGCGCTCCCTCTCTCGACCTGAGACGCGCGCGCGATCCGCCCGAGGAGTACCGGGAAGGGGATGTGGAATAAGCTTCCCGCCTGTCCCCCGCTTGCCTCTGCTTTCCTGCAGCTCTGACGGTCATGGAGAAGAAGGCGAAGAGGCTGGCGCTCCTGCTGGGATCGCTGCTGCTTCTTTCCGGGGTGAGTGGGTTCGCCCTGTAGATCAACTTAGAGACGGGGTGGGGTGGGTGCGGTGGGGTGGGGTGGGGAAGAGGCTCGGCGACTCACTCCCATCTTAGAGGGCAGGGATGGGGAGAAGATCGCCATTGACAGTGCGCACGGATTGAGACGGGGCGTCGATCGGATCTGCCACCCATGGGTGCTGTGTGTGTGTCCAGTCTGGGGTGCAGAGATGGGATGGGGCGGGTGGTAGCGGTTCTCCTTCGGGTCCGCTGGACACCAGGATGCTCTGTCTCAGGCATAGGAGCCAACTCCTTAGGACCAAGGTCCCTTCGCCCCACCTAAAATATTTGAGGGGGCCAGGCCCTCCGACAGTTGATGGATACTGCCATTCAAATAGTGTGTGTGTGCACTATGTCATGTGATCAATTATCACCTCCCCCCATATTTAATTCAAGTTGGCACCCCTAGCCACTGGGGTTTAAGTTTTTCCTTTTGGGGGGGGGAGGTGGACCTGCTGGGAGGCGCCCACCCCTCAGTTCGGTCCTTAGGGGTAGGGGTGGGGGGTGGGTTGCTAATCAGCCGGGAATGAACTTTTGCGCGCGCCCAAACCGATAGCGGGCTGCTGTCCTCTGCGCGCTTCCTCGCTAGTAATGCTGCGATCCCGGGTGTCTGGCGCCCACGGAGTTCCAGAGGAGGCGCGGCGAGGATTGCGCTGTGAAGTCAGGGAGAGTTGCTTTCTCTGCGTAGACACGTGCAGAGGATCGGGCCGGATGGAAACGCAGGGCAGGGCAGCGCCGGGCTCCCTGGCCCCACCCTAACCACACCCCACGTCGGTTTGGTGGACCCCCCCCCCCAAGCAGAGATTTGTCTGCTGGAGGAGAACATTTGGGGCGACTATGAGAGTCGCGGGAGTAGGGGTGGGGCAGAAGAAGAGGATGAAAAGTCCTAATTTGACGTTTCAAAGGGGGGTGGGGCGGCGGCGAGGATGCGATCTATCACTTACAGTGTCCGGAATGATAGATCTTGTTTTATATTGTCCTCTCCGGGACGTATTAAATGGTTTTGTGCGCGCAGGGGGCGCAGCAGGGAAACGAAAAAGAGCGGCGCCGAGAGAGAGAGAGGGGGGGGGAGAGAGATTGAGGCACGGTTCCGCCTTTTATGAGACGTCTAAGGAGCTCTGACTAGATTCCAGTTGGGGGGTGATAAAAAGAGGAAGCGCGTTTGCGTGCTCGAAAGTGCTTCCAAGAAATCATAGCGACAATGTAGGCATCTCGCTGCGCTTTTCCTGCTTCTGGAGACCCCTCTGTAACCTCAAACCTCGGTGATCATGATGGGGGGTGTGCGATCAAAGATGGGCATCCTTTGTCCGGAAGCACAAAGGTGCCCTGGACCATAACTGCAAGGGGGGTAACAAATCCTTACCCACCCACCCTCCAAGGAGCTGCCAGGGTCATTTCAGTCTCGCAACAACCTTGTCAGGTAGGGAAAGTTGTGAGATGAAGCCTTGCTCAAGGATATCCACCTCTTGCAACACATTAATAATAGCCGTAGTAGCCCTGAGGTTGATTTTACATTGGGACCACCGTCATCTTGTTTCCCTGAATCGCTCTCCTTCACTTTTGGGTGTAGTTCTGCACAGGCTGGGTGTCTGTCTGCCAAGCACAATGTCGATCCCTACATTGGGTTGGGCTCGATGACCTCTGAGGCCCTCACCCATCTCTAAAATACTGTGATTCTCTCACCCTCCAGCTGCTGTTTGCCCCACGAGGCTAAACACGGCGGGAATTGCAGGATACCTGCTATTCTTTACTCCACAGGGGAAATGACAACTTCCACTCCCAAGCCCATCCACCAACCTTCCCTGTTATTACTTTAAAAAACAACAACTATGGGAACAGGGATCCTATTCCGGGATCTCCCCTGTCACGCCAGTGTTAGCCTGCAGGCAAGGAAGCTAAGTTACCCAGGTCCCCTCAAAGCCAAATCACATACATTGATTAGAAAACGCATCAGCTTTTAAGCTTTGAGTGGTCATTTCTGCCTGCAGCCCTTCAGTTAGTGTGGATGCGCCAAATGACAGGGAGCTGGCATGAGAGAGAGTAGGGGGAAAGATCACAGAAGGAAGAGGGACGATTTTTAAAATTAATATTATTTTGCAGAGGGGAGATTTAGGATGAGTAGCCAGATGGAGGGAGAGGCTCGCTGGTTTAGAGAGTTTGGTTGCAATAGGGACTTAGGAAGCTGCCTGCCTTATCCCCAGTCAGACCCATTGGTCCATCTAGCTTGGTACCGTCAACACTGGTTGGCAGCAGCTCTCCAGGGTTTCTAAGAAGTGACATTCCTACCCTTATCTGGAGATGCCAGGGATCCAATCTTCTGCATGCAGAGCTGAAGTTCTACCCCTGAGCTCCAACCCTCTCGAATCGTATAGTGTTTAGCTAGGAAAATGGGGTGGAGGGAGGCTGAACAGGCGTGGCTTTTGGATCTCAAGGTCCTTGTTTCCCACAAATCTCAAATCTGTGCCCATAACTCTTTGAGTATGCAAGGTGGAGATAAGGTTCTTCAGTGAAGAAGGAGCCCTGCATATGCTCAGAGGCAAATCTTTCCTTTGCTTTATTGCCTTGCTCATTTCTGGACAGGAAACAGTTAATAATAATGATGTCTAGGGTTGAATCGCACTAGCTCTTAGGAGGAAAGGAGACAGTGGACGGCTGGTGCAGTAAAAAACTAATATCTTAGGGGGCGTGGGGTTGGCAGGTTGAGCTTTGGGGGTGATTGACATTTAAGGTTAGGTGGTTGACTGGGAGAGGCAGATGGCAGAACTGTAAGACATAAATTCAGCAGAGGCTGAAACAGGGGCCATGGGGGCATCATAGTACTGTATAGCATTTTTCTTGACACTGGCTTAACTTGAAACAGGATCCAGCTCTGCTACCCATTTCTAATCAATGCTTGGGCTCCCCCACTTCTTTTGCCCTGGAATAGAAATCAATGTACACCTGCCCCCTGACCTTTGCAGTTTGAGTATAAAACACAAACATATACAGATGATTAGAATCCCCAAACTAAATTGAAACGCTGGCAAGGAATATCACCAAGTCCAAAGCAAATCAAAACACCAGCAGTTGCCATTATTGCACAAAACACAAATGCAAGAAATTATGCCAAACAGGTAAAATGAGCAAAATGAATGAGACTTTAAGAATGATGCAATTGAGGAGATAACACACCCCAGAGTGCCCCTGAGCATGTGAAAAGAAACGGGAGCTTTATACATGCCACCACTTAATCCAGGCATAGGCAAACTTGGCCCTCCATATGTTTTGGGACTACAACTCCCATCACCCCTTAGCTAACAGGACCAGTGGTCATGGATGGTGGGAGTTGTAGTCTCTAAACATCTGGAGGGGCGAGTTTGCCTATGCCTGACTTAATCTCATCCTAGCCTGAACAGGAAGAACTTCCGAGGAACATGATTAGAAGGTAGCAAGGGCACTGCACAGCCTCAGCGAAAAAGGAAAAATAAGTAGATTTCTTCCCCAGAGAGCTTACAGACCAGTGGAAGGAGATCAGAGGGCAGGGAGGCAAGGAAGAGGCAGGAGTAGAATCATAGACTTGGAAGGGACCAATATGCAGCTACCCCATACGGGGGTTGAACCTGCAACCTTGGCACTATCAGCACCACGCTCTAACCAACTGAGCTATCCAGGCTTGGCTAGGAAGGACCATAGATGCAGAAATGCAGTTGACACACACTTTTGAGCCTTGGGGTACAGATTTGGTGCTTGGGCAGTGTGGGAAAGGAGTTTGGGTTTATTATCCTTGGAGGAGGGAACTGAAGAGGGCGAGGGAGGTGGCATTCTGTAGGTATTATGAGTGATGTCCCAGGCATGACAGTTACAAAGGCAGAGAGTGTGCGGGTTTCCTGTTTTGCTTAAACCCTGGAATCTCGGGATGTTTTAAAAAACGAGTTAAGCATCAATCTACACACCTTCTCCTCGTCTTTCTCCCAGGCAGTCTCTGGCTGTGGACAGCTGAGTACAATCCATTTCTTTCAGTGCCGAGTCTACGAGATGCCATCCTGTTCCCCTATAAGTAGGGGGAAGTTCACTGTGTGCGTTGAGAGACACACCTTCTGCAACTTAAAAGGCTGCAAAAGCCAGGGAGAAAGATCCCAGGACTTAAAATAAATGCAATTAAAAAGAAAGTTGCACAACATGTTTGTTCGCAAGTAAGCTTTGCTTAATTTAGGGGGAGGGGGAGGGGGTGTCAGTGAAGCCTAACGTGCCTAGTTTCCGGATTCGCCCTCATGCCCGAGGGGGCTAGGGATGATATGAGAAGAAGAAGAAGAAGAAGAAGAAGAAGAAGAAGAAGAAGAAGAAGAAGAAGAAGAAGAAGAAGAAGAAGAAGAAGAAGAAGAAGAAGAAGAGAAAAACAGAGGAAAAATGAAAGGATGGCTGTTATTGGATCATGTGTTTAGTTTAGTTTTTCCCCAAAATGATGGGCAATCTTTTGAGCTACACAGAATGCTTCCCCCCCAAGGCTGTTCATGAAAAAGAAAATAAGAGGCCTGCAGAGGATGATGTCTTATGAGGTCCTCAAGACTACCCTGTTTCACTGAGAATCCATACTGGGCTGTTTGCACAAGGCTTTTTGCAGAGATTAGGGATGACAAGACTCCACCATTTCTTTTCTCTCGGTTTCTTACTTTCCCAATCTTAAATTCGCTCCTCTGCATTTTGCAGCAATTTGTGACTATTTATTATTATTATTATTATCATTATTATTATTAAAGAAATCCTGATGAAAACACACCAGCGTTTTATTGTGAAAGTCTCCTAATAAACAAACACATTTTTAAAAAGCAGGTTTGACCAATATACACATTTTTGCGTGCAGTTTCTCCTAATAAATGCAAAAAAAAAACTTTGTATGCCGTTTTCACTATGTCTCCATCCTTATTGCACACTTTTACATCATATATGCATTTTGGGAAATGTTGTTTGGTTGCAGAACTGCATTGCAAAATTCAGATACGTGTGGATTTTGAAGGCTGCCCCTGCCCCCGTTCTCGTATTGGTTCAGAAACTGGAAGTTTGATGGGTCAACTTTAAACGTGGGCTGCATGCAGCTTCTCCTCCCTCCCTTAAGTCTATGTCTGGTCTTACTGAGCATCCATCCCAATCTGATCCCAGAGTAAACCTTCCTCTGCATCTTTTGTCCCCCCCCCCTTCCCAAAGCACTTCCTTCTGGCTTCCTAAACACAAAAAGCCCATTTTTCTTTTTTTTTTAAAAAATGGGTTCGTTGTGCTAGGGCGGCAGATGGCTTTTGTCCACTCCGTGCAAACCTAAATATCCCTGCAAGCATGGTGGGTTTGCAGTCTGGAGGTGCCTTATGACAGCTTAGCAGGGATCATGGGAGGAGGGGGAGGGAGAAAGGACTTGCACGTTAATGACAACCTCTCCCACGCACTAATTTGGCAGCTAGGGATGCCCCTGAATCTATGGGAGATGGCCACAGTCCATCTAGCAGTTCATGGGAAAGACCCTGGAGTAAGACCCTGGAGAGCAGATGATTTTGGGCTGGAGGAGAAATAGAAATCATGGAATCACAAAATTGTAGAGTTGGGAAGGGACCCTGAGGGTCACCAACCGCCTGCAAGGCAGGAATATGCAGCTGTCCCATCTGGGGATCGAACCTGCAACCTTGGCGTTATCAGCACCACGTTCTACCCAGGCATAGGCAAACTTGGCCCTCCAGATGTTTTGGGACTACAATTCCCATCATCCCTGACAACTGGTCCTGTTAGCTAGGGATGATGGGAGTTGTAGTCCCAAAACATCCGGAGGGCCGAGTTTGGCTATGCCTGCTCAAACTGACTGAAATAGTCTGAGCCTGCTTCAAGGCACAGGTTTGGTTTGCAACATCCGCCAAATTAAAGGTGAGACACCTCAAGCGAGCCTACCTTTTCTTTGAAAGGAATAAGGATTTTGGGGGTGGGGAAGTACTTCAAAGCAGGTGCCATGGAGCATGCATGCAGAGAAGAAGAAGGGGGGGGAGCATGGATGCCATTATTATTATTATTATTATTATTATTATTATTATTATTATTATTATTATTTATTATTATCTTGCTGAACACAGGCACAAGCTGCCTCTGCCCATGGACAAGTGTTTGTGTGAAAGAGGGTACACTTGTTTATTTGTACAGCTTAGCTATTGTGTACACAGGTATGCAGGGTACCCCTTTGTGGGACGTTACATGCAACTAATTTTGCCAGCGTGAGATCAACCCAGGTATACAGGTGTACAGGGATTGTACACTTGTTGAATCAGGTGTCTTCTAAAAGTCAGATAGTTGTTTATTTCCTTGACATCTGATGGGAGGGCATTCCACAGGGTGGGCGCCACTACCGAGAAGGCCCTCTGCCTGGTTCCCTGTAACCTCACTTCTCGCAACGAGGGAACCGCCAGAAGGCCCTCGGAGCTGGATCTCAGTGTCCAGGCTGAACAATAGGAGTGGAGATGCTCCTTCAGGTATACTGGGCCGAGGCTCTTTAGGGCTTTAAAGGTCAGCACCAACGCTTTGAATTGTGCTTGGAAACGTACTGGGAGCCAGTGTAGGTCTTTCAGGACTGGTGTTATACGGTATCGGCAATTTATGCACTGCCTTTTTAAAAAGGAAAACATCAAAGCAGTTTAAAAACTTTATCTACTATATGACAGTGTCCCCGATATGCAAGGTGAGTCTGCTTACCTGTTCGCTAGGCCGTGCTCCATCTTCTCTCAGTTTTGGACCACGGAGGACGAGCTTTGTTTGACAACACCGAGGCCGCAACAGACACAGCTCCTGGTGCCCCCTGACACCTCTGGTTTAATTTATGGCACCTCCGAGGCTAATTGATGTATTGTGGCCAGAGCTGTCACAGGCAAACACTTCCCTTCATCTGAAGCATGGGGCTGAGAGGGTGCTGGATGTATAATTCACAGGGCCTGCGGTGCAAGGGAGACAAAGTGATTAGTGGGATGAGACCCAGCGGAGGCAGAGAAAGAGAAGTGTGACACATTAGCCAGAGTGCTAAAAGCCACAGAGGTATAACTTAAGTATAGTGGAACCTCGGTTTACGAATTTTCGGTTTACGAACGCTGCGGACCCATCTGGAACGGTTTAATTCACTTACCATTACTTTCAATGGGAAAGTTCGCTTCAGTTTATGAACGCTTCAGTTTATGAACAGACTTCCGGAACCAATTACACCCATGCTTCGGGTTAAGTATGCTTCAGGTTGAGTACTCTGCGGACCCGTCTGGAACGGATTAATCCACTTTCCATTACTTTCAATGGGAAAGTTCGCTTCAATTTATGAATGCTTCAGTTTATGAACAGACTTCCGGAACCAATTACACCCATGCTTCGGGTTAAGTACGCTTCAGGCTGAGTACTCCGCAGACCTGTCTGGAACGGATTAATCCACTTTTTATTACTTTCAATGGAAAAGTTCACTTCAGTTTATGAACGCTTCGGTTTAAGTACTCTGCGGACCGTCTGGAACAGATTAATCCACTTTCCATTACTTTCATGAACGCTTCAGTTTATGAACAGACTTCCGGAACCAATTGTGTTCATAAACAGAGGTACCACTGTATTCTCCTGAGCACACAAGGACACAGATTTGAATGAAATTCACATTTTCATTTTATTTCATTTATATCCCCATCTTTCCTCAAGTGAGCTCAAGGCAGCATGCCTGGCTATCCCCCTTCCTTGTTTTTTTTTTGTGTTTTAATATTTTGTTGGAAGCTGCCCAGTCAGATGGGCAACATATCCTCATCACCATCACCATCACCATCGTTACCTCCCTACTAATTTGATCCTCAGAACAACCCTGTGTGGTAGGTCAGGCTGAGAGACAGTAACTGGCCCAAGGTCACTCAGTGAGCTTTGTGGTCAAGTGGGGATTTGAACCCTGGTCCACCAGGTCCAGGTCCAACTCTTTAACCGCTACGCTACACCAGCTATGCACAGATGGATATTTGGAGCATGGTGCTGATAACGCCAAGGTTGCAGGTTCGATCCCCACATGGGACAGCTGCATATTCCTGCATTGAAGGGGGTTGGACTAGATGACCCTCGGGGTCCCTTCCAACCCTATGATTCTATGATACAGTGTCTCTAGGATTACCTTCATTTAAATAAATGCATCTCAACATAGTGAAGAAAGCCTGAGACCCGGTGACCTGTCTGCTTGCCTGCTCAGTCTGCTTTAAGACCCCTGTTGTTCTTGACTTTTGTTTTCTTTTTATAAATTTTCAAAATAACCTTCATTATACATCAATTAACATTAATTGACACAAAACTTAGGCAGTACATACAATACAAACAATACCCATTTCATCCATTACAACATAAACACACCTTTGACCAGGCATCCCCAAACTGCGGCCCTCCAGATGTGTTGGCCTATAACTCCCATGATCCCTAGCTAACAGGACCAGTGGACAGGGATGATGGGAATTGTAGTCCAAAACATCTGGAGGGCCGAAGTTTGGGGGTGCCTGCCTTAGACACTAACTTCAAATTCTTCTCATTGTACTGTTTTGCATTTTGTTATCCTATGCACAGTTCATTATTGTTTTTTAGTTTCCCCATTTCTTATCAAGGATATTCTATTCTACACTGTCTTTACGTTTCAACATTCATTCTAGATCTGCCAGGAGTTACCGTTATCACAATACCGTGTTTCTCATATTATAAGTCATGTCTTATAATCTTTTTTTCTCAAGAAAATAAGCCTATGGCTTATTTTCGGGGGGTGTCTTATTATTTTTTTAAAAAATTACAGTATGGTACCTCCCCTGTCCGGCGCCCGGAACTGGCTGCTGCTGCGCTGCTGGGCGCGTTGTCGGCGCTTCAGCAGGGCACGCTGCTGGGTCCTGCCGGGTCGGGGCTTCACGCGGCGCGCGCTGAGGCTCTTGCCGGATCCCGGCTCAGAGCAGCGCGCGCTGCGGCTCTTGCTGCGTCCCGCCGCCGGGTTGGGGCTTGGAGCAGCACCAGCGCCAAGCGCCAACCCAGCAGCGGGACCGGCGGGACCTGCAGCGCGCGCGCGACAGGAAGAGGAGGGACCAGCGAGTGGCAGCCGCGGCGGCCAATGAAGGCTCGGCCGGGTGTTTTTTGTCGTTGTTGCTGCGTCCCGCTGCGTCCCTCCTCTTCCTGTCGCGGCTCGGCGCCCGGAACTGGCTGCTGCTGCGCGCATTGTCGGCGCTTCAGCAGGGCATGCTGCTGGGTCCTGCCGGGTCGGGGCTCCACGCGGCGCGCGCTGAGGCTCTTGCCGGGTCTCGCCGCCGGGTTGGGGCTCGGAGCAGCGCGCGCTGCGGCTCTTGCTGCGTCCTGCCGCCGGGTCGGGCTTGGAGCAGCACGCACTGCGGCTCTTGCCAGTCCCGCCGCCGGGTCAGCGCTTGGCGCGGTGCATGCTGCTGGACATTTTGGAGGGGCAGCAGCAGCCGGTTCCGGGCGCTGACAGGCATCTTCCTCTTCCATGGCGCCATCCAGACCTGCTCCCACCACTACGGCTTATTTTTGGGGTATGTCTTATATTTCTTCAACTCAGGAAAATCCTGCCATGGCTTATTTTGTAGGGATGACTTAAAATATGAGAAACACGGTAGTTTTAAAGATATTTTTTAAACATTATCCACTCTTTATTAAATTTCTGTATCGACTTTCCTCTTAATCTCCCCGTCATCTTTGCGAGTTGTAAATATTCTATCATTTTTGCTTGCCAGTCAGTTTTTGTGGGGATGTTATCGCTTTTCCAATTCTTTGCTATCAAAATCCTAGCTGCTGTGGTCGCGTACATGAATAGAGGTCTATGATTTTTCTTAATTTCCATGGACATTATTGCTAATGGGAAGGCCTCGGGTTTTTTGATGAATGAGAATTTGAATATCTTTTAAAGTTCATTATATATGGTGTCTCCAAATTCTCTTATTTTCTTACAACCTCCGCCACATGTGCATAAATGTGCCTTACCCCATTTTTACACCTCCAACAAACCTCTGAACTGTTTTTATACATTTTTGCCAGTTTGGCTGGGCTTAGGTACCACCTTGAATAGCATCTTCATTACATTTTCTCTGAGATTGTAACATGCAGTGAATCTAATACAGTATCCTCCTTCCACAGCCTTTCCCACTCGTTCATGTATATATTGTGTCCGATATCTTGGGCCCACTGTTGTTCTTGACCTTTCAACTGGACTCTTGCAAAGAGAGGAGTGCCCTTTGTAAAGCAGGGGCACATGGCCACAACACAGAAATGCAGTAGCAGCGTATCCCAAATAGGACAAACACCCTAAGTCTTCATCCCGAGCCTGAGAAATGTAATCAAACTGGGGGATGTGCTCCAGCTCTGCAGGTCCTCTTTTCCAACCTTGAGAATTTTTGTTGCTCAAGTAGAACGACCCTAAGGTCAGAAATCGCACATCCAGGGAAAACCAAAACCTAAGTTATGTTAAGCTGTGGTCTCTAAACCACAGAGCCTAGGGCTTGCTGATCAGAAGGTTGGCGGTTCGGATCCCCGCGACGGGGTGAGCTCCCGCTGCTCTGTCCCAGCTCCTGCCCACCTAGCAGTTCGAAAGCACGTCAAAGTGCAAGTAGATAAATAGGTACTGCTCTGGCAGGAAGGTAAACGGTGTTTCCGTGCACTGCTCTGGTTCGCCAGAAGCGGCTTAGTCATGCTGGCCACATGACCTGGAAGCTGTCTGCGGACAAATGCCAGCTCCCTAAGCCTATAGAGCGAGATGAGCGCCGCAACCCCAGAGCCATCCGCGACTGGACCTAACGGTGACTGAAGTGGCAAGGGAAAGAAAATAAAGAGATGAATCAATTGACAAGGAGTTAGTTATGGCCTCAGAAACACCCTCAGCTTCCTATGTAGGGGGATAAAAGCAAAGCCTTTCTCCCCGACAACCACCCCACATTGCAGCTGTTACTGGTACTTATTGTTTGGAGAAAAACATTAAATAATTTGGCGAAACAGCACTTGCCTGGATATTACAATTGCTGGGTGGTATTTACTGTATATTCCTGCGTATAAGACTACTTTTAAACCCAGGAAAATCTTCTCAAAAGTCAGGGGTCGTTTTATATGCCAGGTCGTATTTCTTATACAGCGAGTATATCCCAAAGTCTATATTTTAACTGGAAAAGTTGGGGGTCGTCTTATACGCCCAGTCGTCTTATACGCCGTCCCTCAGACCATGTGGTGGGCTGGACTATATTTTGAAGAAAAAAATGAATGAATTCCTATGCCCCACAAATAACCCAGAGATGCATTTTAAATAAAAGGACACATTCTACTTATGTAAAAACACGCTGATTCCTGGACCCTCCATGGGCCGGATTGAGAAGGCGATTGGGCCGCATCCAGCCCCCAGGTCTTAGGTTGCCTACCCCTGGTCTGAGGGGGTCAGAGAGGGAGACATTTGCCGCCCACTAGCCTAACCCTGGTTATCCATTCCTCCCCTGGGTGTAGCTCCCATTGAACATGGCCAGGCTTACTTCTGAGCAGCCATGACTGCAGGCTCCCCGACCAAAGGTGGTCTGCTACTTGATTCTCACCCAGTGGCCTTCACCAATTCCCTCTTGGTTTCAGCTCCCCATCTGCAATATGGGTATGTGTGTGTGAGATCAGGCAGGCCCACACTACAGGGTTGTCGTACCACCACGGAAAATTATGTAAGCAAGCGTTGAAAGCACATTACATCAGGTAATGTCTGGGAAGGGCTTTTAGCACTCTGTTAAGTATATATACATGCCAAGTATTATTGCCGTGCGCCGTAAAACTCTGGGGGAGGAATGCACTCTGCTGCGTATTACTACCGTAAAGTGCTTATACAGATCATGTAGACCTTTTTGGTTTAAACTGTAGCCAAGCATTTCCCATCACATCCCAGTTCCTTCTATAAATGTTCCTTCTTCTCTCCCTTTCATCTGTCTACCTCTCTGTCCACACAGATAATCTCAGAAAGGCTGAAAGGCAACTGCGCCTGCTTCGATTGTTGGGGTGGGAAGTTAAATGTTTAGAAGTTAACCAGCAACATTCATAGGGGAAATTTCCCCACGTTCTCCCAGAGATAGCTGGCAGTGCAACCCCAGGAGTGGATTTGGGTTTTGACATTTAAATTTAAATTCCGAACAGGGAGGCTGTGGGTTGTAGATAAATCTTAGCCCTTCTCAGAGTAGACCCATTGCAGATAATGGAGGTGAATAACTTAGGTCCACTAATTTCATTGGGTCTCCTCTGAGTATAACTTCGCTAGATACAAACCCATGCATGCATGAGACAGCGAGTTAAGTATACAGTTTACTTTATTTTTATTTATATGTTAGATTCTTATACCGCCCTTCATCACAAGATTTCAGGGTGGTTCGCAAGATTTTAAAAAAAATATACTAAGTAAAAGCACAAATAATTAATTAAAACAAAACCAACAAAATAACAATACCCCCACCTCCCATAGAGTTACCACATGCTTACTCAGGAGCAAGTCCCACTGAGTTTGTGAGATTTACTCCCACCCAGCAAAGGTTGTTTATCACTGCAACCTTCATTTCTAAAACAAGAAGGACCAAGCTTGAAGTCTAACACCCAGTGACTGCTCCCTCTTCCCCCATTTATGTGTTGGCCCAGGCTGTGGGTGCTTAAATGATGACCTGAGAAGCCCGTTGACATTTACCAGCATTTCACAGCTTTCAAGACGGAGCTCTGGCACTGAAAACAACCAGACCAAGTTCAAGGTGTGGCCATTAGCATCTAAAGCCCTAACCAGCTTGGGACCTGCAAGATTTAACCTGCAAGATCGCCTTTCCTCAAATATGCCCACTTGACCGCTTTAATCTACGGAGCTGGCACTGTTACAGCTGCCACCTAATACTCATCCTGTGTGAGTAAGAAATCAATATTTTAGTGTGGCGGCATCTGTACTTGGGAACTCGCTGCCACTTGACATCAGGCAGGTCCCTTCGCTATACCCTTTTTGGTGCCTGCTGAAAACATTTTGTTTAGGTCAACCAGACATGTAGGGTGTTGACATGTGTTTTAATTGGGTTTTAGTTTATAGTTATTAATATTTCTAACTTGTTGTTTTAAAGCGGATTTGTTTTATTTATTTATTTATTTAAAAAACCATTATTTGATTTTCAAAAATAAAAAAGAAAGAAGAAAATAAACATACATCAAAATATCATACAAAATCCACATATCGAGATTGCTCTGAATCTCCTGACTCTCCCCCCCATCCATTGGTCCTCTTCATTCTGTTTTCAACTGCATATCAATACTTCTCCAGTTTTTCATCTTCCAAAGTTATCTGTACTTTCTGTTACATTACGAGTGTGTTTAGAATCCTGCTAATGTTTTAACCTATTTGAAATAATTTTTTATATACTGTACAGTACTTTAGAAACATTTCCCATTCTTTTAAAAATTCTTGTCTTTTTTTTATTTAAAACCCTCAATCATTTAATTGTTTCATTCATTTTGTAAAGTGTGTTGAGGGTCGTTGTAGTTTTACAATTGAGCAGTATAGAAAATTGTTAGGGAGTGAAAAGATCCTACTCTTAAACATGATTACTTTATTGGAAGCCAATAGCACTTTAAATCAACCAGGTTTCTCTTTGAGGAAACAGATTCAGGTTGGGGCTGTGTAAACCCTCTGTGTGAGCTCGCACTTAGATTATTGCGTTTTTACTGCTGGGGTGGGGAAAGCTCATTTTTGTGGGTTTTCTGCCTCAGGTGCCACAATAGCTTGGCTGGCCTTGGATACAGTTTATACCTTGATATAGAGGCTTTTCTGCCTCAGGCGGCAAAATATTTTGGGCCAGCCCTGTTGGCCTAACCCCCCCCCTCCATATAACCACCTTGAAGTGTAGAAAGAACGCTTTCTCTTCTCACTTCATTGTATTTCTTTGCAAAGGAGGAAACCCTCC
The DNA here is from genome assembly GCF_965207765.1 of Zootoca vivipara. Classification (NCBI taxonomy): domain Eukaryota; kingdom Metazoa; phylum Chordata; class Lepidosauria; order Squamata; family Lacertidae; genus Zootoca; species Zootoca vivipara. The sequence goes on along the minus strand of NC_142595.1, from coordinate 19,361,986 downwards.
TGATCCCAAACATGAGCCCGACTTAGAAAGCAATTAAAAGCTCGGCGAAGGTGTCTCTGTCTCCCCCCTCCCCTCCTTGTTTTGTTCCACCTGTCAGAATGCTTTATGGGGTTAATACCTACGGCTGGAACCTATTTTCAATGTGAGAGTCCAGCCCTGGAAAGCATTGAGCCAATCCTTTATTTTTTTAAAAATTATTTGACAGGTGGAGATCTCTCTCTTTCCCCTGGTGTGTGTGTGTGTGTGTGTGTGTGTGTGAGAGAGAGAGAGAGAGAGAGAGAGAGAGAGAAACAGCTGCCATCCAATTGTTGTTGTACTCCAGATCGCATTAGCCCCAGCCATTGTGGCCAGTGGTCAAGGATGATGGGAGTTGTACTTAGGGCTGGGTGAATCCGCCAGTTCTGGTTTCTTGCAGTTTCTCATGTTTTCCAGTCATAAATCCAGCTCCCCACATTTCTACGTCAGTTTCTGATTCCTGCCCCCTTAAGTCCTTGTGAAAGTTCTTCAGCATTTTAAGGCAAATTTCTGCTAAAATACAAGCTTGTGTGCAATTTTGCCTGGTAGACACATGTTTGCACAGCTGTCTTTCCTTAAAACAACAACAACGCATGTCCGTAGATTATTTTCACTTATATGCCTTTTGATGCACACTTCCCCTCAATATCTGCATTTCTGTGGCTATTACTGGGTTGGATTGCAAAATTCGGAAAACTGTGTGTTTTGAAAGGTGGGTGTGTCTTGGTTCGCCCATTGTTTTGGAGAGTGCAAACCAGGTAGGTTTGCCTTTTAATGTGAACTGAACTGAATTCCTCTCCAGCCCCTAGCTGTAGTCCAACAGGATCTGGAGGACAGTAGCCTCCCAACCCTTGATCTCACTGGCCTTTTCTCATAAAGAGATCCAAGACGGCAAACAGAATCATTTCATAGAAGTCAAGATAGAATTAACAAAAAAGTATCAAAACAAATAAAGGACAAAGAACAGAGCTGGTGCCGAGCATGTGCAGAGTGTTCACTCCCTCATTGCTGAGCAACAGCAGCCTGGTCTGGTCTCCCCACCCCACACACCTTGGTGGAGAAGTGATATCTGCCTGATATTCCTGGTTAAGGACCAACCTGGACACAAAATGACGCCTTACCCTAGTTCAGGCATCCCCAAACTTCGGCCCTCCAGATGTTCTAGACTACAATTCCCTTCATCCCTGACCACTGGTCCTGTTAGCTAGGGATCATGGGAGTTGTAGGCCAAAACATCTGGAGGGCCGCAGTTTGGGGATGCCTGCCCTAGTTGGTTCTTAGTTGATCGAGCATGGTGAAGTTGACCACCCACCTGTGTTTTGTAGGCCGTATGTTTTGAAGAGAAGTCATGGGTCAGTGGTAGAGCACACACTTTGCATGCCAGAAGTTCTTTGGTTCAATCCCTAGTACTTCCAGTTAGAAGGGTTCTTCCTTAAGGAACAGTGCTGGAAGAAACCCCTGCCTGGAACCTTGAGAAAGCTTTTGACAGAGTAGACTAGCCTACCCCTGATGTTGCTGGACTACAACTCTCAGCTCCCCTGACCATTAGCTATGCTGTCTGGAGCTGATGGGTGTTGTAGTCCAAATAACTAGAGGGCACTGGCTTGGGGATGGCTGCGTTAGACTATACTCTCAGACTCAGGATAAAACACCTTTCTATATCAACACACCTGAGCTTAGGAGCAGAACACCAGGGTCAAAGGATATGACTTCCAAGCAGGCATAAACTTAAAAAGGAAGCACTGGAGAGTTCCAAATGGAAGAACTGAGTCTGGGCAGGGACTGTAGCCTAGTGCCTGCTTTTATTGACCAAAGAGAGAACAGGTCTGCCATTACTGCTACTCCATGTTTATCTAGCCTCAACAGCATGCTGGCTGCTCATTTTTCAGGACTACTACTGAATCAGCTCAATGTGTATAATGGGGCATATAGTTAGCAAGGAATACAGTGGTGCCTCGCTTAACGAATGCCCTGCTTAACGAAATTTCCGCTTAACGAAAGGTTTTTTTCTAGCGGAGGTTGCCTCGCTAGACGAATTCGTTTTACGAAAAATTCATCTAGCGAATCGCGGTTTCCCATAGGAATGCATTGAAATTCAATTAATGCGTTCCTATGGGCAAAAAAAAAATTCAAGAAAAATTCAATGCATTCCTATGGGATTCGCTAGACGAATTTTTCGTTATAAGAAAAGACCCGTGGAACGAATTAAATTCATCTAGCGAGGCACCACTGTACTGTAGTTTGAGAAATCAGTTGCCTGTCAGGGCTCGTCCAGACTTCCTTTCGTGCACATTTCCAGGTTTTAAAGCTCTGTACCTCAGTGGTTTTGTAAAAAAATAAAATAAAAAAATCCTGGCACTTTCCCCAGGAAAACCCGCACTTTGCCACTGAATTGGAGCAAATGGCAGTCAGATTTCTCACAGATTGCCGTTCGCACTGGTTTAGTGGTAGAGCGCAGCTTTTCCTGGGTAAAGAGCTGGAATAAACAACAACAACAACAACAACACAAACCTCTCAGACACAGAGGATCTGTGCCTGGAAATCACAGTGTAAAAGGAAGCCTGGATGAATACTCAGTTTCAACACAAGGCGAATTATTAGCTACAGTGGTGCTTCGCTAGACGAATTTAATTCGTTCCACGGGTCTTTTCTTATAACGAAAAATTCGTCTAGCGAATCCCATAGGAATGCATTGATTTTTTTTTATTTTATTTTTGCCCATAGGAACGCATTAATTGAATTTCAATGCATTCCTATGGGAAACCGTGATTCGCTAGACGAATTTTTCGTAAAACGAATTCATCTAGCGAGGCAACCTCCACTAGAAAAAACCTTTCGTTAAGCGGAAATTTCGCTAAGCAGGGCATTTGTTAAGCGAGGCACCACTGTAATTCCGTCCCACCTGAAATTTCTGTTTCCCACCTGCCTACCTGGATACAGTACTTACTGTAGCCATTCCCCAAATCGTTAGCGTGCAGAGGGACTTTGGTGCGCCGTGAGATTCCTCTTAGCAAGCTGCCAGAAAAAGAAATACTTAAGTAACTCTTAGTCCTGTCCTCCCCGAGCCCAAAACAACTATCCTGACTTCTGATTGGATCCTGGGATGTCCTGCTTTTTTGGTCCAGCTCTCCGGCACGAGTCAGCTGGTTTGCACCTGAGTACCAAACCCAAAGATGCTAGAGGTTTTTTGTTTTTTTATCTCAAACTTTTACGCCAATCAGCTGGCCCCCACTAGAGTTTGGGAGCGGAAAAACGAGCATCCTGATTTTGATCAATGGCATGTTGGAGGTTATGGAGTTCTAAGAGCGAGACCCTGACCTGACAAGCCGCTGCACTCCGAAAAAGGCAGCAAGCCAATATATAACTAAGCTTTAAAGCACCTGCTCTTCTCCCGAAAGAATTAACTCAGCTCTGCTGCAGACTTTACCTCTGCTCCACCCTAGAGGTTGCCTGCCTAACCACACAGCTCCTTGGACGTATTACTGCCTTGCTTGGAAAAGGGTAATATTTATTCGTAAGCTAACTGCTACTCCCGAGAGGCAGAAGATGCATCTAAACCCTCCCAGCACCAGATTATAAAGCACTTTAAAGTATACATTTTCAATTATTGGGCCTCTGGATTCCTGGGAAGATAATGTCCCTTCTGACGATATGCGCTGTTCCGGAAGAATTGTGGGGAAGCAGGGCTACAGTCAGTAAATCTATTAGTAGCATCGTCTGGCTTTATGACGAGACAAATTGCTTGGGAGATGGTGCATAAATCTTTCTCTTAGGCTGCAGTCCCCCCTCCACTTACCAATTGAATTCAATAGCACTTACTTCAGAGTAGGCAGGACTGTGTTGTCTGTAGACTTGCAAGGCTTACCTCGGCCCATTCAGTTTCAATCCTTTTGACTTCGTGGACCAGCCCTTGCACGTCCAGCTAAAATAATTTTGTTAGGCATCAAGTAGGGAGTTGGACTAGTTGGACTACAATTCTATGAAGCATTTAAGGCTTGAAAATATTCACATGCTTTTTTTTAAAAAAAAAATGTCTAGATACTTACAAAGCTAAACCTTAAGTCTCACGGACAAATCCGAAGGCAATGAAAGCTTGCTGAATTCTATACTTGTTGGTAAAAGGTAAAGGGACCCCTGACCATTAGGTCCAGTCGTGACCGACTCTGGGGTTGCGCGCTCATCTCACATTATTGGCCGAGGGAGCCGGTGTACAGCTTCCAGGTCATGTGGCCAGCATGACAAAGCCACTTCTGGCGAACCAGAGCAGCACATGGGAACGCCGTTTACCTTCCCACTGTAGCGGTTCCTATTTATCTACTTGCATTTTGACGTGCTTTCGAACTGCTAGGTTGGCAGGAGCTGGGACCGAGCAACGGGAGCTCACCCCGTCATAGGGATTCGAACTGCTGACCTTCTGATCAGCAAGCCCTAGGCTCTGTGGTTTAACCCACAGCACCACCTGGGTCCCGCATACTTGTTGGTAAACATGGCCAAATCTGTCAAGTTCAGTTTTTCTGAAAGTGGTTTTCCTGGAGTGGTTTAGCTGTCAATCGCTCTTGCAAGGGAACTCTGAGAACTGTAGCTCTATGAGGGGAATGGGTGGGGAGTTTCCTGCCATAGAACATACAACACCGGTCCTGAAAGACCTACATTGGCTCCCAGTATGTTTCCGAGCACAATTCAAAGTGTTGGTGCTGACCTTTAAAGCTCTAAATGGCCTTGGCCCAGTATACCTGAAGGAGCATCTCCACTCCCATCGTTCAGCCTGGACACTGAGATCCAGCGCTGAGGGCCTTCTGGCGGTTCCCTCACTGCGAGAAGTGATGCTACAGGGAACCAGGCGGAGGGCCTTCTCGGTTGTGGCACCTGCCCTGTGGAACGCCCTCCCATCAGATGTCAAGGAAATAAACAACTATCTGACTTTTAGAAGACATCTGAAGGCAGCCCTGTTTAGGGAAGCTTTTAATGTATGATGTTTTATCGTGTTTTTAATATTCTGTATGGAGCTGCCCTGAGTGGTTGGGGAAACCCAGCCAGATGGGCGGGGTAATAATAATAATAATAATAATAATAATAATAATAATAATAATGCTCAAAACAAGCCACAGTTCCCAGCATTCTCTGGGGAGGGGGAAGCCATGACTGTTTAAAGTGGCATCATCATGCTTTGAATATATGGTGTGGATGTAGCCAATATCTGCCAATAACTGTGCAGGGTGCATGTGACTGGCGTCTAACCTCCCCATAAACAAATCGGGACGAAACTTAATTAACAGGTGGAAGTGACCCATCTCACTGGGCCCTGATCCAGCTTGTCACTATTTGGCCTGCTCTGGTGCCTCATAGGGCTCAGCAAGCATCGCTAGCCATTTCCCCGCCTACAGGAACAAGCATGCCTGTGTTTGTTCATTCATTACATTTATATCCGACCTTTCTTCCCAAAGAGCTCACGGTGGCATAGATAGTTCTCCCTGCTCCATTTTATCACCACAACAACCCTGTGAGGTAGGTGAGGCTGAAACATTGCGAGCGCTCCAAGGTCACCCAGTGAGCTCCGTGGCCAACCACAATCCTGGCTTCCCAGGTTCTAGCCCAGGCACCCCCAAACTGCGGCCCTCCAGATGTTTAGGCCTACAACTCCCATGATCCTTAGCTAACAGGACCAGTGGTCAGGGATGATGGGAATTGTAGTCCAAAACATCTGGAGGGCTGAAGTTTGGGGGTGCCTGTTCTAGCCTGACACTCAAACCACTTCACCACACTGTCTCTGTGCACTGGTGGAGGAAGATGAGTGGGCAGCGTGATCCCAGCAGGGTGCCATTGCGGCTGCCCCCCCCCGTGCTAGGTGCCCCACCCCCAGGACGTGCCCCACACCCCTGTGGGCGTGTGCCAGGACATGCGCCGGCCCCACCCCCACCTGCTCTCCGCCCCCCCTCCCGGTACCAGAGCATGAAGCTCCACCACTGTCTCTGCGTTCATGCATCCCATTTCAGGAAGCGAGTAACACACACCTTCTGCTTGCCTCTCGCCACAGGGCTCTGCGTGGGCCAAGGAGACCTGCCCCTCCGAGAAGTACACCACCAGTGGAGAATGCTGCAAAGCCTGTAACGTCGGGGAAGGCGTTGCCCAGCCCTGCGGGGTGAACCAAACCGTCTGTGAACCATGCCTGGACAGTAAGTAACACATGAGCATCCTTTGCCCATCCCTGAAAAGTGTGCATGACCTCATTGCTTGAAATCGTCGCCCTAAAAGGGTGATCAAGAGGCAGACACAGGAAATTCCATTAATAATTATTTTCTTTATTCAATTTATATACCACTCTTTATCAAAAGATCACAGGGCTGTGTACAACATTAAAAACACATGACAGAACACCAGTAATAAAATAATAAGAAAAAGCATACTGACCAACAAATAATAATATGGTTAATAACATACCCTCCAACTCCCGGATTGAAAAATCCGGGATCAGCACAACCAGAAGTCTCTTCTACGCGGCGACGCGGCACCGGAAGTCGCTTCTACGCATGACATGCGTAGAAGCGACTTCCGGTGCCGCCCGATTTCCGGTGCCCAGACATGGGCAGAGCGGCACTGGAAGTCGCTTCTACGCATGATGTGCAGACATGCGTAGAAGCGACTTCTGGTGCCAGGCTGCCCGTGTCTGCATGTCTGGGCACCAGAAGTCACTTCTACGCATGTCCGGACATGCGCAGACAGCCGGGAGCCGGAACATGGCCGCCGGCAGGAGCTTTACGGGATATTTACAGGATATAATCAGTTTGGGATAACAGCGGGAAACGGTAACAAAATACTGTTCCCGTGAAAAACGGGAGACTTGGCAGCTATGGTTAATAACAGTCCTTTGCTTTAAACAGTAAACGATGAAATTCATGGGAGTGCTACCTGTTCCAGGCAAATTTTGCTTATTAAAAAAATAAATTGAGATGATTCAGGTGCACTGGTGAATGCTGATATTCACTCCCCCCCCCAAAAAAAATTCATCTAGAGTGGATCTGTGTTCACATATTTGAAGAACATTCAAAATCTCAAAGCACCCCAAGTTAAGTATTCCACAGAATTTATCACCTGAGATCAAGTCAGACACGTGCTGTTCTGCACTTATCCTGCTCACGGGTTTCCCACAGGCATCTGGTTGGCCACTGTGAGAACAGGATGTTGGACTAGAAGGGCCACGGGCCGGATCCAGCAGGCTCTCCTTAGGCTCTTCCTTGTTGTCCACCCAGCCGAGTATGGACCACACTGACCAACAGTAACTTCCCAGGCTTTCCCAGATTTACCCGGAAGAGCAAATGAGTAACTTGGCTCCCATGCACCCTTGGCAAGGAGCTGTATTAGCATGTCCAGCATGCGGGGAAGAGGAGGGCTGTAACCCCGGGCACAGAAAGTACCCTTACAACCCAGTGCCCTCACAACAGGTTCCCTCAGCGAGGCCACGTGGCTGTCACCTTCCCAAGCTGCGGGGAAGCAAGCCGCACCCAGGCTGGGCCTTCAGAGCTACAGCAGTGCGTCCTTCTCCTAGTGGCCAGTGAATGGGTGCCTGGCCCTGGGTGGAACTCCTGCCTGGAAGAGCCTGGAATTCTCTCAGCCTGCGCCAGTCCTTCCCGGGGGCCGATCTCCTGGTGTGTGGCCATGGGCGAGGTATGCCTTGTTTGGCAGGAGCACAGAGAAGAGAAGCACCCGCTCGGGCAGGACCAGCTGGTGCCCACCCTTGCCATTGCGCAGCCAAGGAGAGGTGGCCAGGGATGGGCTGCGGTTGCAGTCTCGGCCTGCTCTCTGCCGCCCTCCTCCTAGGCCTGCTGCCAAGCCCACCAAGGAGCACCAGTCGCCGCTCCCACAGGGAGCTCGCCGAGCTGAGAGGGCAAACATGGCAACCTGGAGGCGATCTCTGTGAGGAGCGGCTGCCACGGGGCACAGTGAAGTCTGTCTGTTACCTCTTGTGCGATGCCCACAAGGAGGTTGGGGACACAATCATTGTCCCGGGCACTGCCAACGCACGCTATGCCACTAACAGGAAGCTTATCCTGTGCTTGACCTCACTGTGACACATTTCCACACACATATATATGTCATACACTCCATAGTCTGATAGGGTTTTTTGGGGGGCGTCCCCTTGCTCTAGGCCCGTGCCCCACTGGGGGCTGGTTTCATCAACCCCTACATACGCCTCAGTGGCGGAGATGTTGGGAATTGGACATGGGCTCGTTTGCATGCAAATCAAATGCTCCGCCATTGAGCAACAGCTGTTTGCCACTCGACAGGCTTTTGTGGAAGGAACAATATCTTTGATTAGAGCCCTGAACTGCTGCACCACTTGCTCAGATTTCTTTTTTTAAGGTCGAGAGTAAAGGGGACTCGGCAGCAAGCGGCAGCTTTAAGATGCAAATATTTTTACATTAACAGCTCAGATGGCATTTCACAGAATGAGATTTTGCTGCTGGTAGTAGCTTCTCTTTAAACACTGCGTGCAGATTGCATACCCTCCAACGTTTCTCCAATGAAAATAGGGGTGTGCTATAATAATAATAATAATAATAATAATAATAATAATACCCCGCCCATCTGACTGGGCTGCCCCAGCCACTCTGGGTGGCTTCCAATATACAGAAAAATGTAATAAAACATTAAACATTTAAAAAAAAACACCTTTCCTTGTATAAGGCTGCCTTCAGATGTCTTCTAAAGGTTGTTTCTCGTTGCCTCAGGGATCACATAACTCCATAACCTCCAACATTTCTCTGATGGCAATAGGGACGGTCCCAAGGAGAAGTGGGACATTCCGGGATCAAATCAGAAACTGGGATGGCTTCTGTAAATCCAGGACTGTCCCTGGAAAATAGGGAAACTTGGAGGGTCTGTGATTCCAGGGTGTCTCTGGACAAGAGAGAGAGGAGCTCCTAAGCCCTCGAAAGCACCAAGCACCCCGGGCAGGGGAGGGACACAAAGGTCTGGTTCTGCTCCACACAGCACTGGTTAAAAATAAACTAAAAATAACATCCCCATGCAAAATCAATGGCTGCTACTTAACCTCAGCAGAGAATGGCAGCAGAGAGGCTGGGTATCAAATACCAGGCTGATTATCTGACCTTGGAAGAGTTGCTGCATTGGCATTTGGCAGGGCAAGAAGGAAGGAAGGAAGGAAGGAAGGAAGGAAGGAAGGAAGGAAGGAAGGAAGGAAGGAAGGAAGGAAGGAAGGAAGGAAGGAAGGAAAGCTACTGTGCTGCTTTTCAAAAAAAGGAAGCAAGCTGGCAGACTTTCATTACTGCCCAAGGTGCTCTCAAGGCTCTGGGCCTTGTGAGGAGTCTTGGCCCAGGGCAGGGGGGTCTCCTGCATCTTGCATGCTATCAGATTCATTATCTATAACTATTATCTATCTATCTATCATCTATCTATCTATCTATCTATCTATCTATCTATCATCTATCTATCTATCTATCTATCCGTACATGATTTGCAGGCATGTGCTGGCAGAATTGGATGCAAAGCCAAGAGGGCGGCAGGTCCCCTGTGGGATTTCGGCTGAAAGCGGACACTCTGGATAGGAGAAATCAATAAAGAAGAATAAGCACACAGCTGTGAGAGACCAGAAAAGCCTTCTTCCAGATGAGTCAGTCCTCTGAGCACCAAACCAGGCCCTCAGTGGCATCTGAGACGTATTTGGGGGTGCTTAGGCATACCTCCGGCCTGTTTTCCTGTGTTGCAAGTGCCGCTAGGAAAGGGGGAGAAGTTTGTTCATTCGCACCTCCCGATTCAGTACGACAGGGATGGCAGACCCCCCAAGTACCTCTATTTTCCAGGGACAGTCCCGGATTTGCAGAAGCCATCCTGGTTTCTGATTTGACCCTGGAATGTCCCGCTTTTCCTTAGAACGTCCCTATTTTCCTCAGAGAAATTTTGGAGGGTATGGAACGACACCCCTGTTTTCCAATCTTTAGTAAATGTTGGCAATTATTTTTCTCTGATTAAACATGTCAACTTCGCCATCACAGCTAAGGGGGCGGGACAGGTAGTAGATCTATTATGCTTCAAGTTACAAGAGGATGGGTTTAGGCAGAACATAAGGAGAAATACCTTAATGGAAATAACAGTTCAAACTTGGAATCAATTATTTGTGGGGTGGCAGGAACCCCTTTGCTGCAGACCCTCCAGCTGAGGCCAGACATTCTTGCGCATTCTTTAGCTTTAGCTTTCCTGCCGGGAGTTAGACTTGGTCTCCCACAAGACCTCCTTCAAGTCAATAGTTTTATACGTCACCGTACAGGGTGTCAGCAAAACCAGTATAGAACAAACAAGAAGAAAGTCTGAAGCGTAAAAAATGTGCAACTGCAGGATTCTGGTACAGATAGGGATATAAAAAGACATTATTTTCCACTCTGCCACACACAGAACCATTTCTGTTCTGCTGCACTTCAGCTTCCCCCAAAACAATGCTATTTGGCTCCCTTTTCTCTCTGAACCAGATTTAATAATGTAATTACTTAGGTTTTTGCTACTTGGTTCTACACCCTCCATTACAAGGGGCATGGGGGTAGGAAATATCGTTAATAACATATTGTTTGCCGTTGTACCTTGGATCCCGAACACCTTGCAAATCGAACGTTTTGGCTCCTGAGCGCTGCAAACCCGGAAGTGAGTGTTCCGGTTTGCAAATGTTCTTTGGAACCCTAACGTCTGACGTGACTTTTGCGACTTTTGATTGGCTGCAGGAGCTTCCTGCAGCCAATCAGAAGCCGTGCCTTGGTTTCCAAATGTTTTGGAAGTCAAACGGACTTCCGAGGTACTCCTGTTCTGACAAAGAAATTGTGGACTGGGGTGAACAACAAAAGCAGCAGTAGATACCAAACATATTTGCTTCCCTGATTTCCGTTCCTGTTTGCAGACTGACAAGCCAGAAGTGAAGTTACAGGGAACCAGGCCAAGGGCTTTTTCGGCAGCAGCACCCCCCCTGTGGTACGCCGTCCCGTCAGATGTCAAGGAGATAAAGAACTGCACAACTTTTAGAAGACACCTGAAGGCAGCCCTGTATAGGGATGTTTTTAATGTCTGATGTTTCGCTCTGTTCTGTTAGATTCTGTTGGAAGCTGCCCAGAGAGGCTGGAGCAACTCAGTCAAATAGGCGGGGTAATAAATTATTATTATAAACGAACTTCCACTTCATATCAAAACACAAGAAAATGTCAAACATTACAAACTTCCCCATACAGGGCTGCCTTCAGAGGTCTTCTAAAAGTTGTGTAGTTCTTTATCTCCTTGACATCTGATGGGAGGGTGTTCCACAGGGAGGGTGCCACTACCGAGAAGGCCCTCTGCCTGGTTCTCTGGAACCTCATTTCTCGTAGTGAGGGAACCGCCAGAAGGCCCTCAGCGCTGGATCTCAGTTCCTGGGCTGAGCAATGAGGGTGGAGATGATCCTTCAGGTAGCTACAGTTGCCTCCTTATGCCCTAATCCAGCAAATGAAATGCACACTTAGAAACAAACTCCAGCAGGAGGGGGTTCCCTGGAGTGGGTTTGCAGAAGCCTCTTGCCTTGGGGTGGCAGGTGGCAGCAATGGTGGTGAAATGACTGCAACCCGTCATGGAGTCCCCCACATGCCCAACTTCAGAGGCATTGCTAGGCCTGTCTGGTTTGCATTCTGGGGGGGGGGCACATTCCTTCCTATCCACCCCCAACCTCAAATTCCAGGATGTTGCAGAGTGGAGATGTTTCCTCTCTCATCTGGGATCTCCATTTGGAGAGACGGGAGGGAAGAAGGCTTACAGCAGGCAGATTTACGGTTTGTCTACCTCGTTGAAAACTACCACACTGCGCATATGTGTTTAGCTCCGCTAAGCTGCCTGTGGGTGGTTTGTGGGCATAAACACATGCGCTCCTGTTTTATGTTACCGTGCAGAAGCCTGACCTTGCGACACCCTTGCGCATCTGCGCTGCTCCGCTGAGCCGTTTCCGTTGTCGGGTTGCAAGATCAGAGCCTTTGGCTCGGGTCCCAGTGCTGCAGAGTCCCCTTCCCTTAAAAGAAGAAAACAGATAAAAAGGCAGTGGTAAACTTAAGTGAAGAAATAATTCTCGGGCTTTCCCTGTGTGAGGTCAACATGGGAAAAGAGGGAGCAAAGGGAACTGCGTTGGAGAAGAAGAAGAAGAAGAAGAAGAAGAAGAAGAAGAAGAAGAAGAAGAAGAAGAAGAAGAAGAAGAAGAAGAAGAAGAAGAAGAAGAAGAAGAAGAAGAAGAAATTCATGGTCAGGCAAAATCTTTGTTAGAACCAACCAATAAAATGAAATAAAAATCACAAAATAGTGTTGAAGTTCACCACTACTCTGCTGGCAGAGGTTGGATTTATTAATATGTAGCTGTCTCCTCTTGGGATCCGTCTGCTTTCTGAATGCTTCCCCTCTCGCTCCAGGCTGCCGCTGAGACGGTGCCTATTTGGCCCAGCCACCTCCCTCCTGCAAACCGGCTTGCTTCTCCCCTCCTCTGCACCAGTCTAATGGTCGCCATCAATAATTCAGCCTGATGGAAGGATCCACCTGGGTTAATGGGAGCTGTTTGCTCCAGCCGCTGAGTTGGCGCTGGATGTAAAACCATGGTTCTTCCAGAGACTGGAGCAGGGAGCAGTTCGGCAGGCGACTTCAAGTTCTCGCGTCAAGTTGGTGAGGGGCGGCAGGCAGCGGCCTAAGTGGAGGTTGGCCCATTGGGGCAAATGGTAGAATTGAAGAATTGCAGAGTTGAAAGGGACCCTGAGGACCATGCAGGAATATGCAGCTGTCCCATAGGGGGATGGAACCTGGAACCTTGGCATTGTCGGCACCACACTCTAACCAACTGAGCTATGGGGCACTGTCAAGGCTCTGTCAAGGCTTCGGGAAAGCTGTTCCTACCTTGGTGGGAGCAAGGGAGTCCTTTTTAGTGAGTTCATTCAATCCTAATTGTTGCTGTTTAGTCGTTTCCGGCTCTTCATGACCCCATGGACCATAGCACGCCAGGCACTCCTGTCTTGCACTGCTTCCCGCAGTTTGGTCAAACTCATGTTTGTAGCTTCAAGAACACTGTCCAACCATATGGTCCTCTGTTGTTGCCTTCTCCTTGTGCCCTCAATCTTTCCCAACATTTCAACATCAGGGTCTTTCCCAGGGAGTCTTCTCATGAGGTGTCCAAAGAATTGGAGCCTCAGCTTCAGGATCTGTCCTTCCAGTGAGCACTCAGGGCTGATTTCCTTCAGAATGGAGAGGTTTGATCTTCTTGCAGTCCATGGGACTCTCAAGAGTCTCCTCCAGCACCATAATTCAAAAGCATCAATAGCGAGAGACAAAAGAACGCAACAAGCCTTAATAATGGCGTTGCTCCAAACTGGGCTCCTCCTCCCTCCTTCCTTCCTAGCAACAGCATCTTCCCTTACGGTGGCCGCTCGTGGCCAAATGCCTCTGATAACTTTGTTTCTGCACTGTTCTGGGAGAAGGGGGGGTCAGAAATACTCTCCAGTGACAACGTGTCAACTGGCTGCCCTGCCGCAATTCCCCCCCCCCGCCATCTTACACTTCCCAACTCTTCTGTTCGTCTAACTCTGAGCTGTGACTTCCCTCAACCCCCCCCCCCAAAGCCCTGCTGTAAATAAGTGTTGCCTCCCTCTTCTCCTGCAGCATCAAGAGAAGGGGGCAATGATCTCACCATTCCTCCTCCTCCATCTTGCCCTCTTGAGTCCAATCCCTGAAAGGTTCTGTCCTCTCAAGCACAGTCGGCCCTCAGCCAGGTATCGCCTGCCTGCCTCCGTAAATAAAACCAGTCCTACAGGTGGCGCTGGCCATAGGAGCCAACTCCTAGGGGCCGAGGCGTTTTCGGCCTCCCATAAAATATTTGAGCCTCCCCCCAAGTTGATGGACATTGCCATTCAAATGGTGTGCGTGCACTGCGTCATGTGATTGATTATGCAGGGCGGGACTTACCTAGGTCCCCACCAATATTTTATTCAAGTTGGCACCCCTGGCATTGTCTGCCAGCCTCCTTCTTTTCAGCCTCAGTGTTGCCTTTGTAGAATTCAGCAGGGAGGAGGCTGCTGTTGGCTCTGCCTGTTACTGTCTCTGTCTCAGCCTGCCACTGGCTTTTGCTCCTGCTCCTGTTAGCCTCCATGCCATCCACCTTCCCACTCCCAAATGGGCACATCCTCCACCGGTAATTGTTGTTTGCATGCGTCTGACTCGGGAGACAATGGAAGAGTGCGCTTTCGGAGCTGAAATCCAACCGTTGGAGAGTTACAGCACCTCCTGTGCATGTAGAGATGGGCGATGATTTCATAGAAATCATAGAATTGTAGAGCGAAGTGCCTCCTCTAACATGATAGCACCAGCCATTGACAAACTGACAGCCATTGAGAAATCTAACCCTCGGACCTCCGCAACTTGCCTGGGCTACCAACCTGCCCATACTTCCATTCTCCAGTTCCCTCTTTGCCTCCCCTGCACTGTTTGCCTAGGCCAGGCATAGGCAACCTTGGCTCTCCAGATGTTTTAGAAGTACAACTCCCATGATCCCTTACCACTGGCCCTGTTAGCTAGGGATCATGGGAGTTGTAGTTCCAAAACATCTGGAGAGCCAAGGTTGCCTCTGCCTGGCCTAGGCTGTGTGAGAATGTTGTGGATAGTAGGAGAGAGGATATATTGATGAAAAACTATCCTTCCTCACTCGCTCTAGTGAGTCAGTAGCAGGGTACATTCCCCTGTATATTGCAGGAAGCTAGTTGGTAGATTTGTTAGAATCTCTTGAGTTAAGCCACGGGTAGACAAACTAAGGCCCGGGGGCTGGATCCAGCCCAATCGCCTTCTAAATCTGGCCTGCGGACGGTCCGGGAATCAGCGTGTTTTTACATGAGTAGAATGTGTCCTTTTATTTAAAATGCATCTCTGGGTTATTTGTGGGGCATAGGAATTTGTTCATTCCCCACTTCAAAATATAGTCTCTCCCCCCCCCCCAAGGTCTGAGGGACAGTGGACCGGCTCCCTGCTGAAAAAGTTTGCTGACCCCAGAGTTAAGCAATCCAGTCTGGCTTGTCCAGATTTAGATTCCTGGTAAACCCCCTTTGTTCCTTCTAAAAAAGAATAAAGACACAACAGTCTCCTCTTAAAAGTCATTAGAAGTTTACTTGCATTCAGTTCGCAGTATGATCCTGAAGGTAGGCTTTAGCCTGTAGTTACAGAAGGGAGTGTGGGTTCATCCTAAATGGGGATTGAGCCAGCACAGAGCAAAAGCACCAAGATGATATAAAGCGAAGAAGGGTCAAGAGAGAAGGGAAGGTGACTGCATGACCAGCCCTTTTATAGGGTCCTCCCAGGGTCATGCCCATCTACCTGGTCACACGCAGGGGGAGGATGCTCCAGACCAGGTGTGACAGGAAGTCCTCCTGGCTGGAGTAACGTCCCCCTGTGTGTCCACTCTGGGCAAACAGGAAATGTTGTACTTGACTGCTACAGTGATGTTACATCTCACAGGCTGCTCACCTACCCACATCCCACATCCCATCCCTTAGGGTGGTCCCAGGGCAGGTTACAGCAACTAAAATACAAAAGAGCCTCATATAGAGGGTCAGGTGCTT
Source organism: Zootoca vivipara (assembly GCF_965207765.1). Classification (NCBI taxonomy): domain Eukaryota; kingdom Metazoa; phylum Chordata; class Lepidosauria; order Squamata; family Lacertidae; genus Zootoca; species Zootoca vivipara. The sequence goes on along the minus strand of NC_142595.1, from coordinate 19,346,372 downwards.
GGCACCACTAGGCCAGTGTTGCCTCTTCTAGTAGGTAGTGGACTCCCAAGATTACCCGGCAGATGCCTTTCCCAGATTGTGCTATTTGATCCTTGGAGATATCAGGATTTGAACCTGGGGCCTTCAGTTCCACCACCAAGGAATCAGTCCTTCCACAAGAAGTCTCCAATAACATTTCTTTTTTCAGTTACAGGTAGGTAGCCGTGTTGGTCTGAGTCGAAACAAAATATAAAAAATTCCTTCAGTAGCACCTTAAAGACCAACTAAGCTTTTATTTTGGTATGAGCTTTCGTGTGCATGCATGTATCTGACGAAGTGTGCATGCACACGAAAGCTCATACCAAAATAAAAACTTAGTTGGTCTTTAAGGTGCTTCTGAAGGAATTTTTTATATTTTATTTCTTTTTTCAGCGCTCAAGTCTCTTAACGTTTCAAAACATCCCTCCTGCTACAGTATTTAACCTTAATACCCCTTCCTGCAATTTAGATCTATTACTTTTGCTTCCTTCCTGCCCCGCCCCCTGAGTTAACAAGGGGGATTTGGGGAGGCGGGAGTTTGCCCGAGAGGCCGGTGACAAAGGCTACTGCTTCATTGATAGTGACAGCAAAGGGCAAGTTTAAATGAGAGCGTGGTGTGTTTTGATGGAGGCATTCATTCTGAAGAGTGGCTTTTTGCCTCCTGCCATTCAGAAGGAAAATGGCTATTTCCCAAGAATGTCCTCAAGAGATCACACAGCTGATGAAAGATTAATAGGGTGCAATGGGAGGGAGAGGGGCGTGTGTGGAGGAGCTGGACTGCTGCAAAATCACGGCGGGAGGAATCAATGAAAAAAACCCTTTCGTTTGCATTTATCAGCAAACCCACCAATTTTGCACTTTCTGAAACAGTAGGCCTACGCCAGCCGAAATGAGTTTCTGTGAATTTTGCAGTGCAGACCTCCAGCCGCGTAATGGGTAGGAAAAATGCATGTAGCGGGGTAAAGTGGGCATAAAAATGCACATATTCGTGAAAAAAGCATTCGAAAATGGGAATATTGGGCAAAATAGCACACAGGGGTGTGCATATTAGGGGTCTAGACGCTAGGAGAGGATATATTTATTAGTTATTATACTCCCTCCCTCATGTTTGTGAGTTCAGCAGAGTGCATCTCTTTGCAGCTTAAAAGGGAAGCTTAGATAGGCTAGTTTTAGCCTTTTAGTTTAAGTAATCCAGGATGCTTTCAGGCAGACTAGATTCTCCTGGTGTTGCCCCCCCCCTCCTTTCATCCCGTTGAAACACAAATCACACAAACAGTCCTGTAAAAGGTAAGAATAACATTTGCTCCCTCAGAGTTCCTGTTGCAGAATAACAGAGATGGCAGCTTTGTTCAGGCAGGCTTAAAATGGCAATTCTGTTGCAAAGGCATGCTTAAGTCTAGCTTAAGATGGAGTCTGAGCTGTAGCTCAGACTTAGCAGCTGTTCTCACATTTCTGGCTTGGTGATGAGATTAAAAGGTAAGAGTGAAGAGAGGCAAATGAGGATGTGCCCTTGCAGGGAAGGAGAATATCTACTACTAGTGTCATTCAGCCCGTTAAGTAAACGGGCGCTAGCCGGGCGGGAACGGAGGGGAAGCCCTGGGATCGCGCAGGCGTCGCCTCCGTCGCCGCCTCCACCGGCAGGGATGTGCATCGAGGGCCCCAGGCTCCCCCTGGGTGGTTTGCTGTGGCGGCGGGCGGGCGGTTTGTGTGTGTGCGAGAGAGAAGCAATCGGGGCTTCTCCGGGACGCGCTGCCTGTGCGAGGTAAGGGGAAAAGAAGCAGCCGTGAGAGGGGAAAGTTGTGGCTGAGCTTCCCTCCAGTCAAGCGGGGAGTGGCAGCCAGAGCTTGAAGGGCAGGAGGGCGAGGGAGGGAAGGAGGCAGGCATGGGGCAACTTCCCCTCAGAGTCGGACTCTCCCCCCTCCCCAAACCGTCGCCAATTTCCCTCACAATTTTGTCTCCTTTCCTCTTCAGACACTACCCCCCCTTCTCATAACTCCACCTTTCTTTACTTTTTCTTGAGGGGGGAATCCCCAATGGTACCTTCCATTATGTCCTCTCAACACTGTTCAGGGGTGTGGGTGTGGGGAGAGTGTGTGTGTGTGTGCGTCCAGTCTCTGCGTCCAATCCCTGTGTCCGTGGGGCACATGTGCAGTAGCGCAAACCCAGGGACACAGGGACTGGACGCAGAGACACTTGGACTTTATTATATAGGATGGCACGGTGGGAGTGTCTCTCATGGAGTCTCTCTAGCAAACTTACAGGAAAATTCTGTGAGCTTCTGCTCTTATCACTTGCCTATCTAGCAACCAATGAATCGTTGGTTTGACTGCCCTTTGAATACCCCACAAGGAATGTGCAACTAAAATGCTGCTGAATTTTCACGAGGACTAGTTTTGTTTTTCATTTGCAAACTGATGTGGGAATGTGGAGGGCTGGACTCGAGAGTGGGCAAATGAGAAACTGAGAGGAACTGAAATGTGCAGATTTGACTAGTTGCTCAACCTCACAACTGAAGGTAAATCAAGAAATGAATTAAGAGCATTTGGGGGAGGGGGGTGATTTAGGCCTGGCTAGAGTCACTGTGCAGAGGACGTGGGTGGCGCTGTGGTCTAAACCAGAGAGCCTAGGGCTTACCGATCAGAAAGTCAGCGGTTCGAATCAACGAGGTGAGCTCCCTTTGCTCGGTCCCAGCTCCTGCCAACCTAGCAGTTCGAAATCACGTCAAAGTGCAAGTAGATAAATAGATACCACTCCAGCGGGAAGGTAAACAGCGTTTCCATGCGCTGCTCTGGTTCGCCAGAAGCAGCTTAGTCATGCTGGCCACATGACCCAGAAGCTGTCTGCGGACAAACGCTGGCTCCCTCAGGCAATAAAGCGAGATGAGCGCTGCAACCTCAGAGTCGTCCACGACTGGACCTAACGGTCAGGGCTCCCTTTACCTTTAGAGTCACTGTGCAATCTGGTTACACGAAGGGTCATTTCTTTAGACAGCCAGCACTTGTGTGTTCCTGCAACAATCTGAAACAAGTTCTCCTTCTCTAGACACCAATGATGGCGAGGGTGATCCCGCAGAGAAAAAAGCAGGCCAGGAAATTTGGGATGTGAAGTGGGGCACAGAAAGATTGATTTCCACACACTATTTCATTCCCTGCAGAGTTCAGCTGAAACCAGAGAATCAGGAACGAAGATCAGGGTCAGTGGAAAGTCAGCAATTTTGGCATCGTGGTTGAATGTTTACATTGGACACCAGAATCTTAATCCTTTCCCATAGCTAATTGACGGGGAAACAGATGCTTGATCAAACATTGCTCCCTGCATCCCCACTGTGGAACGGAGATGGCAGCGACGTATGGCTGCCAAATCAACATTTATTTACTCGCTTGCAGTATTTATAGGCTGCCCCGTAGCAAAGTTTCCAGGGTGGCTCACAACAGGAAATAAAGTCATGTAAAACTTAATAATAATTGAGTCAGCGATAAACATACGTTTATGCATGTATTGGCTATATATTTTGGAAAGTGGTTGGCCTGTTTGCTATGCATTTGGACATCCTTTAAGACATCATAACCAAATCGTGCATGGTGATTTCGGAGATCAAGGAGTAGGTTGTCTTTGTTGGGGTACAATTAGACACCATTTGGAATCAAGATGGCAGGCTGCACTGATTTTAACCACTGGTTTCAAAACTGCACACACATTTTGGGTTTTGTAGAATTCCCAAGCAATGCTAGGTACACACACACACACACACACACACACACACACACACACTGTCACGGTCCGGTCGGCGGGCGGTTGAAGCCCTGGCTGAGGACGTCAGGACCAGAGGCAAGATGGTGGTGTAGAAGCAGGAACAGGTGCAGGGCTGAGGGTCCAGCAGCAGGCAGTCGCAGGGTCAAGGAGCAAGGCAGAGGCGAAGGTCTGGGAGTCAAGGAGCAAGGCGTCGGCAAGGCAAGGGTCCAAGGAGCACGGAGCAAGAGGCCAGATGCAACCAGGCAGGGATAGCGTTGCTATGGCAAAGAGCTGAAGGGAAAATGCTGAGCTTTTTATCCCTCCCAGCTCCTGCCACCAGGTGCAGTGAGGTATCAAGTGGCCTCACCTGAGTGGCCACTTCTTGCTTCTCCAGCATAAGCTGAGGCCTCACCTGAGTGGCCACTCCTTGCTTCTCCAGCACAAGCTGAGGCAGGCCCCAGTCCTGCAAAGCACTACAGGCCCCAGAGCCTGACTCCTGCCCATACTCCTGACACACACATTTTTATGCACATACTTCATAGCTGCCAAGTTATCCCTTTTTTTAAGGGATTTTCCCTTATGCTGAATAGGCTTCCTCACGAGAAAAGGGAAAACTTGGCAGCTATGACATACTTGCATATTAACAGGGCTGGATTAAGCATTAAGCAAAATAAGCACACGCTTAGGACATCAAGGGAAGGGGAGCACCACAAAAATTTTCCATTGCCAGATTTACCACGGACCATATGATGCAGCTGAACCAGGTTCCACAAAAAAGGCTCCCCTAATATGTGTGTATAATAATAATTTTATTATTTATACACCACCCATCTGACTAAGTTGCCCCAGCAACTCTGAGTGACTCCAAACAAAATATTAAAAACACAATAAAACCTCAAACATTAAAAACACCCCTGTACAAGGCTGCCTTCATATGCCTTCTAAAAGTCTGATAATTGTTTCACACCTGACAGGAGGCTGTTCCACAGGGCAGGGGCAACTACCGAGAAGGCCCTCTGCCTGGTTCCCTGTAACTTCACTTCTCAAAGTGAGGGAGCTGCCAGAAGGCCCTCGGAGCTGGATCTCCATGTCCAGGCTGAATGATTGGAGTGGAGACGCTCCGTCATGTATACAGGGCCAAGGCTGTTTAGGAATAATAATTTTATTATTTCATAAGTTCAGTGCAACAACAACAAAAAGAGTAAAAACAAGATTCAGTCATGCTGAACTTTATAAAATAATTGCAGAAGACAATATTTTACGGTTTATTATTGTTTACATTTTGAATTAGATACATACGGGGGCACCAAAATCTTTTAATTGCCGAGGGCTTCTAAAAGTCTTAATCCAGCCCTGCCTATAAATACCTGAAAACACAAATCATAGAGAGTAAAAAGAGCTTAAAACCAAAATGCATTCAAAGGTCTGGGGAAATAAAAGGAAAGGAAATTAAATTAGATGTTAGGTGGTTTTCTTTTTGAGGGTGGGGGCATTCCGCAGCTGGGGTGACCCCCCCCCCCATAGGATAGACCCTCTCCTCCAAGGCTTCCCTTCTGTTCAACACATCTCAATAAGTAGTGGCACTTGGAGAAAGGAAATCTCAGAGTCCAAGCAGGTATACGGGGAAAGAGGTATAGAGCAGTTCCCACAGTTCCAGCCTCACTGACCAGCTCTTCCCTGTTGGCTGAGACTGAGCCAATCCCTTCATTTCTTCCTCCATCCTGTGGAAGAGGAAGTTGTCAACAAGGTGTGCCTGAAATTGGTTGGAGATTCCATGCTTAGTGGAGTTTGTTTCCAAGCAAACATCATGGTTCTGACAGTTGCTCATTACCAAGGATTCCTGCTTCCCTGAAAACATCTGTAATTTGTTTCAGCAAAGCATCATCCACATGTGAATTAATTTTGTTTCAGTTTGCATCTTAATGGGGAATTACCCAATACCAGAAACAATACACAAAAGCAACGGGTAGCTAGCCTTCGAAAGTTATCCTTCTCTGAATTTTGTAATGCGGTTCTCCAACCAAATAAGGTGTACCAAAAATGTGTACATTAGAGGAAAGTGTGTATAGAAACGACCATTGGCTATGGTGGTTGAGGCTGACGGGAGTTGTAGTTGGGTCCTGGTGAGTCTAGACTGAGGGAAGCCTTCTCTCGTTTAGTGATACAGTCCCCAGATACAGGATGCATTGGGAAGTTTTTAACATTTGACGCTTTATTATGTTTTTATATTCCGCTGGAAGCTGCCCAGAGTGGCTGGGGAAACCCTACCAGATGGGTGGGGTATAAAGTTGATGGTGGCGATGATTATGATGAACTTAAATCTCTAGTTAAAGCAAGAGACAAGGCAGCCCATGCTTCATTCCCAGTCCAGGTCCTAAAATCATCTATCAACTGCTGTGCAAAGAACCTGGGCCTTGTATGGCATAGCAGTTGTGCTGGGGGAGGCCAATAGCACTAGAAAAGAAGTGTGTGTGTCTGTGTGTCTGTGTGTGTTAGTTTTGGGAGCCAGTGTGGTGTAGTGGTTAACAGCGGTAGACTCGTATTCTGGGGAACTGGGTTCGCGTCTCCGCTCCTCCACATGCAGCTGCTGGGTGATCTTGGGCTAGTCACACTTCTCTGAAGTCTCCCAGCCCCACTCACCTCACAGAGTGTTTGTTGTGGGGGAGGAAGGGAAAGGAGAATGTTAGCCGCTTTGAAAAGCGGGATATCAAATCCAAACTCCTCCTCCTCCTCCTCTTCCTCCTCCTCCCCCTCCTCTTCTTCTTCTTCGTTTTAAGGAAGGGCAAATCTGTCCATTTCAGTTTCTCTGCTTTTCTCGTTTCCACAGTTCTCATAAACATCAATCCGCATTTTTGTGCGGCTTCATATGCACATTTTCGTATGCAATTTTTGCCTAACGCACACTTTATTGCCAAGGAATTCCCCTTAATACAGTGCACTCCCCCCCCCCACGCTTTACTGTAGCACACACCTTTTCGTATACATTATGCGGCTGGAGAAGCGCATTGCAAAATTCAGAGAATTTTCGAGGACGGCTGTGTTTCAGTTTGTGAATTCAAAAGAATGAATCAAATCACTCCCTGGAAATTCCATACCTTCTGTGCCATGCTGAAAGGTACAGGGGCTATTTGAGGGGATGAACCTGGCAATGTTGCCCTCTGGGTACTGATCCTTTGCCGGTTGCCGGCACCCCTTCCACGGCTCGCACGAAACTCGATATCTTCAGTGCTGGCTCCTCAGCTAGGAAGGCCCACTGGAGCCAGGGCTAAATCGAAATAAACTATTTTAACTCGAAGTCAGTGTGTTTGTATAGCTCCTACTGCTGGTTTAACTCCCCCATTAAATCATAATATATTGCCTCTTTAGGCATCACGGCGCACTTTATAATACTCACTGGTGTGTGATTCATCCTATGTGATCTTTGTAACAGAGTTGGGTCAATTTTATTGTTACGAGCCAATTATAACTACGCAGCAATGAACGGCGGGCGAATGTTGCCTTCAGGCACAGTTATGCGAACTCTAAACAGGCTCCCCCCACCCCACGATCCTTCAGGAGCCATATTGGCATCGCTTAATATGGAGAGGAAATGAGGGTGGGGAGCAAGGACCGTAATTAGGAGGGTTGGTATATTGCTACGCTTGCTTCACCAAAAGGCCCCGCAGCCAGAGCTGGCAGGTGGCTTGAATCTGGGGTTGCGATTGAGCTTGTTTTATCAACCTGCACACCCACCTACACTGTTAGTCCCTATATTCGAGGTCAGGGGTTGGGAACTTGTGGCCCTCTGGATGTGGTGGGGCTCCAACTCCCATCAGCGCTGGTCAATAGTCAGGGATGGTGGGAGTCAGGGCCGGCCCACCTATGAGACAAGCTGAGGCAGTTCCCTCAGGTGGCAGATCTGGCTTCCAAGGAATGTGACGCTTGCCACCGCTGCTGCTCCCTCCTCTACCACCTGCCACTGCCTGCTCCTCTTTGGCCTCCTTTTACTCCCCTGCTGCCCTATTCCTTAATGTATAAGGATTTATGCATGCAGAGAAAAAGGACAGGCCTAGGGACCTGCATTTGGCCTCTAGGCCTCTCTCTATGAGCCCTGGGACTCTTCCCAGGTCACATTGGCCCTCATGGAATGCAGGTGGTGCTGTGGTCTAAACCACTGAGCCTCTTGGGCTTGCCGATTGGAAGGTCGACGGTTTGAATCCCTGTGATGGGGTGAGCTCCCATTGCTCTGTTCCAGCTCCTGCCAACCTAGCAGTCCGAAAGCACACCAGTGCAAGCAGATAAATAGGTACCGCTGCAGCGGGGAGGTAAACAGCATTTCCGTGTGCTCTGGTTTCCGTCACGGTGCTCTGTTGTGCCAGAAGCAGTTTAGTTATGCTGGCCACACGACCTGGAAATGTACATGAAGAAACCTCTGGCTTCTATGTGGCTGGGCTGTAGCCTTCTGATAAAGGCAAGAGTAACAACTGTGGCCCTGCTCACCTCTGGCACGTGGTCATCAGAAGGCTGCATACTAGGCTATTGCGGCACTCGGGCTGCAAAGGTTTGCCTGCCCTGGTTGGAGATCAACTAAAAGGCCAGGGAGAATAGAATGTTTTTGCCTGGTGCCTTAAGGGTAGCAGAGAAGGTGTCCGGCGAGCCTCTCTGGGAAGGGAGATGCACACACTTGAAATGAACAAAATCACAGTCAATACAATTTTTAAAAAGTAAAACAGTCACGAGGCAAGCAAAACCCAAAGAATGAAGATCGAGCTATTTCCGAAAGTAACTATATCAAATTTCTGCAAAGCATCTGGACTTATTCAAATCTGTATTGCAGCCCTGTTTACGAAAATTAATAAAAGGCAACCGGCCTAATCCAAAATTCTGCTTTGTATTTCTTCCTTTTATCGCACATGTTCGGTAAATTAATTTTGACATCTCACATTTTTTCTGCACTCGACACGCCCATTCTTCAGTTGAAAGGACTGAAGGCATCCAGCATTTAAGTGTTCCAAAAACAAGGCATGTTCCTCAACCCCAGTTCTCAGTTGTCAACATGGAAGTGACCTGGAAGGAACCTTGTTTCCAGCCACCAGGGAGGTCAAGAGACTTTAAAAGACTGGCAATTCAGAGGTATACTACCTCTGAACATTGAGGTTCTATTAATTTTCATGGGTAATAGCCACTGATCGGCCTGTTCTCTAGGGATGAGTCTAAAACCAGGCATCCCTAAATTTCAGCCCCCCCCAGATGTTTTGGACTACAATTCCCATCTTCCCCGACCACTGGTCCTGTAAGCTAGGGATCATGGGAGTTGTAGGCCAAAACATCTGGAGGGGATGCCTGGTCTAAAACCCTCTTGAAACCATTTGAGCAAGTAGGCAGTGTTCCATAGGTAAATTTTAGTGAATGGAACTAGAGAAATGGGAACTATGGAACTCACTCCCACAGGAGGCAGTGATGGCCATCAACTTGGAAGGTTTTCAAAGAAGATGGGGCAAGTTCATGGAGGCTGAGGCTATCAGTGGCTACTAGCCAAGCCAGATGTGTCCTCCAAATACCAGCTGTTGGGAAACGCAGATGTGCAGAGTGTGGTTATTCTCAGGTTCTGCTTGCAAGTGTTCCATCAGCATCTCGTTGGCCAGGATGCTAGGCTAGATGGGCCATCTTAAGTCGCTCCCCAGTCCCTTTTGACACCCAAGTCAATGGGCTCTTTATTCATTGAGAGACTGTTGGGTTTTTAAAAATCTTGGTTATTAATTTTTCACAAGGAAAAAAAAACTTTGCAAATTTTAACATAAACCATAAAGTACATTATCAATCGACTTCCTGTCCTCCACTTCTATGGTTTCCATATCTACCCTTAAATGCTGCATATTTCACCTATACTATTCAATACATTCAATTTCACCTATTTATTTTAATAATTCACATTGTTGCTCATATTTCAAGTCCTGCTCATATTTTCATCTCCCTATAATAGTTCTTTAAATACTCAGTAAATAAGTTTCCAGTCCTCAATGAATTTACCGTCGTTTTGGTGTCTAATCTTTGGTGTTAATCTTGCCCGTTCTGCATACTCCATCATTTTCAAAAACCAATCTTCCTTTGTTGGGACCTCTCCTTTCTATCTTTGGTCGTACAATATTCGTGCCGCCGACATCATGTACATAAATAAGCTAGCCAGCTGTTTTGGAACATCATTATCTATAATTCCTAAAAGAAAAGCTTCGGGTTTCTTGGGAAACATCAACTACAACATATTTTTAATCAATCTCATTATATGTCATTTCCCAATAGCCCTTAGCATTTTTTGCAACTCCACCACATATGGAAGAATGTTCCTTCTGTCATTTTGCAATTCCAACACATACTTGACTTAGCTTTATACATTTTGCTTGCTTACTTGGTGTTAAATACAATCCATAAATCGTCTTCATATAATTTTATTTTAAAGTATAGCAGGCAGTAAATCTTAGATTACTCTGCCACAACTTCTCCCATGAAGACGGTTCTATATGATGTCTCACATCTCTCGCCCAATGGATGACTGTTGCTTCCTCTCGTTCTTTCCAGGCGTCACCTATTCTGATGCAGTGAGCGCCACGGAACCTTGCAAGCCTTGCAAGGAATGTGTGGGCCTGGAAGGCATGTTAGCACCCTGCGTGGAGTCGGACAACACTGTCTGCAAATGCATCTATGGCTACTATCGGGATGAGAGGAGCGACACTTGCAGGAAGTGCCGGATCTGCGAAGTGGGCTATGGCCTCGTGTACCCCTGCGGGGAAAATCAAAACACATGGTGTGAGAAGTGCCCCCTAGGGACGTACTCTGACGAAGCGAACCACGTGGACCCCTGTTTTCCTTGCACCGTGTGCGAAGAGGACGAGATCACCGTCAAGGAGTGCACCGCCACATCAGATGCAAGATGTAGAGGTAAGGGCCACTGAGAAAGGCTAAAAATGTGGATTGAACAGGAAGGGTAGAGCACGCTTACAATGCGTAAACATTCCTTTCCAGACCTTCACTGCTGTTTGTGGAGGTAATGAAGTGGGGTGAGTGGGATGCAATGGCATTGGGATCAGGGTCAGTGGGGTGGTGTCAGGCTTCGGGGAATCAGATCCCTTCCCCAGTGGCAGAAATTAGCAGATCAAACAAAAGGAGCATTTGTACCAGACAAGTTCTTTAATGATCACAGCGAGAGACAAGGAATGCATATCTCTAAAAGAAATGGCGTTGCTCACCCCTCCGTGCCCATTAATCTACGTCACTCCTACATCGGGTAATCTGAGCTTGTTGCCGTTGCGCTTCCTGTTCTAACACTTTCCAAGCCCTTCTAGTCTTGGGCGAAGGGGGAGGTCCAGGAATGCTGTCCAAGGACACTGCATCTGCCAGCTGTCCCTCTCTTGGCCTTTCCTCTTCTAGCTGTTCCTCACCCAGTACTTCCCAGCTTTCCCCCTCTGGAATATGCCCTTCTGCAAACCACCGTTCTAAATCAATACTGTCCTCCTGCCCTTGGGAAGGTGCAGAAAAAGGGGGTAGCAGCTCCCACCATTCCTCCTCAGCCCAGCCCCTGACATCTGATCCTGCTTCTCTCCGGGCATTCGCTCTACATGTGGTCTGAAAACTAGGCCTCGTGCATTGCCGCAGAGCTCTATTCAGAAGCTAGTTGTGAAGCTGTATAACTGTTCTCTGAGGTGTGTGGCCCATGCCATGCCCAGCCCAACGCCCTACAGCTGGTGGGTGGCAGGAGGGGCTATGATTACAGACTTTCCATCTACAGATGTTCCTTCTTCAACTTGCATGTGGAGACAGAGCAGTAGAGAACCGCCCACACGGCAATGCACTCCATCCCCCAGTGGTCTCATCTTCCCCTTCTTTCAACCACCAAAGATGAGAAAACAGAAACTCTGACTGTGTGCCCTATTTCTCTTCCTGGCACCTTCCATTCTCTTGTCCATCCCTAACCTGAACCAGGCCAGGCCAATGTACACGATACCCTCCGTTTAGCTCAGAAAAAGGTAAATAATAATAATAATAATAATAATAATAATAATAATAATAATAATTTATTATTTATACCCCGCCCATCTGGCCGGGTCTCCCCAGCCACTCTGGGCTGCTTCCAACAGAAGAATAAAACACAATAATCTATTAAACATTAAAAGCCTCCCTGAACAGGGCTGCCTTCAGATGTCTTCTAAAACTCTGGTAGTTGTTTTTCTTTTTGACATCTGTTGAGAGGGCGTTCCACAGGGTAGGCGCCACCACCGAGAAGGCCCTCTGCCTAGTTCCTTGCAACTTGGCTTCTTGCAACGAGGGAACCGCCAGAAGGCCCTCGGTGCTGGACCTCAGTGTCCGGGCAGAATGATGGAGGTGGAGACTACATAAAAACAACTATTATTAATTAACTTAAACAAATAAACTGATAAAAGGTGTATGAGGAAGAGTGGGAACTGTAGATCTGAGAAAGGCAGGGTTCTTGTTCTATTCTGTGTCCAAGATCTAGGGAGCAGAGAAACATCTGGATCAAAGAGAGTCAGAAGGTGTACTTTTGTAACCCAATGAAATCTTAATTAAAAACAATAAATTATAAAAGAAGCTTCCCAGCAAAGGCGGCACCAAATTTAGCACTCAGGGTCACTGGAACCAGGACACAAATCAAGTCACGGCAAACAGCTCTTCATTTTCACCGTGTATATTTGAACGAAGATGGAAAATGGTTGGGATGTGTGGACACTCCATGAACCTTTGCCAGGAATTCCCTTGACAATGGGGTGGAGTTAATGCGATCAGCAAATTGGCATTCCCCTGACGATGAGTAAGCAACTGTTGTGATGTAACAGGGCTTCAGGTGTGTGTGTGGGGGGAGGGGAGTCAAGGCTGCAGAGAGCAGAAGGAACAGCTGTTCCCTTAGGCACTGCCAAATTCCGTAAAGCTAAGCAGGGATGAGTCAAGTCCAAGGCTGGATGGGAAGCCCTAAATGAGTATTGCCTTCTTATATGGGGTAGCTTGACTCAGTGTCTTGAAATAAAGCAAATCCAAAGGGCTAGAGTACCAAGCTTGTCAATAATGCTATGTGGGACAAATGTGTCAGAACTCAGATGGCAGTAAATATTTATTATTATTATTATTATTATTATTATTATTATTATTATTTGGGGGGACCACAAGTTGTTGTTGTTGTTGTTGTTGCAGACCTGTAAATGACCTGCACCATGCACTGATATTTGATATCGGTGACATAATTTGATAGATAACCTGAAACGGTACCTGTGAGTTTGACGGATCAACAGGTTTCTTTCTCCAGGCCTGCCAAAAAAAATCGAAGTAGCCGAGAGATGTCAACAAGCTGAAATAATTTAAATGTTGAAGATGGAAACCCGTTCGAAATGCAAATCCAGGCTTAACATTTGAAATGTCCCAAATTGACTTCATTTCAGCTTTAAAAAATGAAACGCCAGCAGCTCAGATCCCTGATCTCCCGGCGTGAGTGTCAGTTTGGTCCTGGGACTTGTTGAAGGCTGTAAAGTAATCTTTGTGGCAGGGCAGTGGTTTAAATCAGGTCTCCCGCACCCAGACCAAACCCTTCAGTGGTCCAGTCCACTACTTCTGCATCTCCTGTGAAATGGCTCCACAGGCCTGGCTACCCCCCACCTCCCCACAAGCCTTCTCTTGTTGGAATAAGTGAGCTTAAGCAAATGGGGGGGGAGAGAGAGACTTTTGATGATGGTCACACCTTCTTGAAGATTTCTTTACTCCTCTGATAAGCTCTTCTCTGTTTTATTGGCAGCGCTTAACCCACGGTTTACCACAGCTGCACCAACACAGGAGTCCAACACTACGAGTGCAGTCACACCTCCTCAACACGGTACCTTTGATGTTTGTTTGTTACATTTTATTTATTTGTTTTGTTGTTGTTGTTGTTTAGTCGTGTCCGACTCTTCGTGACCCCATGGACCATAGCACGCCAGGCACTCCTGTCTTCCACTGCCTCCCGCAGTTTGGTCAAACTCATGTTTGTAGCTTCGAGAACACTGTCCAACCACCTCATCCTCTGTCGTCCCCTTCTCCTTGTGCCCTCCATCTTTCCCAACATCAGGGTCTTTTCCAGGGAGTCTTCTCTTCTCATGAGGTGGCCAAAGTATTGGAGCCTCAGCTTCAGGATTTGTCCTTCCAGTGAGCATTCAGTCCTTCCAATGTCCTCCATGGACAAAGACAACATTTATTTGTTTAGATTAGAGTTATATACCGCCCTATATCATAAGATCTCGGGGCAGTTCACAAAATAAAACACAGGGTAAAAACAAGTAAATAAACAAAACAGCAAAACAATACCCCCTCCTTCCCACAGACACATTTAAAAGGCTGTAGAATATTAATCAGCCCAAAGCCTGGAATGTTTTTGCCTGGAGCTTAAAATATATATAATGAAAGCGCCAGGTGAACTTCCCTCGGGAGAGCATTCGACAAATGGGGAGCCACTACAGAGAAGGCCCCGTTCTTGTGTTGCCACCCTCCGGACCTCACATGCAGGAGGCACACGAGGAAGGACCTCAGATGATGAATGCAGAGACCAGGATGGTTTATATGGGCAGGGGTGGTCCTTGAGGTATTTATATACCACCTTTCTTCCAAGGAGCCTTCCATGGTTCCCCATCTCATTTCACCATTGCAACAATCCTGCAAGGTAGGCTAGGCTGAGAGAGAGTGACTGGCCCAACATCATCCACGGAACTTCACAGCCAAATGGGGATTTGAACCTTGCTCTCCCAGGGTTGTAGTCCAAGTTTCTGACCATCACACCACAATGGCTCTTTGCACCTTTCTTCTAACGTGGTTGAACCAGTTCCTCATTTACTTGGTGGGCATAACTCCAAACATGGAAGGACTCCATTGGAAATATGAACTGTGTGAAATAGTTCAGGTCACTAAAGCAGAATTTTTGACACACACTGGAAGCTACAATTCCTGAGGTTTTCTGAAGGGAGGTAGAACACCATAGAGGTCAAAGCAGCTAAAAGTCATGACTATGAGTTCTGGTTTGTATACATTCAGTAGAATGTGGTCGCAGGTACCAACAGAACCACTTATGCCAGTAGAAGCCTGCAAGACAACCATTTCCTTGATCCCACTCTCAATCTCCCCTCTCTGTTAGCAAAGTCACTTAAATAACACAGATGGAGTCCAGAGAGAAAAGAAATCCTGGCAACACTTTACTGAGGAATCTGAACAAAACCGTGTATGATTTGAGGAGAAATCTGCTTATGACAGATACATTTTAGAGAGCGTTCCAGGTGTGATTTGACTTCCAAAGCCTTCTTCAGTGGCCTATAGTTAAAAGGGGGCATCGCCTCGTGCAAGGGCTCAGAGAGCAAATTTATATAGTATATTTTGCTATGGAAAAAGGAGTCCCTTCCAGCGACGCACATTTTGAAAGCTATGGTTCTGAAATGCAGCCTCCCATTTCCCACACTAGTGACTCATTTGCTATTTTGCTCCCTTGTCTTTGCAGATTTTCCGCCTGGGAGTCCTGAAGGCCCCTTTCAGGTCACAGATGACCCAGATACCATGGATGTTTCTGGTAGCACTGTGGCTGGTACAGCAACCACAGTCATGGGTAGCTCCCAGCCTGTGGTCCCAAGTGGCACAGCAGACAACCTCATTCCTGTGTACTGCTCCATTTTGGCAGCCGTGGTGGTGGGGCTGGTGGCATACATTGCTTTCAAGAGGTAAGCATGCTCCCAAGGTTCAGAAATGAGAGGGTTATCTGTGCAGAAGAAGGACATCATCAACGTTCATTAGGGTCACTCACAAAGGCCGATCCTACTTACACCCTAAGCCTAAGCCCACCCCATTCTTACAAGCTGCTCCCATCATTGTTTAAGCATTAAACAACTTCCCTATACAGGGCTGCCTTCAGGGTGTTCTAGAGGTTATATAGTAACTTATCTCCTTGGCTTGGGGGCTCACATAACTCCATACCCTCCAACATTTCTCTGATAAAATGAGGACATCCTACCACACCCTCCAACCTTTTTCTGATGAAAATAAAGATGTCCTAAGGAAAAGTGGGACATTTTGGGATCAAATCAGAAACTGGGATGGCTTCTGTAAATCTGGGACCGTCCCCGGATAATGGGTACACTTGGAGGGTGTGCAATGAGATTAGAAAAGGCAAGGGTTAAAGTGATAGAGTTGATTGGTAGACAGGAGAGGCAGACCATAGAGAAGGAAATGTCTTGAGTAATCTATACAGGCCATAGCCAGCCAATCTATGTACTGAACAGCTGCACAACATATCACCTACACCTGGGGATACTGCACAGCTGTTCCATTGTGTGTGTGTTTAAAAAAAGCTTGGCTTTTCTATGCTCCAAGGGCTGGGGAGGGGAAGAAATGCTGAACAGGGAAACATTGGAGGAGGATGTTTTGCTGGAAATGCCATTGAAATGCCTTGTTAAAAAGTGAGTGAACAAGGCTTGGCTATTCCGTAGTAAGTGCATAGTTAAGTTACGGAATTTGCTACCACAAGATGTAGGGAACGCAACCAAGTCGGACAGCTTCAGAAGGGAGTTAGCTACACGCTTGGGGGATAACGCCAGCCATGACGGCTTTATTATGTCCGGTATCAGAGGAGGTATGCCTCTTAATGCCGGTTGTTTGGGATTATGTGTGAAAAAGAACTGTGGCACTCAGCTCCTGCTTTCCTGGTTTCCCACAGGCAACTGTTTGGCTGCTGTGAGAACGGGATGTTCTCACAGCAACCAACTAGATTGGCTTATGCACGCTGCTCTGAGACGCACGCGGGGGTCAGGAACGTAACCCCTGCACAAATCAGCCGTTGCCTATATATATAATATCCACCAGCGTATTTATGGGCTTCATTTCCATTTGCTTGCTGTTTCAGGAAAGGCACATTAGGTAGAGTCAGGTTTAAACAGACACTTTCTCCCCCCATCCTTTAGGCCCACCAAAATCCAGAGCTGGCTAGTGATGAGCTACAGATTTGTAGATTTGTAGGCAGCCCTGGAATAATGATGATAATAATTTATTATTTATACCCTGCCCATCTGGCTGGGTTTCCCCAGCTACTCTGGGCGGCTCCCAACAGAATATTAAAAACACGATAAAACATCAAACATTAAAAACTTCCCTAAACAGGGCTGTCTTCAGATGTCTTATAAAACTCAGATAGTTGTTTATTTCCTTGACATTGGATGGGAGGGTGCCACTACCGAGAAGGCCCTCTGCCTGGTTCCCTGTAATCTCACTTCTCACTAGGAGGGAACCACCAGAAGGCCCTCGGAGCTGGACCTCAGCGTCCGGGCAGAACGATGGGGGTGGAGACGCTCCTTCAGATATACTGGGCCGAGGCCATTTAGGGCATTAAAGGTCAGCATCAACACTTTGAATTGTGCTTGGAAACATACTGGGAGCCAATGTAGGTCTTTCAGGACCGGTGTTGTATGGTCTTGGTGGCCATTCTCAGTCACCAGTCTAGCTGCCGAATGGCTGGGGTGGGGTTGCAACCAGCCTGCTGGGCTACTTGATGGCTGAACCCCCATCCTTAGAAGGTTCATCCCGAGCAGGTGTGAGAGACCTTTGGCCATCTGCTGATGTTGCAGAACTCTAACTCCCAGCATGCATGGCCAATGACCAGCAATGGTGGGAGTTGTGGTTCAGTGACAACTGGAGGGCCAAAGGTGCCCCCGCTCACCTGATCCAGAGGACGGCTTCATGGTCTTCTGGTTTGGCACGGGAAGCGTCCTAGGGAGAAAGATGCAGGCTCCGTTCCTTCCATAGGAGCCTTTGTGGACTCCCACAACAACTTTGGTTGCTGAGGATCAAGGAGCTGGTGCAGACAAATGCAGCCTCATGCCTGGACTGGAGAAACAGTCCCTGCCGCGAGGTTTGCCTGAGCAAGCCCTGAGAAGATTGGGCTCGCCACACCCAAAGCATTGTGATCCGCAGGGAGCAATCTACCGTGTTGGCAACCGCGCCAAGTTTGTGGTGTACCTTGATCTGGGGAAGGAGGCGTGAGCATCTGAGGCTCAGCTGCTCCCTGATTTTTCACCTCTAGGTGGAACAGCTGCAAGCAGAACAAGCAAGGTGCCAACAACCGCCCCGTCAACCAGACACCTTCGCCGGAAGGGGAGAAGCTCCACAGCGATAGCGGCATCTCGGTCGACAGCCAAAGCCTCCACGACCAGCAGCCGCAAACGCAGACGGCATCCATGCAAGGCAAGGGGGGGAGTGGGCTGCTGGGTGAATGGGGAGGAAGGCCTAGGGGGTGCCAGCCAGCTTCAGGGACAAGGGGGCAGCAGCTGCCAAGCGTGTTCAGCCTGTCACCTGCAAATCATAGAACTGTAGAATTGGAAGGGACCGCGAAGATCATCCAGGCCAACCCCTTGCAATGCGGGAACCTTTTGCCCAACGTGGGGCTCAAACTCATGACCCTGAGATTAAGAGCTTCATGCTCTACTGCAGAGGTAGGCAACCTAAGGCCCGTGGGCCGGATGGTCTGGGAATTAGTGTGTTTTTACATGAGTAGAATGTGTCCTTTTATTTAAAATACATCTCTGGGTTATTTGTGGGGCATAGGAATTCGTTCATTCCCTCCCAAAAAAATATCGTCCGGCCCACCACATGATTTGAGGGACGGTGGACCGGCCCACGGCTGGAAAAGGTTGCCGATCCCTGCTCTACTGACTGAATTGTAGGAGCCAACTCCTAGGGCCAAGTTTCCTTTGGCCCCCCAATAAAATATTTAAGGGGGCATTGCCATTCAAATGGTATTGTGATCAATTAGCTGCCCCCCCCCCAATATTTTATTCAAGTTGGCACCCTTGGACTGAGCTACTCTAGTTGCAACTGGCAGAAGCTGGTGAACCAAGCCAACCACAATGGGAGAAAATGCAAGGGGAGATGGTCAGTCCTCTTTTTCCATCGCCTCACAGAGTCCCTAGTGCCCCATTCAAATGATGGGGAATTCCATCTTGATTTCCAAACTGAAGGGGAGCATTGTAGGACAGGGCCGTTTGAGCAATCAGACTTCCGTAGTGGAAAGCAAAATACATAATAAGTACAGTGGTACCTTGGAACTCGAACGGCTTGGCTCCCGGACAAATTGACTCCCGAACGCTGCAAATCCGGAAGTAAGTGTTCCAATTTGCAGATGGTTTTTTTGGGAAGCTGAACATCCGACGCGGCTTCCGCGGCTTCGGGTTGAGTGCAGGAAGCTCCTGCAGCCAATCAGAAGCTGTGCCTTGGTTTTCGAACGGTTTGGGGAGTTGAACGGACTCCCGGAACAGATCAGTTCAAGAACCAAGGTACCACTGTATTCAGTGAGCAAATATGGATCTATCCATCCATCCATCTCTCTGTGTGTGTATTGCATAGAGTCCCAAAATATTCATTTTGTAGGGTTGTTTTTTTAAAACCAAGGTATTTTGGGTTACAGAACTGAAATGATAGGCCCCCTAAATCTATTTCCCCCCCCAATGTTCTTTATTTAGATCTGGTGAGTTTAAACGCCTATTTTGTTTGCAAAGCTTTAAATTGCAGGGGTTGGACCAGAAGACCCTCAGGGCTCCTTCCGACTCTACAATTCTATGAAAACAAGTAGGCAAAAGGGTGTATATTTCTCACTTCTTCCTTTGGAAATTGAGATTACCTTTCACTCAAGATCGATGGATATAGTCAGGGATGTACAGCAGGACCGATCTACCATTAAGCAAATATGTATCATCACTGGAATGATGCTGGTGGGAGGCGGAAACTTTTATTCAAATATCAAGACGAGTTGAAACAAAACTGTACAATGATTTCTTTACCAAATTTGTCACGTCCCCTAAAACAAAACAAAAAAAATTTGGTTAAAAAATATATAGTACGGAACAGAACTAATCCTGTATACTCGCCTCTCACATGGCCACTTCATTATAAATAGATTGTGTTGCATACAAATTAATACAATAATTCAATACTATCCATGTATGGTGCTGGACACATTTCAGCTTAGCGTTCTTCAGTAAATTAGTAAATCTGATTATGATTATTATTGAAAATTAGTGGGCGTAGCAGATTTATTTAAAAATAAATGCTTGTCTCTATCTATCTATCCATCCATCCATCTTTCTATCTATATTTGGAAGAGAAGTACCCCCCCCCTTTCCAGGTTAAGACTCATTTTCACTTTGGCTGGGGCACTTGTATTCGATATACGTTGCCTTCCATTGTAATTCTCCCACCATCAAGTATGCCCCCCCCTCTCCATTCTACCCCCTACTGCCACATTCCATATCCCAACAGACCCTTTTCTGGCGCCAGCATCGCTCTGTTGGCATTTGCTCAAATGGGAGCAGTTTGCTAAACTGGTCTCTGAAACAGCCCCCTCTCAAATTTTACAGATGGGGGGGGGGCGGGGAAATCCCACTTCAGAGAGCAGCTCGGCTTAGGGCCTTCCTACACCATAACTGCTGCTGTGGCCAGAGAGAGAGAGAGAGAGAGAGAGAGAGAGAGAGAGAGAGAGAGAGAGAGAGAGAGAGAGAGAGAAGCCTGTGCTTCAAAATGCAGAAACTCCCTCCATATTTCTCCTTTAAAACTCCAAGGCAGTTTAAAGAGGAATGGCGGGGTGGGGGTGGGGGGCTAGACATCTCATGCCATTGGCTGTTGGGCACTAGGAGCAGCCCCTGCTCAAGGTTTTCAAATGCTTCCCTTCTGCGTTTTGGAGGGTGGGGGGGTGTTGAAAAGCCATTTGTAAACATCCCCATGTGAAGATGCTTACAAAGGGCTGTTTGAAAAACCCTGCAGTGTGCTTTGAAGTCCTGACAATCAGAGCAGCACCAGATTTAGGGTGGCGCAGACTGTCCCCCTGCACTGGGTGCCGAGATGAGAGGATGAATAATAATAATAATAATAATAATAATAATAATAATAATAATAATAATAATAATAATATCTGATTGGGTTGTGCCAGCCACTCTGGGCAGCTTCCGACATATTTAAAACCTTAATAAAATATTAGACATTAAAAAGGCTTCCCTATACAGGGCTGCCTTCAGGTATATTCTAAAGGTAGTAATAATGATGATGGTAGTAATCATAGCTGCCAAGTCTCCCGTATTCCCCGGGAAATCCCCGTTTTTCCAGCTGTTCCTAGCTGAAAAAATGGATTTTTTTGTTTCCCCCTGGTTTATTCTGGCGCGGCGGCCAATTTGGAACCGGGCGGAGCATGCTCAGAAGCGACTTTTGATGCTGCTCTGCCCAGTTCCAAAATAGCTGCAGTGTGACTTCTGGCACGGCGGCCATTTTGGAACTGGGCAAAGCAGCATCAAAAGTCACTTCTGAGCATGCTCCGCCCAGTTCCAAAATGGCGGCAGCGCTACTTCAGGTCTGCTACTTCCGCCCGGTCCCTTATTTCTCCGACAGCAACTTGGCAGGGATGGTAGTAGTAGTAGTAGTAGTAGTAGTAGTAGTAATAATAATAATAATAATACAGTCATACCTCAGTTTAAGTATGCCTCGGTTTGAGTACTTTAAGTTTAAGTACTCCGCAGACCCGTCTGGAACGGATTAATCCACTTTCCATTACTTTCAATGGGAAAGTTCGCTTCAGGTTAAGTACGCTTCAGGTTAAGTACAGACTTCCAGAACCAATTGTGTACTTAAACCGAGGTACCACTGTACCTACTCAAAGTTAGGGGGCACCCATTCTTGTCCTTGCTCAGGGTGCCATATTACCAAAATCCACCCCTGATTGGAGAAGCAAAACCTGATATCAACGTGATTGATAAGTGACTGACTCCAACCACCAGGCAGCTTTGGCCTGCAATGGGTTGGGGAGGTAAAGATCTGGTCTTTTGGCTCGAAAAGGTTCCCCGCCCTTGGTGTAGAGAACTCTGAGCTGGGCGGGACAATGGCCTGACTCAGGTTAAGGCAGCTTCCTCAGTTCCTAGGGGGACACTGATGGTCAGATGCAGGCCTGCTTTCCCATGGACAGATCCAGGCTTTCTTGGCTTCTGAGGTGGGCCGGATGTTGACTTCATACCTATGTAACCCCTTTTTGTGCTCCCCATCCCTATTTCCCCCACTCCAGGCCTTAAAGGAGACGGGAACCTTTACACCAACCTGCCCGTCAACAAGAGGGAGGAGGTCGAGAAGCTGCTGAACGGTTCCACCGAGGAGACTTGGCGCCACTTGGCTGGGGAGCTGGGCTACAAGGAGGACCACATAGACTCCTTCACTCAGGAGGAGTACCCCGTCCGCGCCCTCCTCTCCGACTGGTCCAGCAAAGACAGCGCCACGATGGACGCCCTTTATACCGCCTTGCGTAAAATCCAACGGGGGGACATTGTGGAAAGCCTCTACAGCGAGTCCACTGCCAGTTCGCCAGTCTGAAGCGGGGGAGGCGGGGCAGAGGTCCGACGGGCCAGCCCCTCTGTGATTCCCCACCCTGCTTTTTCCCTCACCGATGCCTCTCGGGGTGAAGACACATGAAGGAAAAACAAAGGATGGAGCTTAGTCTCCCCGCGGCCACCACCGTTTCTGGGGAGCACCGGACGGAGCAACCCCGTAATGCACTGCAAAGGTTGTGGGTTGTTTTAATCCTCCTCCTCCTCCTCCCCAGTATTTTCACCCAATACCTCTTACCGGTAGCAGACAATAAGATGCTAAAAAAAAGGAGGAAGAAACAGAGGAAGGCAACTGGAACGATTGTTATTGCTTGTGTGTGTGTTTAAAGGAAAATTGGATTGACAGCATTTCGCTGGTTCTGCAGAACTCGCACCCAGTCGATGCTGCTAGTTTGGTCTCACTCTTCCCGGTGCCTCTGAATGCCCATCTTACGTGCCTCTCCACCCTTGTCTCTGTGGATCCTCTATCCTCACTCGCACCTGTCGATCTTCAGCCACTGACTCTTCCTTTCTAAGCACTGTGTCCCCCTAAGCCAAGAAATACAAACAGCAGCCTGGCTTGAATGTGTTGCATGGCCGACAGACTTGAAGGAGGCTGACAGAGGATAAATATATGGATTTGGAGCATGAGGATGTTAAGAGGACACGATGGAGACTTTCATCTTCAGGGAGCATCTCTGGGAGGGGAGGAAGGATGTGATTTCTGGCTTGTCAAAACTGACACTGTGAAGATCAAACCTCGAAGTATATGGACGGAGGCTTAGGAGGAGACCCCCCCACCCATGTGTTGGTGGCAACATCAAGAATGTCTTTGCTCCCTGATCTCTTTTTTTCCTTGCTCAAGATGCATTCCTCGTAGTTCAGTGAAGCTGTCTTGAACCTCGTCCCATAGCTCCCTTGCTGGGTTTGATCAAAGCGAGCCAGTCTCCCCAAATGGGACAGCGCTAGTTTAAAAAAGGGGTTATAAGCCATACTTGAGAGAGCTGAGCTGGCCAAGGCAAACAAACTAACAGTGCAAACATTGTCGTTAATGAGTGGGAATTATATTAATCACTGTGATCCTATAAACCTGGCCTCCGACGTTATCCCAGATGTTGTGTTGGTGGGACATAATTAAAAGCGATGCTCTGCATTCTTCCTCGGACTAGTGAACCAATCACTGTGGGTTACTGAAGCCATTACCTCTGTTGCATTTAAAAGGGGGGTGAGCAAAAGTCCCCCTGGGTGGCCTTAAGACATAAGGTGGAGAGAGGAGGGCTGTTGGTTCTATGCTAAAGACTCAGAGCTAGGTTTGGGTCAGATGCTAAACCTCTATGGTTTGCCGGTGTTCCCCTAGAGCAGGGGTCCCCAAACTACGGCCCCCGGGCCGGATGCGGCCCAATCGGCCTTCCAATCCGGCCCGCGACGACCCCCGCCGCCCGCTGCCGCCGCCCGCTCTCGCGGCGCGCGGCGCAGCGGCGATCTAAAAAATCGGCAAAAAATCGCCGAAAATCCTTTGTGCGCATGCGTACGGGCCTCTCCCGACCCGGAAGAGGTCATTTCTGGTGCACTTCCGGGTCGGGGGAGGCCCATACGCATGCGCACAAGCGATTTTCGGCGATTTTTTCCCCGCCCGTGTGCGTGTGCGCATGCGCACGGGCGCGCCCTCCCCCGCCCTCCGGCCCGCTGCGCGCGCACTCCCCTGCCGTCCGGCCCACCGCGCGGTCGGCGCGGCGGGCACCGGCCCGCCACTCGGTAAGTCTGGGGACCCCTGCCCTAGAGGGTCCCGAAAAGTAACATAAAGGGTTTTTTTGGGGGGGGGGAAGAGAAAACAGTCTCCATAAGTTAAGAGGATCCACCTGAAGTTATTGGGCCAACTAAAGTGGACTGGGATTATCGCTCCCCCCTTGATATATATTACAAGGTATGTGTGGGCCTGGTGGAAAACTTGTGATGTTTGAAAGTTTGCAGCATGTTGAACCACTGCGGAGCCTGCCAAAGGAGATTGTCGCACTGCTCCTGTTGTCTCTCTGAACTGGAATTATGCAGAAAAGGGGATCTTCTTCACCCACCCACCTAAGTACATATAAGGGCTTTAGGAAGCGTTGGGAACCAATACATAAGAAAGCTGGGGTGGAATGCAAGAGAATTTTCCAGCCCTACACTTGGGTGCGATGAGGAGTGTATGGCAGCCCTCCGAGAAAGGTTGCTTTTCTGGTTAAAACACATTTTGCTTCCATCAATAGTTTCTCCAGTGTTTTGCCTGAACTGGAACATCTCAATTTGCCTTGACAATTTGCTCTAGGCAAAACTGAGTGGCATTTCTAGATAGGATGGGATTATTATTATTTTTAAAAAAACCTCTCTCTTGTCATACAACTGGGGCTACCACTTCCTTTACAAGCTGTTGGCATCAGATGGCCAGAATCTCTAAGTAAGAGGTGGACAAAAATCCAGAAGATGTGGCGAACAAGTATGCAAGTCCTGAGTGGTAGAATGTATCGGGAAATCAACACCACGGCTGGTGTGTTACTCCCTTCGAAGTGCCACTCGAGTGATTAATCTCCCTCCTGAGCCACCAGTGTGATAGGTAAACACTTGAATCAGCAGGTATCAGCAGACAGCGAAAGTGAGGCTTGAGGCATGGATACGAAGCACTACGTTTATTATTTACAGGACAGACAGAGGAAAACATGGCTCCTCTTACCTTCTTCGTCAGCAAGAGAAGAGAAGAGCAAAAGCAATATCCCGGAAACAGCATATCTGAACTTCCGTTCCCATGACATCCAACACTGTGGAATGCAAACACAGGAGCGTGACAACAGAAATCACATACCTGCAGCACGGAGGAATGGAATTCCCAACAGAATGGACTACACAAGAAAAGCATGAAACGGCCATTGGCCTATCCATCTCAATATTGTCCACTCTGGCAGGTTACAGCCCCCCAATGGTTCAGATAGAGGCCTACCAGATTTTTTTTATGGGTAGAGGCATCAGGAATTGGGGTGTTCTACGTGCAAGGCTTTACCACTGAGCTATAGCTCACCCGAATCTTAACCTTGGTCAGAAGGTCTCTTGGGTGGTGCTTCAACCGTCAACCACCATGCTCCCCCCCCCTCACACCGTTTCTTCTTCTGTGGAGAAATGTGCCCTATATTTCAGTGGCTACCCAAGAGAAGCAAGAAGATAATGCAAAACAATCTGACTCTTCTTGACCGGCCACGACTGTTGAGCCATTCTGTCCCCTTGAGGCACACTGCAGCCAAGCATGCCCCGTATTTTATTTTTTTGTGGGGGCACCATCCTATCTTCATGCAGGATAAAAGCACCAGTGAAATTTGCACCATTGTGGACAATCCTGTGTAGAATTAACCCCCCCCCCATTTCGGTGGGTCTATTTCTGCATGCAAATAAAATAAAAATAAAAATCATTTCAACCTCATTTTTTTTGGCCAACTTTGATCGTAGTTCTAACACTGGTGGGACAAAACTGGTGGCAGTAACTCCTAGCCAGAGTGTGTGCACAGCTCTGTAGTAGCTACTATCTATGAACAGAACAACAGAGAATGTTTGACGACTCTTGTGGAGAGCATAGTGCCATATATTCAAGCTAAACTAACAGCTTTGATGTCAAACTCTTCAAAATAGAGATGGCGGATCCATTGACCGCCAATTCCAGAAAGCTTCGTTAGAAACATTTTGTCCCTTGAAAGGCGGTGGACTCTCCTTGGAGGGTTTTAAGCAGAGGTTGGATGGCCATCTGTCACGGGTGCTTTAAGCTGAGATTCCTGCATTGCAGGGGGTTGGACTAGAAGACCCTTGGGCGTATTTTCCAACTCCACTGTCCCATGAGTCTGTGGTTCTGTTCCTTCTGGTCCACATTCTAGAATGCAATCGTGGAATTCCAGACTGGCTGAATGACCTCCATGTACATGTGGAAAACGCCACATGCTTGATGAAATCAGTGATTGTATAGCACACCAAAGACCTCTGCAGATGAGCATAGAGGCTTGGAGGATGTCTCTGAGCCACATTAGGCCTCCCTGCACTTCCGCAGAATCCCTGACATTGCCTTATTGCCAGAGATAGTGGACTGTGCACAGGAGCCTGGGAAGGTTTCAAAGACTTGCCAGAACTTAACAGAAGCTGCTGCATTAGCTGAGAGATTCTAGGAAGTCCTGCTTTCCTTCTGGGACCCATTCCACCCTGGCCGGAAGAACAGTACGCTCCACTGTAGGCTGTGCTTGTAGCAAAATCGGGTAGTGTTCTTATCTGATAGGACAGAGGCCACGGATAGCACCTCTAATTAATAAATGAGCATGGTAATAAATGACCATGGGAAAGGTCCAGCTGTAACACCCCAGTTTACTACCTCTGGAAGATCACAGAGTTGTAGAATGGAAAGAGGAATCTCACGTTTTATCAAGGCTGCCTCCAGACCGTCTCTATTTTGAGCAAGGGATCCCATCTCATACTGGAAATTTAGCTTTGCCCAGCTAAGCTAGATGAACAGATAAATGCTATGGTAACGTGGCACAGCAAATCCACCTTTAAAAACACGCACCTTGGGCTGTTAGGAAAGCGATGGGAATAAATGGAATGAAACGCGTGGGGTAATGGACCGATGGATGGAGAGCAGCCTAACCTCTCAGCAAATAAATCAGAACGATTGCCTCATAAAGAGCAGGCATCGTTCATAAGTTCTGTGAAACCTTTGTGCGAGCAGCTCGGGATGGCTACTCGGCTGAACGTGGCAGAAAGATACTGAGCATCTTTTTTTGCTGTTGTTGATAGAAATCACAAGATGGCCACCAAGTTGGATGGCTTTAAAAGAGGATTAGACAAATGCCTGCCGGTTAAGGCTCTTGATGGCTACTTGCCCAGCCATGTTCTGTCTCCAGTATCGGAGGCAGATTGCTCCTGTATACCTGTACCAGGAATTCTGTATATTGCTGGAAAGCACATGAGAGGAGAGTGCTGTTTTCATGCTTGCAGGCTTCCCATGGGCTGTGAGAGCAGGAGGCTGGACTAGGTCCTCCCCAATCTTAAATTCATGAGAACATGTGTGCCTTTGGAGAAGAAAGCCAAATGTGTGTGCCCCCCCCCCCAAATAAGTCAACAGATGGTAAATTCTTAAGCTAAGAACCAACTATGGAGAGAAGAGAGACAGAGGAAGATGGGGAGTGGCGGGTAAATGCAGAACGTGGTTGCAAAACAGACAATGATGCCGAATAAGCTGATTCCACATGGAGAAGAATCTTCTATCTCAGATCCATGCTTAAGTTTCTAAAGGTATTTTGCATGAAAGAAAGAGAGAGAGAAACGTTGGAAAGCTACATTTCCCCACAAAACTTGGCTGGCATCTTTCTAAATCTGATTCAGAATTTCACAGCTAGAAAGAAAGCAAGAGAGAGAGAGAGAGAAGTATTATAAAAGAAAAAGAAAATAGCCAAAGTTAGTACCTTAAAAAATAAATAAATCGCTGCCTATATTTTACATTTCTTTGTTGCGATGCGTGGGGTTTCTGTTTTGTTAATACTCTTGTTCCCCTGTCCCGTGGTTTGCTTGTAATACAAATGCCAGTTTATTAGAACAGTCTTTACCAATTATAAACATTTCTGTAATAGAAGCAATTGGATTGGTCAGTACGTTTCACTGTGGTTGTCCGAATGGGCCATTTTCCCCTGACTTTTCAGTTTGCATGGGTGGATGACTCAAGGGGGACGGCAGGGGAGAGGGCGAAAGGTGACTTTAGATGATGTTGTAGTGGCTGCGTGGACAACTGTAACTGTGTACTGTTCAGATGTGAATAAATATGCGTACCTGTGTCCATTTGTGTCTCACGTGTCTTCCAGCAATCGAGCAGAGGAAGAGGCAGGATTTATATTTTCAGCTCGGACAGGTCTCAGCCTGTTACTCTCCTTTTCCCTGGCTGCATCCGCGGCTCTCCAAACAGCTTACAATTTCACATTCCTCTCCCTCGTTGTACAAAACTGACAACACCCCCCCCCCAAAAAAATGCCTACCAAATTCTGCAGCCCCCTCCGAGTTTACTTTGCAATCAAAATAAACAAACTGAGCAGATTTAGGTAAACATAGTCAATGTGCATAAATCTCTTCTAGATGGTCCAGTTCAGACACAGATGTTTGCTCTTAGGGATAGACGATCTGGACGCCCTTTTGCTTGCATTGACTAATAGACATGTTCAAGCACATTTGCGATAATTGATGAATTTCCCCAGGACTGGCGTATGGCTGGCTGGAGGTCAGTCTCTCCAAGGGCAAGCCCCTTTGCAGTTTCGTACAATAACATAATAGTCATTTTATTCTTTGCATCTGTCTCCTTCTCTTTGTCCAAAGAGCTCAGCGTCATGTGGGCAGAGTTTGCACTGCTTGGGTGGTCCAGTCTCTCATCCCATCGCTGATCGGGTCCAAATCTGCTCAGTTTCGGAGGCTGGATGGCAGCAGGTGCTCTTTGGACTTTTATCCAAGGCCCAGAGCTGGAAATAGTTCCTTCCTGAACAAGGAGCAAGCGACGACGGGGCATGGCATAAACTCCCCTTGTGTGCAGGCATCACCTGTGTGCTTGGCTGTTGTGTCACTGGGGCTGCCATGGGGCTAGCTGGAGGATGAACATTGCAGGTGCCACTTGTAAAAAAGCAATTCACAAAGCCAACCTCTGAGTCACCAAACCTTTAAAGCACATTGCTTACCCCAAGGAATTCTGGGAATTGTAGTTCTGTGAGGGGAAAACTACAGTTCTCAGGGTTCTTTGTGTGCTTTCAAGGTACAGTGTGGTTGTGCTGTAGGCATGGGCAGGGTCTGACTATTTCCAGTCCATAACTATTTCATATATATCTTTTAGGCGCCAGGGGGAAACTTCACTCTACAACAGGCATCCCCAAACTTCGGCCCTCCAGATGTTTTGAACTACAGTTCCCATCATCCCTGACCACTGGTCCTCTTAGCTAGGGATCATGGGAGTTGTAGGCCAAAACATCTGGAGGGCCACACTTTGGGGATGCCTGCTCTACAACTAGACCTTTGTCATTTAGCTCTCTGTGCCCTTTTAGAAGTGGCTGGGATATTATTAATGTATTTCTCTTCCCCTTGGTTTGTGTTTTTTTGTTTTGTTTTGTTTTTTGTTTGGGTGTTTGGTTGTTTAAGTCACTTTGGATTGCTTTGGGCAAGATAAAGCGACTAACAAATTTAATAAAATAGCTAAGTATATAAGTAAATGTTCATTCACCCCAGTTTCACATTTACCTGCGTTTAAAAAAGAAGGGGAAACTTACGTTCAAATATTATTTAAATACACGTTTCTGCATCACAGATTATGTGGTTAAACACATATTTGTATCTCAATGTATGCATTTCTAAAAGTATTCCATCCCAAAATAATGCAAATATTTCAAGGGTTTTGATGCATTTGAGCTGAGAACCGTATCACAACATTCAGAGAAGTGCAAACTGCAAAAGTTATTTCTGTTCCTGAGAGCTGTTTGACAGTGGAACAGACTCTCACCAGAGGTGATAGACTCTCCTTCCTTGGAAGTTTTAAAGCAGAGGGTTGGCTGGCCATCTGTCATGTGTTGCAGGAATCTCCAGTCAATAACGACAGACACATTTCTTTCCAAGGAAGGCCAGCATTTATTAACCTGCGCAGGTGACCCCAGTGAGATATCTCTCAAAGACTTTCGGAGGCCCTTCTTATAGTGAGTTACAAACAAGCAGGCAAAAAGAGAAAACTTTACAAGGAGCAGTACCCTGGGATTTAATCCACAAATCTTGCTTGCCATGGGGTATGAAGGAGCAAAAAACACCATTTAACAGCGAGTGGCAGACACTCAATGACAAGTAGATCTGGCCAGCTCCCCAAAATTCCTCATTAGTGAAAATAGACGATACTTGACTGCCCAAATGCCATACATGGCTAATCTTGTAATTCTAAAGCAGCGAAGGGCTTTTACCCTGGCTCGCTGTCGGGTACTACCCTCAGCAATTCAGGAAGGGTGCTATGGGAAGATACCCCATGAAGAAAGAAATTGCCCATGTGGTGTGGGGCAGCAGGAAACACTAGAACATGCCCTCCTTTAGTGCAAGTGTTATACAGACGTCCGAGCAAGGCTTATCCAACCCATTTTAGATAAGTTCCCTGGGCTTTCAGAACAACAACATATCTCCTTATTATTACAAGATGAGAGCCCAGAAATCATATACGCTGTCGCCAGATTCTGCGCTGCCTTGATAGATATCCGTCGAAGGATGGTCTGTGATCTTTACCATAGTAGCCCCATCCCATATAATTGAGAACTGAGTTTTAATTCCTTTATTAGTTTTATCTACGTTCAATCAAGGATTTTAAGGATATGGTTTAATTATTGGTTGGGTATGTTCCCGTTATTTAATGAGTACCTGCTTAAACTTATATTTTTATGTCGTCTATATAAATGTAAATATTTTGCTTATGCTGGTCTGTGACCGAATAAAGTATTCATTCATTCATTTGGAGAAACTTCACACAAGCAGGAAAAAAGAGGAACTTTATACAAGCAGGCGAAAAGAGGAGATTAGCTCCCCCACTCCCTTGTTCGCCCAAACTGCAAAATAAGAACTTTCTTGCCTCTTCCCCTACTCCCGTCCTGTCTGCACCTGCCAGCCTGTGCTGGACGGGTTCTTGCCCATACAGCTGACCTATACAAGTTTAAAACTAGACCAGTGCCGGCTCTACGGCCAGGCTGGGTGGTGCAGGGCGCCATGGCGCCGGCCCACCAGGGGGGGCGCCACGCAGCTGCTCCCGCCCGCCCGCCGCCCGCTCCACCGGAAAACGGGGCGGCGGAGGGATCCGTCGCACCATGGCACCAGGGTGCCAAAGGTGCCTAAGACGGCCCTGAACCAGACACCAGTTAGCTCATCTTCTTGTGACTGACTTTCTGGACTAGCCAGCTTACACAGCTTTTTGTGGCAAACTCAAAAGTGGGGGATTGTCGGAGTTCTCTCACTTCAGATCAGAGCCACTTTCTATATTAAAACAACTTCCATGGCACCAATGGCCTACTCGGCACTTTTGCAATTACTGGTAACTCACGTTGCTTGTGGGGGGCGTGGCTCTGGAGACATTTTCTGCTCCTATTTGGGGCTGCCATTGCTGGGGGCAAATGGATTCTATCTCACCATTCCTCAATGTATGATTCCTGCATTGCAGGGGCTGGAATAGATGACTCTTGGGGCCCCTTCAAACTCTACAATTCTACGATTGATCTACGCTTTAATCCGTGAGGTGTGGATTCGGTCACGTTGCACTGGAATTCATCGAAGCGTAACTCAGTGCGCAACTACAGCTCCCATAATTATTTGGGGGACGCCGTGACTGTTTAAAGTGGTATCATAGTGCTTTAAATATACGCTGTGAATGTGACCTTCTAGGCCTAAAGGTGAGGGGCACCGGCTATGGAAACCTGCTAACTGTAATGAGGGAAAAGCGCTCTGTACATGTTCAGAGGGGTCCTTGTCCATTGCAAGGCCCTGAACTCTGAGCCCCTGGTTTTAAAACAAGCTCCAGGTGTGTGTGTGTGTGTGTGTGTGTGTGTGTGTGTGTGTGTGTGTGTGTGTGTATACATTTGGGGTGCTCTTCTTCTGCTACCCGGAAACCACAAAAAAAAATGTTTAAAGTAACTTACACAAAGAGCTGGTGGAGAGGGCAACCAAACCACTGGCCCCCAGCCTGAATTGTAACTGATGTTAAGCAAGTACTTATTTTCACCTACTTCCTCTTAAACCCCAAGCATAAATGAGCTGGCAGTGGCAGCAGGAGGAGGTGGAAGAGCAGCTCACCAGATGTTCTGTGTTTGAAAGGAGAGTTTCGTTTTACGCCTTGTTTACCCGTCGAGAGATAGCCAAGGTTGTTTAATTCGGTGTCGTGATCCCGACTCAACAATTTACAAGCTCAGGTCTGAAACCGGGAGTCTTTGATTCTCCCAGATGTGGGGAAGGGCTTGTTGTGCTTCTGCTTAGGACGCCCTCTGCACAGGCTCAGAGGTGCTTTCAACCTCAGTTATTTCCAGGGTTCCCCCGCCCGCCCCCCAGAACTCGCCGGAACTCATTTCCAGAACCTCTCGGGTGGGCGCCATTGCCATTCTAAGAGAACAAGGAAGGCGTTCGTGGTGAGTTCCGGCACCTCTTTTTCTAGAAAAATAGCACTGTTTCCCGGACTCAACTTGTAGCAGGTGAAAATATCCACCTTTACCTTTGACAGCTAGCATGCAGCAGTGGTCAGAGCAGTGGTGTAGCATGGGGGGCCTAAGGGGCTGTTGCCCCAAATTGTTAGAGGGCGCAAAATTTCAACACCTGGCGCTGCCTCGGTACAGCTGCGCTCTTCCGTCGCTGGACTCCATTGAAAACAGTTTCTCCATGCAAACCAGGAAGTGACCTCTGTAGACGACTCTGCAGACACTTCTTTTCTCATCTCTGCAGCTGCGATCTCCTGGGGGACGCAGGTGCTGTTAGGCAGTTGAAAGTGCATGTGTACCCCATCCGTTTCCCTCCCTCTGCACGGCCCCAGGCGCCAGCAACCCATGCTATGTCACTGGGTCAGAGTGCCAGGTTGGTCCAGGCTCCAATCCCCATTCACCCATGAAGCTTTTATGGAGGGGTCTTGGGCAGGTCCCTACCTCTCAGCCTGACCTACCTCACAGGGTTGCTGTGAGTTTAAAATGGGGAGGGGCAGAGAGACCCATGCTTTGAGCACCTTGGAGTGGGCGAAAAGCAGAATATAAACAGAGATATAAATAAATCTAATAAAACTTTTTGCAGGCAGAGACTAATCCATGCAACATCTGACACACCGGTGACAATGCCAAAAATCTGGTGTTTACACACCCTCAGAAATTCCAAAAGGGCAAGCATGTGTTCTCTCTGTGTGTGTCTCTGTCTCTGTCTCTGTCTCTGTCTCTGTTTCTCTCTTGCCCCCCCTCTCTCGTATCTCAAACTACATGCCATGGCAGAGGAGTTGTCTTCCCTAAGAAGACCCTACAGATTTCATTTGACTACAAACTCCACCATCCCTGACCAGGGCTGATGGGAGTTGTAGTCCAACAACATCTGGAGCACAACTGCTTCCCCATCCCTCTGTTAAGATAAATGCCCCTCTTTTTAAAGCATAACCTGACTACTTTTATTCTGAAGAAAACAAACAGCTCTGGTTCTATAATGTACTATTGTCCCGGATCAGCGCCCCACACTGGTCTCCTGCCAAATATCTATGCCACCACCTCCACCCTGGTTCCTCTTTTATCCTGAAGGTGACACTCTCCCTTTCCTCAGTGAATCCCCACAACAACCCTGTGGTGTAGGTTGGGCTCAGAGGCAGCGACTGGCCCTAGGTCTCCGAGCGGCCATCAAACCTGCAAACTTGGCATTATCAGCACCCTGCTCTAACCAACTGAGCTATCCAGGTAGACAAAGGAACACCTTTCAGCTGTCCTGCAGCATATATTATTATTATTATTATTATTATTATTATTATTATTATTATTATTATTATTACAGTAATACCTCTAGTTACGTATGCTTCAGGTTGCGAACCGAACTTGGAAGTACCAGAACGGGTTACTTCTGGGTTCGGCGGTTCACGCAAGCGCAGACCAACGAATGACATCATGCGCGTGCACAGAAGCGCTGAATCGCGCCGTGCACATGTGCAGACGCAGCACTTCAGGGTAAGTACTGCTCTAGATACGTACGGGGCTCCGGAATGGATCCCGTTCGTATCTAGAGGTACCACTGTATTATTATTATTATTATTATTATTATTATTATTATTATTATTAACACCCCACCCATCTGACTCCCAACAGAATATTAAAAACACAATATAACATCAAATATTAAAAAACTTCCCTAAACAGGTCTGCCTTCAGATGTCTTCTAAAAGTCAGATAGTTGCTTATTTCCTTGACATCTGATGGGAGGGCGTTCCACAGGGCAGGCGCCAACACTGAGAAGGCCCTCTGCCTGGTTCCCTGCAAGCTCGCTTCTCGCAGGGAGGGAACTGTCAGAAGACCCTCAGCGCTGGACCTCGGTGTCTGGGCTGAACGATGGGGGTGGAGACGCTCCTTCAGGTATACTGAGCTGAGGCCGTTTAGGGCTTTAAAGGTCAGCACCAACACTTTGAATTGTGCTCAGAAACGTACTGGGAGCCAATGTAGCCCTTTCAGGACCAGTGTTATCTGGTCTTGGTGGCTGCTGCCAGTCACCGGTCCAGCTGCTGCATCATATCCTCCCATGGGGAAATGCAAAGGGAGAAACAGAGGTTTGGAGAAAGCGACAACAGCAGAAAGCCATGGGCTGCTGTGTCCGGAGTAAGCTCCTGTTATCCGAGAAAAGTTCCTGGCAATTGAAGAACAAAGATTCACCTCCCGATGCCCCCCTCCCACTCGGAGTGGGGAGGGGGAGGAAAAGGCGGGGAGGGGAGGGCTGCAAGCTCCACGCATCAGAAGCCGGAGCAGAGCTGCCTGCTCACCACCCCATGCCCCCAGGCGCAATCTGTCCGCCACATGTGGAAGCCAGCATACATTCCCCAATAATGCAAAGCAGGACATTTGCACATTCCGGCTGGGTGCCAGACCGGAGTCAAACTCTGCTCCCCAAAGGCCTGTCTTGGTGTCTTTATAAACATGGGGGCAAGGGAAGCTTGATGTGGTGGGGAAATGTCGGCGCATGATACGGTGATCCCTTGTCGCTCTTGGCCTAAGCTGCGGTGAAGACCCGGCTCAGATTAAGCAATAGAGACCGGCGCTTGAAGTTGGGCCGTGACTTGGTCTGAAACCTGCTTTCAATACCAAGGTTTCGCCCTCAGACGCAGGAAGGAAAGAGTGCCTCTGAGCAGATGCAGAGTAGGGGCGAAGAACAGAGGAGGGCAACCAAGATGACCAAGGGGCTGGAAACCAAGCCTTGTGAGGAACAGTTGAATGAGTTGGGTATATTTGACCTGGGAAAGAGGAGACGGAGAGACAATATGATAGCTGTCTTCAAATATCTGAAGGGATGTCACACGGAAGATGGAGCAAACTTGCTTTCTCCTGCTCTGGAGGGGAGGACTTGGACCAATGGCTTCAAGTTTCAAGAAAGGAGATTCTAACCAAACATCAGGAAGAACTTTCTGACAGTGAGAGCTGTTTGACAGGGGAACGGTCTCCCTCGGAAGGTGGTGGACTCTCCTTCCTTGGAGGTTTCTAAGCAGAGGTTGGATGGCCATCTGTCACAGATGCTTTAGTTGAGATTCCTGCATTGCAGGAGGTTGGACTAGAAGACCCTTGGGGGTCCCAGCTCTAGGATTCTACGAGGAGGAAAAGAACCTCCATCAAATTCTCCTAAATTGAGTGAAAATTTATATGACTCGTTCAGTTTCACTCTGAATTCCAAACAACCAAAACCAATCAAACATATCACAAGATAACAAATACTAGCGTATTTGGTGAAATAAGTAATCAATTGGTTAAATTAATCTGTCATTGCGAGTATAAAATGGGAGAGGGAGAACTGTGTCCTCTGCCTTATGTTCCTTAGAGGAAAGGCATTAAATAATAAGGAAATTAAAGCTGGGATTCAGATCAATATGGTCAGATAAATTATATTGTCACAAGGAAGGCTTAGGCATTCAGATGGGGATGTTGCTAAGGGGATGTTTACTTCAATACGGTCACTTTAAGTCAAGGGTAGGGGAACAAATGTGACTCTCTGAATATATCTGTTGGTCACTGGGACGCTCTTCAGGCCACACCCGCACCAACTCTGCATTGGTTTCCAAACTGCATTGGCACCCAAGCTCCACCCCCCACCCTTTGAAAATTACTGAGGGTAATTTGACAGACCACTGCATGGTTTCCCGGCTGCCTCTTGTAACAATTGAAAGGCACCGAACTGGCTGCTGTATGAGTTTTAATTGCATGTTAACAGACATGCCTCAGACCACCTGCATGAAGTTCAGGGACCCCTGCTCTAAGGCTCTTGACAGGATTCAACCTCAGCGTAGGTGTAAATGTTTTCTAGCCGGATCTCCCTCCTTCCCTCCACTCCATGAGGTGATTCCAAGTAGCCAAGTAGATTCCAACAGGTCTCCCCTTGTTCTTCTTATCTCTCCCAGTTCACATCCTCGCTCCCCACCTTTGCCTTTCGCCCATCATGTCTTACTGAGTCATGCTCTGCTTCTGCCAAGCCCCTCCGGGCATCTGGCACAGAGTCTGCAAGGAGTGGTTTCGCACGCTGCCATTTACGAGGGATGCCAGGCAAGGCTTTGCTTTCTCTGGAAAAAAAAAAAGCAGAGCGCTTTCCCTTTCGGGAAGGTGTTCTTTCCACGCTCCCTTTTTCGCTCGGCCTCCGCAGTCTTCAGGGGTGGGCAGAGAGCATAAGGGGATGGGGAGGAAGGTTTGCTCCTTAAATTTTATACTCGCCAAATTATCTGCCTTTTCGTTTTTGGCTGGCTTCCTAGTCTGAAGTGGCACATAGGCAGAAGTGGGTTGAGACTGGGCAATGGTGCTTGCCAATTAAAATGTCTCTATTTATTTGTTTACAGTATTGTCTTTATATTAGGGTTGCCATATTTTAAAAAAGTGAACATCCAGACTTTTCTGGCCAAAGTTGTTGGGCTTTTTTTTTAGTTTCGCCCAAAGTCATTGAGCCATTTTAAAGGATATTTGCCAATATCTACACTTCCGACGTGGGACGCGGGTGGCGCTGTGGGTTAAACCACAGAACCTAGGGCTTGCCGATCAGAAGGTCGGCAGTTCGAATCCCCATGACGGGGTGAGCTCCCGTTGCTCGATCCCAGCTCCTGCCAACCTAGCAGTTCGAAAGCACGTCAAAGTAGAAGTAGATAAATAGGTACCGCTACAGCAGGAAGGTAAACGGCGTTTCCGTGTGCTGCTCTGGTTCGCCAGAAGCAGCTTTGTCATGCTGGCCACATGACTTGGAAGCTGTACACCGGCTCCCTGGCCAGTAACACGAGATGAGCGCCGCAACCCCAGAGTTGGTCATGACTGGACCTAATGGTCAGGGATTCCTTTACCTTTACCTTACACTTCTGACATAGGTCCAGATTTTCCTGGACATTTCAGCGATTTCCACCTGGACACTGTTTCCCGGCAATGTCAGGGAAATTCCGGACATATGGCAATCCTAATTTATACGCCACCATTTTCTCTAAGGAGTTCAAGGCGGCATACATGATTCCTCTCTCCTCATTTCATCCTCACAACAGCCCTGTGAGGTAGGTTAGGCTGAGTGGTAGTAACTGGCTCAATACAGTGGTACCTCGGGTTACTAATGCTTCAGGTTACAAATGCTGCAGGTTACAGACTCCTCTAACCCAGAAATAGAACCTCGGGTTAAGAACTTTGCTTCAGGATGAGAACAGAAATCGTGCTCCGGCAGCGTGGTGGCATCAGCAGGCCCTATTAGCTAAAGTGGTGCTTCAGGTTAAGAACAGTTTCAGGTTAAGAACGGACCTCCGGAACGAATTAAGTTATTAAACCAAGGTACCACTGTACAGTGATGTAGCATGGGGGGGGCACAGGGAGCGGTTGCCCTGGGTGCAAAATTGTTAGGGGTGCAACATTTCAACACCCAGTTCTGCCTCAATACAGTTCCATCTCTGGGACGCATCATCTGCAAATGTGGCAAAGGCAAGATAGAAACCCGTTTTCGAGTCAAAATCTGGCCAAATGGAGGCTTTACATATGAATGACAGGTGCTGGGGAATGGGGCAGGAATGAAAACCGATTTAAGCGTCACATTCAGTAAGCAAGAAAGCAGTTTAAGAATGCCAGCCGTTAATTTGAGAACACGATGCTGGATTGGAAATCAAACGGATGGAGGAGCCTCCATTGCAAATCTAATGGGGGACTTTCAGATGTGTCTCCCCTCTTGCTTGACCCGCTGTCATCCTCCGTGGCAGAAACAGGAGTCCCCTTTCTGCCATTCTCCACAGCTTGGAGGAAGAGCTTTAATGTGGAGCGATATTGTCCAGCAAGTGAAATTGGCAATCAATCCTCTCTTTCATGACCTTTAATTCTTTCCTCTGCTTCAGTTGTGGGAAAAAGGAAAGGGATTATTTATTTAGTCCAGAGGATATATGTCTGTGTGCATAAATGTGTGTGTGTGTTATATGGAGTCCAACTTGGTTTCTTTCCAAATGGCATCAGGGACCTACAGCATCCCGTCGGCTTGGCGGGAGGTGAAAACCCGGAAACGGAGGATTTTATTTCTGGCTTTTTTACAATGAGAAAGTGCCTTACACTGGTGCAGTGCGGGAGTTTTATTCCCAGCCCAAATTTTAAAAAGTGGACTGAGAAGGAGGTGAGAACGTATCCGATGGTTGGTTCCTGTTGCCCCTAGCTGTTCCTTTTCAACTCTGGCTCCTTGTGGAGAGAGAAAGAGCTCACTCTGAAGCAAAGGTTCCGTGAAATCCAAACGTTACTGGCTCGTACCGTCCCTTGTGCCCAAAATGCAATTTACCATTTTGGTAATTTCGTATGGGTTTGCTGTACCCCACATAATGAAGCCTGTTAGAATCATAGAATTGTATAGTTGGAAGCGATTCTGAGGGTCATCTTCCTGCAATGCGGCACATTTAAGGCACATTCAAGGCATATTCAAAGCACATGTCTTTCCCCAAAGAACCTTGGGAGCTGTAGTTTACCCAGCACAGAGCCACAGTTCTCAGCACCCTTAAACATATTATAGTTCCCAGGGTTCTTTGAGGGGAAACAATGAGCTTTAAATGTGTCTTGAAATGCATTGTGTGGTTTGGAACGCAGACAAGGGAGAAAGACTCCCTGTTTCATACTGATGTTTTCCCTCTGTTGTGACATTGATGTAAAATCCCACCACAAATCCAGTGTTTTCCATGAAGCTCTTGGCTCAACCCCGTAGTTCCCAGGACCTAATGCAGGGATGAAGAACCCGCAGTCCTCCTGATATTGTGGGACTACTATTTTGTCAGATAGGCACTTTTTTTTTTTGGCCAAGCAATGTTCCCTAACCTGTTGCTCTTTTGTAAGCTGCTTTGAATAATATACGCATGTCTATGCACGCTTTACCCAGCGTAGGCAGTTCTGTACACATAATTGGCTGCAGAGCCACACTGCAAATTTCAGGAAACAGTGAATTTCAAAGGGTGGTTCCGTTCGACTTCGTGTGTTGAAATTAAGTTCTGCAGCAATTTTTAAATTGAAGCAAAACTTACGTAGTGCAGCACGGGGACTGAATCTTTTATAATGTTGGTTGGTTGGTTGGTTGCCCACCATTCACCCTAAGGTCCCAGGGTGGGCTACAACATTAAAAACAATACAGTGGTACCTCGGGTTACAAACGCTTCCGGTTACAAACTCTGTTAACCCAGAAATAGTACCTCAGGTTAAGAACTTTGCTTCAGGATGAGAACAGAAATCGTGTTCTGGCGGTGCGGCGGCAGCATCAGGAGGCCCCATTAGCTAAAGTGGTGCTTCAGGTTAAGAACAGTTTCAGGTTAAGAACGGACCTCCGGAATGAATTAAGTTCTTAACCAGAGGTACCACTGCACTAAAAACCTGCACCAAGTAATACGATGTAAAATAACAATGAAATTAAGGTTACATTAGACCAGGGGTAGGCAAACTAAGGCCCGGGGGCCAGATGCGGCCCAATAGTCTTCTTAATCCGGCCCGCGGACAGTCCGGGAATCAGCATGTTTTTACATGAGTAGAATGTGTTCTTTTATTTAAATGCACCTCTGGGTTATTTGTGGGGCCTGTCTGGTGTTTTTACATGAGTAGAATGTGTGCTTTTATTTAAAATGCATCTCTGGGTTATTTGTGGGGCATAGGAATTCATTCATTTCCCCCCAAAATATAGTCCGGCCCCCCACATTGTCTGAGGGACTGTGGACCAGCCCCCTGCTGAAAAAGGTTGCTGACCCCTGCATTAGACATACAATATACAAAAAAATGGCAGGTTTTTGGTTTTTTTGCATATAGTTTAGCATATAATTAGGCTTTAAAAAAAAAAGCACAAGCAGCCCAGACCTAATCAGCCACTTGATAAAAGTAGTAGTGTCATATGATCTCTGAAGTAGTTATCTGAAGTAGGTATCTGAAGAAGTGTGCATGCACTACACCAAAAAAAACACAAAAACTTAGTTGGTCTTTAAGGTGCTCATGATGGAATTTTTTTATTTAGTGTCATATGAGTAAAGTACAGCTGAGTCGGAACTGCCAAAAGGCTGTGTGTAAATAAATTTAAATCAGATTCCCCACCTCACTCCTAACTTCATTTTCAGTTCCATTACAGGGCAATGTATAAAAGCCAGAAAGTTGCTTTTATAGAAGGAATCACACATTTGGGAGGATGGCTCAGTCGGTAGAGCACGAGACTCTTAATCTCAGGGTTGTGGGTTCGAGCTCCACGTTGGGCAAAAGACTCCTGCATTGCAGGGGGTTGGACTAAAGATGACCCTTGTTGTTGTCCCTCCCTTCCCAATTCTACAGTGTCTTCCTCCACATCTGTCTGCCCCAGTTAAATGTCAAAACAGCGCAGTCCGTCGCATCTCAACACGTCAAGGGCAACACACCGGTATGCTTCCCAAGAGCCCCGCCTTGCGTGAGTCATTGAAATTTAAGCTCTTCCAACGGAGCTTAAATTACATACCCTGCAGGTAAGAAAAAGAGCTGACAATATGCTATGCTAATCATGCGAGCAGCAAAGCCACAGGAGGTGTCACACCCATGTGGCATGTTTCTGAAGAACACAACCTGCTCCTTCAGGTTTAATTTCCTTTGCCTGTGTGTGCAAAGCAGCAAATCACACGGGGAGAGCTGCACCTCTCCACCTAAAAGTAACCCCAGTACTTAGCGTTACTCTAACGAGCTTGGTCCCCGCCTAACTAAGGCTGCATGCCCACATACGGCCATAATAAGACATTCTCCAGTTGCATAGGATTCCCGTACTGAAAGCATAGAGCGTGAAAGGGCATGCCTGGGGTGGAAGGGGTTAAAGGCCCATCAATTCCAATGTGCCACTTTCCATTGTAGCCAACCAGATAGGAAGCCCACATGGAGGTCATTTTGTGCCCCTACTGTCAAGGCTCAGGGAATCCTATCTCTCCCCCTGGGGCAGCCAAAAAAGCAGATAACACAAAGAGCCCTTACCACGTAATTTATCAATATTCACAGAGAGAGAGACAAAGGAATCAAATCAAATCAAAGTTTATTGAACGGTCACAGACCAATTCGACTCATGCGGTGAGTCGGCAAAACATAACATAGAAAGATACCAGGGACAATTTCAGTACTAATTGAACAACAATTACACTTTAGTGTTAAAAGACATAATAAAATTAAATGTTTGCATTCCCCTGCGAATTGCCGTTGGGAAACTCTTGTTTCCTACGTCTAATAGCAGATACACAAAATTTTGCAACATTGGTCGTGATTTCGGGGTCCTTATCCTCTATCAGGGCTCTCAGGCGTTGCGGTTCTAGAGACAAAGGAATGTAGTCTCGATGCCAAGATGGCATTGCTCCATGTAAAGTCCCACCCCAACCCCCACGCCATTCCTGTTCTACGTCATCCCTGCTCCGGCCAATCTGAACTTTCTGCCTCTGAGCTCTGTATTCTAATACCCTCAATACCCACCTGGTCCTGGGAGGGGGGTGGGTCAGGAATGCTTTCCAAGGACACTGTCCGCTGTCTCTCCCCTGGTGCTGCTTGTTCCTCTTCCAATATTGCCCAGCTTGGCTTCTCCCCTCTGCAGCCTCTGGACTATGCCCCTCTGCAAGCCACTGTTCTAAATCTATACTGTCCTCCTGTTCTCGGGAATGTGCAGGAAGTGGGGGCACTTCCCACCATTCCTCCTCAGTCCAGCTCCTGACACCTACACCCATAACTACTGTTTGGCGTCCAGGGAGCTCTCAAGCAGTGCATGTGAGCAACAACACTCTCCTGTGTAGGAATGTATTTAGGCTGTAGGAGCTGATCTGGTGTTTAGTTATATATATAGCCTTCCTTGCTCATGTGAGATGAACAGAGTACCATTCTATGCGGCTTTAAACTTGGAAGCTACGAGAAGGTTGATTTAACCTTCTAGAAACAATGGTATAACACATCATCTCCCTCTTAAAAATAACAATCACACACACAAACGTTTTGTGAAGAAGCAAAAGTACAGTGGTGCCTCGCTAGACGAAATTAATTCGTTCCACGGGTCTTTTCTTATAGCGAAAAATTTGTCTAGTGAATCCCACAGGAATGCACTGAATTTTTTTTGACTTTTTTTTTTTGCCCATGGAACGCATTAATTGAATTTCAATGCATTCCTATGGGAAACAGTGATTCGCTAGATGAATTTTTCATAAAACGCATTCGTCTAGCGAGGCAAGCTCCGCTCGAAAAATCCTTTCGTTAAGCGGAAATTTCGTTAAGCAGGGCATTTGTTAAGCGAGGCACCACTGTAATATAGTAGTCTCATCCTCTTAATATAGGATTGCAATACATCTGGAATTTCCTGGACATATCCAGGATTTGTCCGCCGAAAATAGCGTCCAGGCAGAATTTTCAGTATTCAGTTAAAATGTCTGGGGAATCCCGGGTATAGGGCAGCCCATATTGGAAGTGTTGGTTGTTTTAGCGAATTTCCTTAAAAAATAGCTCAAAAACTTCTTTTTAAAAGATTTTGCAATAAAAGCTCAACAACTTTGGCCAAACCAAACCAAACAAGCTCAACAACTTTGCCCTCCCCGCAAAAAGCTCACTTTTTGAAATATGGCAACCCTAAAGTAGTATTTACTTACATAAACTAGGTCTTGAAGCAGCCGTTACAGTAGCAAAACTATCTAAGTTACAAAAGTACAAAATCTACATTCAAAATAGTGTCTAAGCATACCTGCCAAGTTGCTGACAGAGAAGGGACCGGGCCAGAAATAGCAGACCGGAAGTAGCGCTGCCGCCATTTTGGAACTGGGCGGAGCATGCTCAGAAGTGACTTTTGATGCTGCTTTGCCCAGTTCCAAAATGGACGCCGTGCCAGAAGTCGCACTGCAGCCATTTTGGAACTGGGCAGAGCAGCATCAAAAGTCGCTTCTGAGCATGCTCTGCCCAGTTCCAAAATGGCCGCCACGACAAAATAAACCGGGGGAAACAAAAAATCTGTTTTTTCAGCTTGGAACAGCTAGAAAAACGGGGATTTCCCAGGGAAAACGGGAGACTTGGCAGCTATGTGTCTAAGCTGCAGAGCTCAGACAGGCACGTGTGGTCGGTTTGGAGGCATGAAGAAGAGAGAGGTGGCCCAGCGGGAAAGAAGTATGTAGTGTGACAGCTTCCTGCCAAGGTAGAAAAAGAAAGTGATTGCACAGAGCATTCTCTAACAAAAATTTTTAGAAACAAAAAAATTCCTTCCAGTAGCACCTTAGAGACCAACTAAGTATTTGTGCATGCACACGAAAGCTCATACCAATAACAAATTTAGTTGGTCTCTAAGGTGCTACTGGAAGGAATTTTTTTGTTTCAACTACGTCAGACCAACACGGCTACGTACCTGTAACTATTTTTTTTTTTAAAGCTCTGTGAGCCTCTCATGTGCCTGTTTGGCAAAGCATGGATTGTTGGTTTCAGAGGGCCAACTTCTGGAAAAGGTTGTGGGGGCCCAGCGCGATGTCCTGATGTCACACGAACAATGCCGTGAGGAGCCAGGGGGTGGATCCGAACATGGTGGCAGTGGATGGCAGCCCCTTCGCAAGGGGAAGATAGAGAAGCTGTCCCTAGCCAGTGGGGGAGGGCAGCAGGAGAAGGAACCTGGCTCCACATTCGCCTCCCTCCACCCTCTGAACAATGGGGCCGATCCTTAGGAGTTGGCGTCAGGGCCGGTGCTAGGGTTTTTTGTGCCCTAGGCAAGATCACCTTCTGGTGCCCCCCCCCCCAAGTAATAATAAATAAATAGAAAAATTTAAAAGTAGAAAAAATAAAATAAAATAAAAAACAGCTGAGAGGCACGGGGAGGTGGTCCCAGGCTCCCGCGTGCCTCCGGAGCTTCGCGTGGGAGCACGAGCCTGGGGCCACCTTGCTGCGCCTGTCAGCTGTAGCCTGTAGAGCGGCTTTAGGCTGCTCTCCGGAGGCACGCGTGCACCTCGGGATAGCGGCCTGAAGCCGCTCTACAGCTGACAGGCGCAGGGAGGTGGTCCCAGGTTCGCGCTCCCGTGCGCCTCCGGAGCTTCACACTGGGAGCGCAAGCCTGGGGCCGCCTCCACTGCACCTGTCAGCTGTAGAGCGGCTTGAGGCCGCTCTCCTGAGGCACGCGTGTACCTCTGGAGAGCGACCTGAAGCCGCTCAGCACTGGGGGCGGGGTGGGCAGGCTG
The DNA here is from genome assembly GCF_965207765.1 of Zootoca vivipara. Classification (NCBI taxonomy): domain Eukaryota; kingdom Metazoa; phylum Chordata; class Lepidosauria; order Squamata; family Lacertidae; genus Zootoca; species Zootoca vivipara. The sequence goes on along the minus strand of NC_142595.1, from coordinate 19,301,864 downwards.
GCCAGCGCCCCCTCCATTCTGGCACCCTAGGCAGCTGCCTAGGTCGCCTGAATGGACGCGCCGGCCCTGGTTGGCGTCTAGGGTTGGTTTGACTGCAGAAATGTCTCACACCCCGCTCTTGTTTCCCAGTGCCCAGAAACAGGGTAGCGCTTCTGAGCTATCAAAGCAAAGCATCTATTGATTGACTTGCCCACCATAAATACGTTTAGAAGGAAAAGCCACCTTTGATATTCTATTTTCCATGCCCTGTCATGGCAACCCATCAGAAACAAAATTGCTCCTACAAGTCAACAGCTATACCCTTAAGTCTCAGGCTCACTGATTAAAATTGCCCCCCACAGCTTAGCCAATTAAAGCTTTGGTTGATTAATCTACCAATTAAACTAATTAAAGTTTGCAGGCCTTAGGTGTTTGTTGTTGGTTTTTTAAAAAAAAACTCACATTCACTGCCTGATTGATTACAGTATCTTGAAGTCAGAAATGAATTTCCCCCCCTAGGGCAGATTGGCTAATGACGATGGGAATGACATAAGCAAGGGACTTAGAAAGAAATGGTTGCAGATGTGTATCGAAAGCAGTAGAGTTGGGCATGTTTACTTTTAGAGAGCCAGTGTAGCGGCTTAGAGACATGAACTAGTGAAACCTAAGATGAAATCCTCACTATGCCAAACAACACCAGGTCAATGAATTGTTGCATGTTAGCATTGGAAGGGGACCTTTTCATTCAAACTTCTGCTCAGTTATCAATGGAGGATGTTAATTACACCATTTCTGATTAAGGGGGTGGGTAGGTGGGCAGACAGACTCAATTCAGTTCTCATTTAAAGTTTAATTTATCCAATTCACACCTTGCAAACCAATGTGGGAACCGAAACACACCCATTTTCCAAAATTCAAATTTAGCTGAGATTAGCTGTGCAGTTCTCCAACATTTACAAAAATGCATACAGCAGGAGAGATGACTATACTTGGGTGTGTGTGTGTGTGGAGAAAGCAGTACAGTGGAACCTCGGTTGTCGATCACTTCAGAAGTCAAACTTTTGAACACTGACAACTCGGAAGTGAATGGTTCCGTTTTCGAAACGCGCCTCGGAAGTCGAACGGCTTCTGAGGCGAGTTTCTCCATTTTTTCAATGGATTTTGACGACCGGCAATTGCGCCTCGGTTGTCGAACGTTTCGGAAGTTGAATGGTCTTCTGGAACGGATTACGTTCGGCAACCGAGATTCCATTGTATTAGATTAGGAGATACTGCTTGCCAAACACATACTAAAATGTGTTTATTAGGAGAAATTCACACTAAAATGCTTAAGGACCTTCATGAGGGTTTTTAAATAGAAATTTTTGTACGTTGCTTCAGGAATGCAGGGTGCTGAATTTGAGACTGGGCAAGCAGGAAACTGAGAGAACCAAAATGGACAGCTCCTTCCATCCCTACCCACTCTGGGTGGCTTCCAACAGAATATTAAGATATAATAGTATGTTGTTGTTGTTTAGTCGTTTAGTCGTGTCCGACTCTTCATGACCCCATGGACCAGAGCATGTCCTCTGTCGTCCCCTTCTCCTAGTGCCCTCCATCTTTCCCAACATCAGGGTCTTTTCCAGGGAGTCTTCTCTTCTCATGAGATGGCCAAAGTATTGGAGCCTCAACTTCAGGATCTGTCCTTCCAGTAAGCACTAAGGGCTGATTTCCTTAGGAATGGATAAGTTTGATCTTCTTGCAGTCCATGGGACTCTCAAGAGTCTCCTCCAGCACCATAATTCAAAAGCATCCATTCTTCGGTGATCATCCTTCTTTATGGTCCAGCTCTCACTTCCATACATCACTACTGGGAAAACCATAGCTTTAACTATATGGACCTTTGTCGGCAAGGTGATGTCTCTGCTTTTATACAATATACAATGTTTAATATACAATAGTATATTAAACATTAAAAGCTTCCCTAAACATCCATCTTCTGCATGAGAACCCTTCAGATACTTGCAGCGAGTCATCATATCTTGCCTTAACCTTCTCTAGGCTAAACGTACCCTGCTCTTCCAACCGTTCTTCATGGGGTTTGGTTCCATCCTGGTCACTCTGCGCCAGTCAATGTCTGCCAGCCTAATCTGTTTTACAGATTGTTGGGTGGGACAGGGAAGGAAGCCTTCACACTGCCTTGAAATATCTGCAAGAGGGGTGGGAGAAATGTAACTAAAGCTAAGACTTCAGAGGAGGAGTGGCGACCTGTAGCCCTACAGATGTTGTGAGACTCCATCAGACCTGGGCTTTAAAGGTCAGCACCAACACTTTGAATTGTGCTCGGAAATGCATTGGGAGCCAATGGAGGTCTTTCAGGACTGGTGTTGTGTGGTCTCGGCGGCCGCTCCCAGTCACCAGTCTAGTTGCCGCATTCAGGTAGAGGACTGCAGCCGTATAGATGATGATAACAACCGTGTCTGGTGGCAGAGCAAAGACGGGAAGTAGCTTTGGAGTCTTGCCTGCTGTGCCCAAATCCACTGGCACCTAACCCCCGCAGGCAACCCCGAAAAGTGTGAGACGGTCTTTGCCTGTGAACAAACAGACACGCCTGGGCATGCAAATTCACCCGCATGCATTTTCCCACCATCCTCTCATAAAACAGTGCCGCCTCGACAAGAAGCTCAAGGCTTTTTGAACGCAGGCTTTAAGCAGGCTTTCCTCCAAAGAAGCCTTAATCCCGAAAAGAAAGAGTGGAAAGCGGCGAGCAAGTTGACTGGGATTAAATTCATTGTTCCCATCAGGTTGATAAAAGCTCCCTGCTCCACCCACCTCACCTAAGAGTTGCGTTCACACACACATGGCTGCTTTTAAGCCTCTGGAAACACAAATGTGTAACTGCCTCTCTGTCAGCTCCCCATCACGACCGCACAGCCAACACCTTTTCATGGAGACATTGTTTTTCTTTGTGGGGTTTCCTCCCCGTCTCTGAGTAGCTTCAGATGTGGAAGCCATAAGATATTTGTGGAACATGGGAAGCTGCCTTATGCCATTGGTCCGTCCATCTCTATATTGTTTACACAGGCTAGCAGTGTGTCTCTCCAAGGCAGGGCCGTCTTAACCTGGGGGTGCGAGGGGTGCACGGCACCCGGACGCCCAGTTCTGGAGGGCGCCAGGCCAAGAGTCCGAGGCCGAGTTGGAGAGTCCAGGGAAGAGCCCCCTCTGGAGTAGCGGAGCCCGCCCGCGTGGGACTCAAAGCCACAGCTGCTCAGAGCCCACGCTGGGGGTGTCTTGTGGGGGGCGTCGTGCGTGACTCACTGAGGCTCTGGCGAGACCCTCCACCTCTCTGAGAAAGCGAGCAGGCGAACGTGCAGCGCTGATTGAGCCCGTGCAGCTGCCGTCCCTCCATGTCGCCTCCAGAGGGGAGAGAGAGGCACTGCTCGGCTCCAGACCCAGCGGTGGCAGCCTCGGGCAAAGAGGAGAGAGCGAGAGATGTAAGTGCTCCCCAGGGAGGGAGGGAAGAGGGAGGGGGCACCGCCTCCTGCCTTCCCTCCCTCCAGTCGTGGCCCCAATACGAATGTCTTCCTTGTGGTGTCTCCTCCGCCTGCCCTGTGAGGGGTCCTTTCATACACGAAGGGGACATAGCTGCCAAGTCTCCCGTTTTCCCCGGGAAACCCCCGTTTTTACTTACCTTTTCCCGGTGGTCCCCCGTATCACTTCGTCTCTCGTTTTTCTCCATTATTTTCTCCTGCCGGCGGCCATTTTTTTCTGATTTGCCCTTCTATGGGCACAAAAAATGGCCGCCGGCGGTTTCAAAAGCCGCAAATACGCATGACTGGAAGTGCGTATATGTGACTTCCGGTTTCGGCGGCGGCCATTTTGGTGCCCATAGATGGGCGGGGCGACACCAGAAGTTGCGTCGACGCACTTCCGGTCATGCGTAGAAGCTACTTTTGAAGCCGGCGGTGGCCATTTTTGGTGCCCATAGAAGGGCAAAGCGACACCGGAAGTTACGTCGACGCAACTTCCGGTGTCACACGGCTGCCGGTCCCGGATTCTGCAGTCTGGGACTTGGAAGGTAAGGAAGGGGATGCGGCCGTCTCTCAGCCCCGCTCCGGGTTCCCTTGGGACACACGTTGCTCCCCAGGAGCCAATCTTGCAGAGTTACACCATGGGGGCATTGCGGGCGGACACGCATATGGGAGCCCCCAGTATCGCTTTCCAGGCAGATCCCTTCACCCGACAGATGTGTGCCTCCTGAATGCTTCCCGTCCTGTCCCATCTGGGGAGATGCTACTCATTTTGCCTCCCGGTGGGGAGCCCCTGGGAGCGAGTCTAGACTGCCCAGCTGCCCAGCTGCCCCGGCTTCTGTAGCAGAGAGGAGCAGCAAGAGCACAGGCCACAAAACATGTCTTGAGGGTGAAGGAAGGAATCACAGTAGGGTGCAAGACAACTGATGTCTTTGTCTCACCAAAAAAACCTTTCCTTTAAAAAAAGTCAACAACTTTGGGGTTCCACCCCCCTTAGAAAAAGGCCAACAACTCTGGGCAACTGGGGGGGGGCACCGGGCGGATCTTAGCACCCCGGCACCGCATATGCTTAAGACGGCCCTGCTCCAAAGTTTCAGGCAGGAGACATTCCCAGCCCTGACCTGGGGAAGCCAGGAATCGAACGTGGCACCTTCTGCATGCAGAGCTCACTGGTCATGAAGCTCACTGGGTGACCTTGGGCCAGTTATGGTCTCTTAGCTTCCCAGACCCCCAAAGTGTCCCCCTATTTTCCAGGGACAATTCCAGATTTACAGAAGCCATCCTAGTTTCTGATTTGATCCCAGAATGTCCTGCTTTTCCTTAGGAAGTCCCAATTTTCACCAGAGAAATCTCGGAGGGTATGGAATAAGATGTCCCTATTTTCATTGGAGAAATGTTGGACACTATGGCTTCACCTACCTCACAGGGTTGTTGTGAGGAGGATAAAATGGGCAGGAGGGGGGGAACCGTATACAGTGGCACCTCGGTTTATGAACACAATTGGTTCCGGAAGTCTGTACATAAACTGAAGCGTTCATAAACTGAAGCGAACTTTCCCATTGAAAGTAATGGAAAGTGGATTAATCCGTTCCAGACGGGTCCGCGGAGTACTCAACCTGAAGCGTACTTAACCTGAAGCATGAGTGTAATTGGTTCCGGAAATCTGTTCATAAACTGAAGCGTTCATAAACTGAAGCGAACTTTCCCATTGAAAGTAATGGAAAGTGAATTAATCCGTTCCAGATGGGTCCGCGGCGTTCGTAAACCGAAAATTTGTAAACCGAGGTGTTCATAAACCGAGGTTCCACTGTATTTAACTCATTGATGGCTAGAAAAGTAATAAACGTGCTCAGAGATACCAGTTACCACTTCACACTTTCCGAATTGCTGGAAGCAGCTCAGGAAACAGCGCCGACCTTCCAAACAGAATATTTTCCCCCCTGGACTACAACCACCCTCATGAATTGCCTTCAGAAGAGAAAGCTGAGAAAAGGCTTGAAGGAAAGAGCGAGGAGGCATCATTTGAAGGCTGTGTGGTTGCACGGAGCCTCAGGCGTGTGGTACGGCAGCCAGGAGGTAAACATGCTGGTTGACAACAAACAAGACCGGGCGGGTATTTGATTTGCGGTCTGCGCACCTTGCATGCGAAATAAAGAAAAGAATTAGATTGGTTTTATTTATTTTTCAAAGCAGAAGAAGTGTACGCAGCAGGAGCAAAGCCAACATGTGGACCATTAAAGGATGTTCCTAGAGCTCAGCCAAAATTTCTGGGCTGAGAAAATTTCTGAGATTTCCTTTTTTCTTACCTAACACCCCACCCACCATTTCTCTCTCTCTCTCTCTCTCTCTCTCTCTCTCTCTCTCTCTCTCTCTCTCTCTCTCTCTCTCTCTCTCTCTCTCTCTCTCTCCCCCCCCTCCCGAATGATGGTGGCTTCAGGGGCACCATGGACAGTGCAAAATGGTGGTCAGGCTGCCAAGCCATTTGCTCACTGCTTTCAAAATAATCATTAAAAGCTTGGGGGGAGGGGGGAAGAAAGAACCTGCTACCGCCACTGGTAATAAATTTGGTGGCTGAAATCCAACTGCCATACTCAGAGCTAGGGAACCTTAGGTAATTTACACTTTCTTAAACAACACACAACCCAAAACACCGGCCGTCCTTCGAAATTCCCACTTCTCTGAATGTTGCGATGCAGTTCTCCAGCCAAGCGATGTGTATAAAAATTTCCTATACTAGGATAAAGGTAAAGGGGCCCCTGACCATCAGGTCCAGTTGTGTCCGACTCTGGGGTTGCGGCGCTCATTTCGCTCTATAGGCCGAGGGAGCCGGCGTTTGTCCGCAGACAGCTTCCGGGTCATGTGGCCAGCATGACAAAGCTGCTTCTGGCGAACCAGAGCAGTGCACGGAAACGCTGTTTACCTTCCCGCCGGAGCGGTCCCTATTTATCTACTTGCACTTTGATGTGCTTTCGAACTGCTAGGTGGGCAGGAGCTGGGACCAAGCAACGGGAGCTCACCCCGTTGCAGGGATTCGAACCGCCGACCTTCTGATCAGCAAGCCCTAGACTCTGTGGTTTAACCCACAGTGCCACCTGGGTCCCTCTAGGGTAAAGTCTGCATATAAATCCATATATGACCGAAAATGGCATACAAAAAATGTTAAAGGAAAATTACTTTGGGAAAATGTGTATATTAGGCAAAATTGCACAGAAAAACAGTATCGTTTACCCCAGAATTGTCCTTGCTAAACATATTTCAGGACAATAATGGCCACCTGCATCACAAAGAACTCATAACCCACTTACTCTCAGCAACCAGAAGCACCATAACCAGACCCTGGAAAGACCTGTCAGGTGTAAGCATGGACCAATGGTACCAAATAGTATGGGAAACAGCCCTACTAGAAAAATTAACCAATAAGTTGAAACTGACACGGGGACAAATAGAAGAAGACAGCTTTACCCCGGTATGGTTCCCCTTTATCACATACACTGCCCAACAAGACAATGACAAAAATCCACCAATGGCATACGAATCAATATGGTTAACCTGACCCAAAACACTCACCCACCCCACTCACACACAAAACAAAGACCACCACAGCCAACCACAAAGGAACAACCGTATCCTAGGCCAACCCCGATGTCTCTCACCATCAAAGGAAAACAAGTGAACAACAGAGAACCTACACAAGCAACGCTGACAAAAAAAACCCCAAACACTTATTAAGCAAAATAGAAACATTGTCACCCCACCTACTTTCCTTCCCCTCTCCTCACCAATGTCTCAACAAGTGAAACTGATTTGTAAAAATGCTAAGAGAGACATTGCACATATCTTTGTAAACCAAGAAAACCCTTAATAAAATTTAAAAAGAAAAAGAAAAACAGTATTATCTCACAATTTTGCACTAAAATGCTGGTGAACTTCCGTGTGGATTTAAAAAAATATCTGTTTGTCCATCAATCTATCGATCTATCATATATCTGTTCCCTGTGAAGAGAGATTGATTATTAAGCCACTCTGGTATTCGTAGCTCTCAGAGGGTCAAAGGTGCCAACTCTATGGGATTGAGGACAGCTCAGCCACCACAAAGCATGCAGGGAAGGGTCTGAGCTTTCCCACGGTAGTAGCCTCCTCCCAACACATGTGATGTCACACGTGTGAAGTTACATGCATGCAACAAGCCCCCCTGATATTGCGTGGAACTCGACACCTATGTGGAGGGGAATAGGGGTCTCCTCACAACTCTCAGCACCCTTAGCAGACTACAGCTCCCAGGATTCCTTGGGGGGAAGCCATGACTTTTTAAAGCAGCACAACAGTGCTTTAAATGTTTATTCTGAATGTGTCCCATGGACATAGCTGCCAAGTTATCCCTTTTTTAAAGGGATTTTCCATTATGCTGAATAGGCTTCCTCGCAAGAAAAGGGAAAACTTGGCAGCTATGCCCATGGATAACATGCCAACTGGGCCATTGCTGTTCAAACTTGTCAAATGGTGTGGTTAAGAAGGCTCTCTTGGAAATCACAATGGTTCACAGGGAAGAATTTGCGGTTTCTTAATTCCCAGGGCCTCTATACGATCCTTCTGTTAATGGAGGGAGGGGGGAGGTATAACTGTGCTTCGAAAATGTGCTAGTACTTTAACCTTGAACTTCGCTCCTGAGAAGTTTACACAAGTCACTTGCTCTGGTTTCACAAACACTCCCGTCAGACACCATAATCTGGGAAAGGACCCCACTTGTCCTGTACTTCAGATCTGGGGCATATGAAAGCACACACAAAGTTAGGAGGTTATGGTGTAACTCAAACCCTATTAATGCTTGCCAGAACTCATTTCTCGCCTTCTGTGCTCCAGACCTCCACCACCACTCCGCCCCGCTAATGCACTCATCAACCTCACCTTCCTTTTCATTTCTCGTTCTCTGAAAGAGGGCAGGGGCAAGAGGGGCGCAGGGCCGGGGAGACAAGCCAGGCTCTTTCAGCCAGCAGGTGCGGTCGGTGTACAGGAGAAAGGGGCAAACATCTGGAGAGGTCCATTAGCCGAGTCTCCAAGGATTTGCTGCATGGGGACAGGGAGAGGATGGCAAAGCTGCAAATTCTTCCCATCCGAGGAAAAGGAGCACAGTTCCTTCAAAATTAAATGAGAGCTTTTAATTTGAGACAGAGCTGAGGCCCAGGATTTTGTTCCCACCTCCTCTGCAATGTCCCAACCCAGTCCGGGATCTTATGCAGCAGAATAGAGTTGCCTTTGGGCACCTTGGGGGGGGGGGATACCAACTTTGTTCTGCATGTTTATTTTATACTTTTATTTGTCTCTCTATGGCAGGTGTGAAGAAGTGTTGTAGCTCAAGTTTCACCTGTAGAGGAAGTTCCTTTACATCACCGGCTTCAATTCATCCCTAATTCCTCACCCCTAGGTTAGAGAATTTGACTGAAGCCACACACCCATACCATATATTCAAAGCACTATTACAGGATTGTGAGGGTGAGACCAATAGTTGGGTCCAAAAGCCAAGAACGTCTGCACAACTTGTAGGAGGAAGTGAGAGGCAGATGGAGCTCATCAGCCTAGGAAGGTAGTCCATCAAGGAGAAGGAAAACTCTGGTTCTAAACCTCAGCTGCCTTGCGGGGTATCTTTGGGAGAAGAAAAGGCTAAGGAGTAAACCTGCCACAGATCTGGAGTGGAGTCTCTAAGACAGTTGTATGCCTCCTTCCAGCAACCCTTGCAACCAAGCCAGTGCCAAACGTATTGCTCTGCTTTCCTTTGGACCACATCAGTGAGGCCGAGAGGGAGGTCTTGCCATCTGGGCAGCCTTGGACCTCCCTACAAACAGCCCAAGCTTGCGCCCCAGAGAGGTCACTCCAGCGCTGCTTATGCAGCAGTTTGACCACCTCTGGAGTCACACTCCCTAGTCAGACAGATGGCAGCAACAGTTATTATTACTACTACTACCTGTGCTACTGGGACGCGGGTGGCGCTGTGGGTTAAACCACTGAGCCTAGGGCTTGCCGATCAGAAGGTTGGCTGTTCGAATCCCCACGACGGGGTGAGCTCCTGTTGCTCGGTCCCTGCTCCTGTCAACCTAGCAGTTTGAAAGCACGTCAAAGTGCAAGTAGATAAATAGGTACCGCTACAGTGGGAAGGTAACCGGCGTTTCCATGAGCTGCTCTGGTTCGCCAGAAGCGGCTTTGTCATGCTGGCCAAATGACCTGGAAGCTGTACGCTGGCTCCCTCGGCAATAACGCGAGATGAGCGCGCAACCCCAGAGTCGGTCACGACTGGACCTAATGGTCAGGGGTCCCTTTACCTTTACCTTTACTACTACTACTACTACTATGAAATCTTTTTTATCAATCATTCATATTTTATTTGACCGTCAGTAAGAAATAAAACTTTTTAATTGGTTTTTACAAGAACAAATTTAAAATAACAAAAAGAAAAAAAACTTTTAACATATGCATACATGAGATTCTCTGAATCTCGTGACTTCCCCCCGTCCCCTACATGGGTCCTTAAAATAGTTTTTTTCTAAAACTACGTTATCATTACATTCTCCACAGTTTTCTTCTCTTTAAATTACCCATGTCTTTTGTTTCTTTGCAAGTTGTTTTTAAAGTCCAGCTAACATTTTTATTTGTTTACAATGGTTTCCTAAGTAAATTAGGAATTTTCCCCATTCTTTTTTTAAGTCTTTTTTCTCTTGGCTCCTGAGTCTCCCAGTCAGTTTTGCCATTTCAGCAGAGTCCAGCAGTTTGGCTTGCCATTCTTCCTGAGTCAGGACTGTTGGTTCCTTCCATCTTTGGGCTAGTAGCATCCTTGTCACATACATGAACAGTCTTTTTTAATCTTTAGGAATGTTGGTACCTATAATTCCTAATAGAAAAGCTTCTGATTTTATTTTATTTTTTGACAAATGTTATTTTAAACATTTTTTTCCAGTTCATTATATATCAATTCCCAAAATGACAAAGCCAGCAAGAATGATAACACTTTAGCAATCATGAATTCTCCCAAAGAATCCTGAGAAATGTAATTTGTTAGGGGTGTGGAGAGTTGGAAGGAGACCCCCTATTGTCCTCCCAGAGCTATAAGGATTGGCTGTTAATACCCCTTTGGAAATTGTAGCTCTGAGGGGGTGGATAAGGGTCCCCAAACAACCTCTGACTTTGTTCAAGGCTGGAATGAAGCCTAATGTAGAAAGGTAAAGAAGAAGAAGAGTTTGGATTTGATATCCCGCTTTATCACTACCTCAAAGTGGTTAACATTCTCCTTTCCCTTCCTCCCCCACAACAAACACTCTGTGAGGTGAGTGGGGCTGAGAGACTTCAGAGAAGTGTGACTAGCCCAAGGTCACCCAGCAGCTGCATGTGGAGGAGCGGAGACGCAAACCCGGTTCCCCAGATTACGAGTCTACCGCTCTTAACCACTACACCACACTGGTTACATTACTTGCTCTACCCATATATCTCTCTCTCTGACCGTGCCCACTTTTGCCCCTGTCCCCCAGCCATGCTGGCATGTGCCCCCCACAAAAAGGCTGCCATCCAGAGGATGCACACCTTGGGCTGAGAAAGATCCCTCCTCCTTTGACTGAAAGGGGAACAGATTTTTGGAAACAGGCAAAGGATTTGAATGAAGAGAAGTGAGTTGTGATCAGACAACTGAAATTCCTCAGGAAGGGGTGTTGGCGGTTCAGCCATCTGCTATCAACAAGCGTAGCCGGATATTATGACTGCCACATATGGAAGCTGTGGAAGCCACTTTCAGTCGCTCTCAATGAGATGGCGGTTCATGTGCAAATGCTTTTCACCCAAATCAATCACCTCTCTCCCTCTTTCTCTCTCACTGCAGATGGAAGAAGGCAAACCTTCCTAATTTGCACTTCTTGCTACGAAATGTTTCCACAGAAATTTGGAGTGTGCAAAGCAGCTTGAAATCTCTGAAAAGGAAGAGAAGATGCTACGTGACTTGGTACCCAAGTTGGGCACCAGTCATGCCTGGCCAGAGGCTTGCAGAACGTATCATTCCCATATCCGGGTGACGCCCACAGGACCAGCCAATGCCACTGAGAAATAGGGAGGCATTCAATTCAGTTTGCATTTGAAAGTGAATTCCCCTAATTCGCACTTTCTACAGCCCTTCCCTGCTTATTATCTGAAAACACTGAAGACTATTGATTTGGACCACTCAAGAGAGTTTCCTGCTAGACATCTGAACATGGCTCTCCCATGCCCTCCAAGACCCAAGTGCCTGGTCTAGCTCAGCTTCAGTGCCCAGGCAGCCATCGCCCCCCTGCTTTGATGCAAACCCCATGCTGCAGCCATTGAACCCTCCCAAAGCCCCCTCCCCCCCAAATCTGGCTCTCCCCCTCCCCTCCACCACTATCATGCAAGTTTGTAGTAGAAGCGTGCTGATGACTGTAAGCATCTGGGACGACATGCCTCTCTGCTTGCCAGTTTTATAAACCTGATGGACCTGTGCCAGGACATAATCAAAACGCAGGAACTCGCTCCGCAGAACAAAGTACCCGGCTGCCTTTTGATCAGCCAACCACCTGGCCTCCATGGGTCAGGCGCAAAACCTGCCGTTTATATGTTTCCCTTTTTGCAGGAAAAAGAAAGAAAAGGATGAGGATTGTTCCATTTAGTATCTCGCTGCAGCCCACAAGAAAGGTTGAACCTGAGAACTGGCAGGCTTTGAAAAGCCCTGGCTAGGTACACAAACCGCTTCTCCCTTGTTCAGCCTGCCAAAAGAGGTAGGATGTTCTCCTTTGCGTTTGTAGGAAGAGCTTTTAAGTGATTGACGGGGGTGATTATGGAAACCAAAGGGTTTGAAGGTCACTTCATCAAATCCATTCAAATGGGGAGGAAGGGAAGAAGAGGGTGTTGGCATAGAGAGGTACGCAGAGATTGTGGCCCGACCATGAGGCCAAGACATTAGAGAGCCCGATCTGGGAGTCCAGAGTTCAAATCCCCATGTGCCACAAAGCTCATTGGGCGGCTTGGGGCCAGTTGTGATCTCTCAGCCCTACCTCACAGGGTTGTTGTGAGGATAAAATGGAGGGGGAGACCTGTGAGTGCCACCCTGAGCTTTTTGGAGGAAATATGGGATATACATGTTGGGTAGTAACAGGGCTATCTTAAGCAGGCACCAGGGTGCAAAGATCTGCCCGTCGCTACCGCACCCCGCAGGTTGCGCAGTCCCAGGAGTGCAGGAGGGTAGAGCCGGCTGGCTGCCTCAGCATCTCGCTGACTTGGTCACCCCCAACTCGCGGCGCAGAGCCGTCTGCAGCAGAAGAACCCGCCACGGTGCTCCGACCAACTGATAGGCTCTTCCCCAGACTCAACTCTTGGGCCCCAGACTCTCGGTCTGGCGCCCCTGAGAGCCCAGCGCCCAGTTGCCCTGCACCCCTAGCACCTATGGAAAAGACGGCCCTGGATGGTAAATAAATGAATAGGCTCAAGCAATGACCTCTGGACAGATGTGGCCCCAAGGAGAGAAAATCACTGGGAAGTTCTTCCCCATAAGCACCATTGAAATCAACAACCGCCAAGGCCAAGTGAAGACAATTTTGTTGCCTGAGGGACAGCAGCACACACACACACACTCATCAATTACCCTGGAAAAACCGGGACACCCCGTTTTTCTTGAGAGAGCACGGCGGCCATTTTTCCTATGAGAGCATGTGCTCTTATGCGATTTCGGACTGAGATCTCACAACCCTAAAAACGCCTTTTCTGTGTCTGCAATCTTGTGCGGGTCACATGCCTTGCACGGGAGTGCGGACCTGGAAGTTGGCATCCCGGTTTGGGGTCATGTTGCGTTGGAGGATATGCACAAACAAGGCCAGCTCCGCCACAAGGCAGAGTGACTTGGCTGCTTCAAGCAGCTGAATGGGGTGGGGAGGGTCATGAAAGGACAGCTATGGATTGCATTTTTTACAACCCTCATGGGGTTGTTGTGAGAGGATAAGGTGTGGAGGAGGTAAGAACCACATCCCTGACTGTGAGCTCCTTGGAGGGAAGGTGGGGGGAGGATAAGGGTCATGATACACCCCCTGCCCCAATATTCCCACATTGACATTACACAGCAAACATCGGTTTGGGATGATGCCAGGCTCTGCATCCTTCTGCCCTGCAGAAAAACAGGCCAGACTTTTTGCAGCTGGCGGCGAGGAGCAGCTCGAGGTGCATGCTGTGACTTTCATGGGAAATCTGCTTTAAAGCACTTTAGAGGACTTTGAAGATCAGCCTGCCTGCTTCCCTTGGCTCAGTGCGTCTATTTCGGTAAATAAACATATATTTCAAAAAAGAAAGAAAGATTGGGACAAAACAGCCCCACCATATGTCTTTGGTGGTCTACAAACTTGTATATAAACTGTGCCTAAGTCTGGGGCTTCCTTGCTGGTGGGGAGCAGGAAGAGAACATTCAGCAAGGCAGTATTTTGTGTCTGTCTAGATTTTGTCTGATCTGACCAGCAGCCACTCTGGGAGAAAGTTCTTTCCTGCCACCCACTAACTGGAGATGTTGGGGATTAAATGTGGGATCTGGGGCTTGCAAAGCAGATGCTCTGCCAGCGAGCAATGGCCTCTCATTTAATCACACCTGAAGACTTCTTCTCTCACACACCATCACACAATAGGATACCAATCACAGTGCAAGATGACTAAGAACTTCTCTTCTCGTTGTCCAAACTGGGTGCCACAGTTCAACAGCTATGCAGTCAGTGGCTCCCGACTGGTTGCCCAGGGAAGTATAAAGACAAGGGAAATTTTCTTAACATCCTTTTTTATTTCAGTCTTTACAGAGAGAGGTTATAGAACCCAGCTTCTGGGATAATGGCGGTGTCCCAAGTGAATTTCCACTCTCCGTCTCTCCTACTTTATTCCCATTGTCTCCTCTACTGGTGCTGCTAAGTGCCCTCTGTCTTTGAGCTCTTTGCTCTCCTACTTTTAAAACTTGTCAGGTTCTGGGGGATGGAGGGTCTGGAATGCTTTTTAATGACCACATATCAGCCAGGTGTTGTCCCGGTTCTCCCATGATTTCCCAGCTTTCCCTCTCCTCTGCCTCTGAGGTGCTACCTCCCTCAAACCCATGTTGCAAATCTCTACTGTCTTCCTCTTCCTCCTCCCTGGAAGGGTCAGGATGGGGAGGCGGTCTCCACCATCCCTCCTCTGCCCAGTCCCTGACAGCTACATCGTTTGTGGCTACTTCGGGGACATAGTCAGCCATCTGATCAAAAGGCAGACCATGAGTCCATCTAGGACAATATTGCCCACACTGGCTGCCAGAGGCTCTCCAAGGTTTCAAGATGGGAATCTTTCCCATTCATATGTGGAGACAGTGGCATGGCTGGGGGGAGGGTGGCACAGGGGTGGTCGCCCCAGGCACAAAACTGTTAGGGACACAAAATTTCAACACCCCGTGATGCCTCAGTACAGCTGCATGCTTTTGTCGCAGGGCTCTGTTGGCAACAGCTCCTCCATGCGAACCAGGAAGTGACCTCTGCAGACAACGGAACAAGTCTACTTTTCTTTTCTCTGCAGCTGCAATCTCCCGGGTGACACAGACACCGTTAGGGCAGTTGAATTTGCATTCGTACTCTGCCCGTTTTCCTCCCTCCCACGCTAGGCCAGGAATTGAACCTGGGACCTTCTGCAAGCAAATGAGATGCTCTGTCACTGACCCAGGTGGCGCTGTGGTTAAACCACTGAGCCTAGGGCTTCCTGATCAGAAGGTCGGCGGTTCGAATCCCTGTGACGGGGTGAGCTCCCGTTGCTCGGTCCCAGCTCCTGCCAACCTAGCAGTTTGAAAGCACGTCAAAGTGCAAGTAGATAAATAGGGAAGGTAAGGTAAATAGGTACCACTGATCTACTGCCTTTCCCCTGAGTCTTCTCTGGAGACTCTCCAAGACTGAATACTCTCAGGGTTGCTGTAAGGTCTTCTCTTCTAGGCTGGTCTCTAATAGCATGAGGATAAACCATTATGGAATAAGGGTTCCTCCAGCCCAGACAGCCTGTTTTATTGAGAATTTGCTTGCAAAAAGGCTTACGTGAAGGTTAATGTCACATCCTCACCAGACATTTGAAGAAAGCATCATCCCTAACCACAAAAGTCCATCTTTTTTAACAAGTGGATTTGTTGCATTAGGGCGACAGAGCGCTTTAATCCACTTCAGTTGTTCAAACCTCAAGTTCCTGTATGCGCTTGAACTCCAAAAGGTGTGGTAACCTAATTTTATTTGTGGGGAAATTTATTTTGCTGGTCTTACCAGGTGATTTGAAGCCCTGTTCATCACCTTGGGCCCCTGAGGAAGGTCAGGTTCGAGCTCTAATATAATCACTCACCGTGTTTCTTGGGAATATCATTTTGTTTTAATTAAAAACAACTGTTTTCTCACATTTCAGGCCACATCAAGCCACATCCCTGTTTGGGAAAGAATGTGACACATGAGAAGACCAAATAGCAGGGATCCAGAGAATTTCATCTGGCCCGTTTTGCAAGTGAACCGATCCAATTCAAAATTATTCATGGATTGGAAGATCATTGTCGTTTTGGATTTCACACTTCTTCAGGTTTTGCAACGACCACCCGCCTGCTTTTTAAAAAGCACCGTGATGCTTTTTAAAAATGCGGACGTTCGGATAAAGTCTATGCAGAGTTGCAGACGTTGAGAGAAAACAAGCATTTAAACGTGGACTCTCGTATGGATTTTAAAAGGGAAACAATTCGCAACCGAATGCGGAAGAGGGGCGGAAAGGATTTTTGAACGAGGACATGCAAAAATAATATAGTCCATGCTTAATTGAGAGCCCTACCCTAGGGCCACAGTCTGTGTCCATTGGCTGAACATAGCAGGCTCAACCCATATATATATATATATATATATATATATATATATATATATGTGTGTGTGTGTGTGTGTGTGTGTGTGTGTGTGTGTGTGTGTGTGTGTGTGTGCACTTGATGTGAAAAGGTTGAGACATTTATGATTGAGCCAGGGCTAAAGTTCCTGGGAAATGCTGTTCCAAACCATATGGACTTTGCTTTGGGGGCAGGAGAGAAGGTTCTAATTGCTTCATGGGCAACAGGGATCAGAGTGCTGAGATGTAGGAGAGGGGGAGAAGAAAGACGCTTGCTCTCTCTCTCTCTCTCTCTCTCTCTGTGTGTGTGTGTGTGTGTGTGTGTGTGTGTGTGTGTGTGTGCTCCATGTGTGTGGAGCTGGCGAGCTTCTGGTTCCAATTATCTCCGTGATTAACTTTCTTCATTTTTTATGGGGCAGTTCCTGATCTTTTCTTCTATCCTGGTTTATATTGGAATCGGCAATGGCATTGCGATATGGGAGGAAGGGAGGGAGAGAGAGAGGTGTGGGAGAGGGGCACACAGAGCGGCGAGGGAGATATGAAAGCCAAATAAAGCAGCCGAGGGAGGCCAGTGGATTTACTCGCCCCCAGCAGTGAAGGAAGCCGATCGGGCGCCTGCGGTGGTGCACCCAGGGGAAGGGCAAGCCGCTCATAGGGGCGGGGCGCACTGCTGAGCCTCTGGAGTCTGCCTGCCTCCTCCTACTCAGCCGCCCTACAGCTGGGGGGGGGGGGCAGCAGGCGGACTGTTTGGGCAGCGCAGAGCCTGCATGTGCCCAAGCCACAATGTCACTCCCAGGAGAGATGCGTGGCTTGGGCACACTGCAGACCCCACGGTGAGTGCCGCCTGGCATTTTGTCACCCCCCTAAGTGGTGCCACCCGGGGCAGCCCGCACCCACCGCACCCCCTTCCTCCGCCCCTGCTCGCTCCACTTCTCCAAGTGGAGAGGCATTCCAGAGACACAGCGACCTCCTGGATTTTGTTTCCTCTGGAAGGGGAGGTCACTGGATGCTTGGTTTGTGTTCCATAATATTTGCATTTATCTGCATAGGATGAGGAAGCAGCTTAGGAGCTCCACCCTTCTCACATCAGCTCTTCAAGGAGAGAACTAGCACCCAAAGATGCTTACGGAGCCCAAACTCAACTTTCTGTGTCTTTCTCTGCCTCAGTCTCTAGGTTTTTTTCCCCCTTACACACACTTTTCAGCCATATCATACTTTAAAAAAAGATTACAGTTGTACCTCTACTTACGAATTTAATGCGTTCCGAACACACATTCGTAAGTAGAAAAAAATTGTAAGTCGAATCCCATAGGAATGCATTGAGATTAAAAATTTGTAAGTCGAAGCAACCCTATCTAAAAATTCGTAAGTAGAAAAAAATCCTATCTAAACCACATCCAAGATGGCGGACGGAGCTCCATTCGTAAGTAGAAACATTCATAAGTAGAGTTATTCATAAGTAGAGGTACCACTGTATTTATACTTTTCAGATGTATACATTTCACTGATTTTACAAAATAAAAAAATCCCTTCCAGCAGCACCTTAGACTACCAACAACGTTTGTCATTGGTATGAGCTTTTGTGCGCATGCACACTTCTTCAGATCCCCAGTTTCATTCCACTTGCTTCAGAATTTAGCACCAAGTGCAGAAAATGCCCCTGAAGGTGGCAAAGGGTGCAGGGCACGTTTAAGGCTTGTAGCGTCCTCCCGCCTTGAGCAAAAGGAGGGTTGGTGCTTTGAATTTTGGCAACAGGAAAACCCAAGCGGGCTCCAGCCATGGCTGCATGCACACTCCGGAATGGATCCTGTTTGCAACCAGAGGTACCACTGTACAGAAAAATAACCCATAATGACACTGCTGACATGTGTTGCCGTACGACTGGATTTTTCTCCGGACATTTTGGTGATTTCCGCCCAGATACTGCTTCCAACTGCAGTATTCAGGCATATGGCAACTCTAGGTACTAGAGCAGGGGTCAGCAACCTTTTTCAGCCGTGGGCCGGTCCACCATCCCTCAGACCATGTGGTGGGCCAGACTATATTGGGGGTTTTTTTTGGGGGGGGAGAATTGAACGAATTCCTATGCCCCACAAATAACCCAGAGATGCATTTTAAATAAAAGGACACATTCTACTCATGTAAAAACATGCTGATTCCCAGACCGTCCGGGGGCCGGATTGAGAAGGCGATTGGGCCGCATCCAGCCCACGGGCCTTAGGTTGTCTACCCCTGTACTAGAGCTACGGCCTTGACTCAAACTTATTTTGGCAAAATCAGAATCTGGGATATGTCTAGGTCAAATCAATTTTAATGTGGTGGGCACATTCCAAGGTTGCAACATTTTAATGCCAGAAGAAAAACCAGGGGGGAAGGGAGTCGGGTCAGGTGGGTTCAAGGCAGAGAAATCCTGACTGGATGGACATAACTCAACTGAAAGGCTTTAGATAGGGTTCCCAGCCAATCAGGAAGCCAGGCAGAGAGTCAATCAGGGTCTGGGAAAACCTGCTGTCATTAAGGCATATAGCAACATTCTCACTCTTTCTGGGTTTTCTCTATTGCAAGGATAGAGAACCTGTGGCCCTCCAGATGTTTGGGAGTTAGAATCCAACATCTGGCCGGCCTCAGGTTCCCACCCCACTTGCTCCGCTTGATGAGAAGTCATGTTCTCTGCTGCCAGATCTAAAACGGAAAAGGGAAGATTTTGCATGCTAGCGGTTGGTTGTTTCATACAGTATACGTGTTCACACTTATCTTGCCAAACATCAGGGAGAGTCTGGTTTGCATTGGGTGATTTAATGGTCTTGCCTTCAGGCTTAGGGACTGCACTTTTTGTGATCCTTCCAACAATAGGAACGATAAAGCTGAATCAAACAGCGAGATAAACGGAAAGGGGAAACAGTTCGTACCTCATCATTCTGGTAACAAATTGTCTTTCTCCTGATAGGGTCAGCAGTGCAACCGCTGAAGAAAGCCTGGCACGGCCCTACCCTTAGACATGGGGTTGTGTTCAAAATATTGACATATCTGCCAATATGCCTGAGAAATAAGGGACTGGACTGGAAGTAGCAGACTGGAAGTAGTGCTGCCGCCATTTTGGAACTGGGCGGAGCATGCTCAGAAGTGACTTTTGATGCTGCTCTGCCCTGTTCCAAAATGGCCGCCGCGCCAGAAGTTGCGCAGCAGCCATTTTGGAACTGGGCAGAGCAGCATCAAAAGTCGCTTCTGAGCATGCTCCGCCCAGTTCCAAAATGGCCGTCGCGCCAGAATAAACCGGGGGAAAACAAAAACAAAAAATTCATTTTTTCGGCTGGGAACAGCTGGAAAAATGGGGGTTTCCCAGGGAATACGGGAGACTTGGCAGCTATGAATATTGAGAATCTCATTTTCCACCATTTACTGGGTGGGCATGAAACAAAATCATGGGGAGGGGGAATTATATGCAATGATTTGATCCCAGAATGTCTCTGGGATATTAAGCCAGCACTGGTGCTTTCAGTGGCGCCATGCTCTCATGCACCAAAAGACATGCTTCCTGATTTTCATCTGAGTAATAAGTAATTTCCCAGTAGTGATGTATGGAAGTGAGAGCTGGACCATAAAGAAGGCTGATTGCCAAAAAATTGATGCTTTTGAATTATGGTGCTGGAGGAGACTCTTGAGAGTCCCATGGACTGCAAGAAGATCAAACCTCACTCTGATAGGGTCCTGCCAAAATCTAAATGTATCCTTTCCTCAACCCCTGCTCTTGAGAGTATAAAAGGAGCTCACCCTTTCCCTCCAGTTAGTCAAGATTCCTACTGCAGTAAAGAAGATTGTTCTTGTTATACTTGACTCCTAGCAGTTCCTTGCTAGTATGCTGACCCACTACTCAGAGCTGATTTCACGAAGAGCTGAAATCACACTCATGACATAACATAAGTCATGGGCCCCGCCTGCTAGCCTGCTCCCTAAAATATCACTGGTTTGCTCATTTCTATATATAGGGTCCGCTGGACCATAAAGAAGGATGATCGCCGAAGAATTGATGCTTTTGAATTATGGTGCTGGAGGAGACTCTTGGGAGTCCCATGGAATGCAAGAAGATCAAACCTATCCATTCTGAAGGAAATCAGCCCTGAGTGCTCACTGGAAGGACAGATCCTGAAGCTGAGGCTCCAATACTTTGGCCACCTCATGAGAAGAGAAGAATCCTTGGAAAAGACCCTGATGTTGGGAAATATTGAGGGCACTAGGAGAAGGGGACGACAGAGGACGAGATGGTTGGACAGTGTTCTTGAAGCTACGAACATGAGTTTGACCAAACTGTGGGAGGCAGTGGACGACAGAAGTGCCTGGCGTGCTCTGGTCCATGGCGTCACGAAGAGTCGGACACGACTAAACAACAAATAATGCTGGGGAGTATGGGGTTGCTGTTGATCTTCCTTTCCTTTAGAACAGGCTTCCTCAAACTCGGCCATCCAGATGTTTTGAGACTACAATTCCCATCATCCCTGACCACTGGTGCTGCTAGCTAGGGATCATGGGAGCTGTAGGCCAAAAAACATCTGGAGGGCCGAGTTTGAGGAAGCCTGCTTTAGAACATAGGTAGGCAAACTAAGGCCCGGGGGCCAGATCTGGCCCAATCTCCTTCTAAATCTGATCTGCGGATGGTCCAGGAATCAGCAAATTTTTACATGAGTAGAATGTGCCCTTTTATTTAAAATGCATCTCTGGGTTATTTGTGGGGCCTGCCTGGTGAGTAAAATGTGTGCTTTTACAGTGGTGCCTCGCTAGACGAATTTAATTCGTTCCACAGGTCTATTCTTATAACGAAAAATTCGTCTAGCGAATCCCATAGGAATGCATTGAATTTTTTTGAATTTTTTTGTCCATAGGAACACATTAATTGAATTTCAATGCATTCCTATGGGAATCCGCGATTCGCTAGACGAATTTTTTGTAAAATGAATTCGTTTAGCGAGGCAACCTCCACTAGAAAAATCCTTTCTTTAAGCGAAAATTTCGTCTTACAGGGCGTTCGTTAAGCGAGGCACCACTGTATTTAAAATGCAACTCTGGGTTATTTGTGGGGCATAGGAATTTGTTCTTCTTTTTTTCAAAATATAGTCTGACCCCCCCACAAGGTCTAAGGGACATGGACCCCTGCTAAAAAAAGTTTGCTGACCCCTGCTTTAGAAAGTACTACACTTCCTTTGCGTTACAAGTTTCTCACTTTCTTTTTGATTTTTTTTACACTTAAAATCCTCACGGGACTCACTAGCCATGTTTCCTAGAATTGCACATTGCTCCACATCACTCCGAAGCCATCCTGGAAGTACAACGAATGAGGAATGGCGCCAGGCTCTTCCCCACAGCTTCCAGCCAGCTGCGCTTCCTGGTAAGATGCAGTAAGGCAATCAGTAATGAGGGATGGGGTGGAGGAATTCGATTCAGCCTACAAAACGCTTCATAATCTTTGGGAAGTAGGTGAAGATGCCATGTGACTCACTGCTCGAATTCTGCCTCTGGGCACCACTCCTGGCTGACCAGAGATGTGGGGAACCTGCAATTCCCACATCCAGATTGGGCTCACATGGCCAGCCTGCCCCACTGAGAACTTGGGATAATTTTTATTATTATTTTAAAAAAGCATGTTTATTTGGTTTTACAAATACAAAATGAAAAACAACGAATCGAAAAAAGTATCCATATAGAGAGGTACCTCTGAAACTCCAGACTTCTCCCCACACACACACCTCCTCCATGGGGTCTCATTTTAAACATCTATTACTACATATTCTTCAGTACTCCAGTTTTTATATCAAACCACATTATCCATGGTAATTGTTACACTACAAGTGAGTCAGAATCCTGCTAATGTTTCCATCTGTTTACAGTGGTCTCCTAAGTAATAAAGTTTAATAAAGTTTTTGTCCTCTTGGTTTCTGAGTTTTCCAGTCAGCTTTGCCATTTCGGCATAGTCCATCAGCTTGGTTTGCCACTCCTCTCTGGTAGGGTCTTTGTCTTCTTTCCACCTCTGGGCTGGTAGCATCTAAGCGGCTGTTGTTCTATACATAAAGAGTCCTTTCTGTTCTTTTGGGATGTCAGTACCTGTAATTCCTAATAGAAAAGCTTCTGGTTTCTTTCTTTCTTTTTAAAATAATTTAAATTAAATAATTTAAACAACCAGATGTTCCAAAAAGACTGGAAGAAATTTACAGTATACAATCATACCTCGGTTTAAGTATGCTTCGGTTTGAGTACTTTCAGTTTAAGTACTCCGTGGACCCGTCTGGAACGGATTAATCCACTTTCCATTACTTTCAATGGGAAACAAAATTAAAAAATTCCTTCAGTAGCACCTTAAAGACCAACTAAGTTTTTATTTTGGTATGAGCTTTCGTGTGCATGCACACTTCATCAGATACCTCAATGGGATAGTTTCAAATACTTTCAATGGGGAAGTTTGCTTCAGGTTAAGTACGCTTCAGGTTAAGTACGGACTTCCAGAACCAATTACACTCATACTTCGGGTTAAGTACGCTTCAGGTTGAGTACTCTGCGGACCTGTCTGGAACGGATTAATCCACTTTCCATTACTTTCAATGGGAAAGTGCGCTTCAGGTTAAGTATGCTTCAGGTTGAGTACTCCGTGGACCCGTCTGGAACGGATTAATCCACTTTCCATTACTTTCAATGGGAAAGTTCGCTTCAGGTTAAGTACGCTTCAGGTTAAGTACGGACTTCCGGAACCAATTGTGTACTTAAACCGAGGTACCACTGTACAGTGGTACCTCAGGTTACAAACGCTTCAGGTTACAAACGCTTCAGGTTACAAACTCTGCTAACCCAGAAATAGTACCTCGGGCTAAGAACTTTGCTTCAGGATGAGAACAGAAATCGTGCTCTGGCGGCGCGGCGGCAGCAGGAGGCCACATTAGCTAAAGTGGTGCTTCAGGTTAAGAACAGTTTCAGGTTAAGAACGGCCCTCCGGAACGAATTAAGTTCTTAACCCGAGGTACCACTGTAACTTACCTTGAGAAACACTGTAGAACACTGGCAGGTCTGAGATAAACCTTACAACATATAATTGAGATTATAGAAAGAACCATGAACAGTATGCCGATATAAATCAATGTGTATATATTATAGTGAGGAAACAAGAAAGCCAGAAGAGGGGTAGAGGGAAGTGGCAATCTTGAGAGTTTTAGGTTACTAATATTGTAAGAATGTATAAATATATAATATGAAAATCAATAAAAACAATTTCAAAAAATAAATAAAATAATTTTTATTGATTTTTCAATAAATATATCTTTTATTAAGTATCTCTCTAACAATTTTCCATTTTTTCCTGCCCCCCCCTCCCGTGGACTCCCACTTTGTTTTACTTTCAATTAATTCATCCTGCGTATTACGGTATATCCCCAGTTAATTCCTAATACATTTACATCTATTTTTATTTTATACATTTGTGAATGTTTACTCAAACCCTACCAATGAGTCCAGCTCTTCATGTTGTCTCTTCATATATATTGTAAATGGTTCCCATTCTTTTTTGAAGTCTTTGTTGTCCTTTTCATGTAATTTATATGTTAATTTTGCTAATTCTGCATATTCCACAAGTTTCTCTTGTAGCTTCTGGTTTCTTAACAAAGGTTATTACAAGCAATTTTTTTTTTCATTTCATTGTATATCCTCTCCCAGAAAGCTTGCAGAACTTGGGATAAATTCAACCCAGTTTGCATTGAAAGGTGAATTTAAATGATTTTTCGCTTTTCGAAACAAGATGCAAACCGGCACACGGCATCCTTCGAAATACTCACTTCTCTGAATTTTGCACTGCACTTCTCCAGCTGAGTAACGTATGCAAAAATGCATATAACTGCACATATTAGTGAAAATTACAATCAACTACATTACTTTAGAAGAAACTGCTTTGCAAAAAAGTATGTATATTAGGGGGAGGTTGCCTACAAGCCTGTGTTTATCAGGATAAATTTGCTGGTGCGTTTTCACGGGAACTCTTTAAAAAATGTAGTGTGGAGAACTGAGCTGGAAAGATGAGAAATTGAAGTGGACAGACTAACTCAACCCTAACAGTGACCCCCACCCCCTTCTCAAAAAATTGAGAGGAATTCCCACCAACAAGAAAGCAGCAGGAAATCGGTTTTTGCGAGGGGAGAATATTTTTTTGGAAACTGGGGTGGGGAGTTTCAGCCCAGCCTCAGGCAGTGGATGAGGGGAAGTGGGTTAAGATGAGGGACAGCCCTCCAGAGCCTTCCTCGCAGCTACTCCCTTCTCCATTATTGGAGCTCTGGCTCTTCCCATCCTTCTAACAGAGCGTAAATAACAAAAAACGAAAAACAAACAAACCTTCCAAATATGAACACACTGCAATATATGTCAGAAGGTGGAACCCTGGTTGAAAGTCCATTTCGACTCATCCGTCTTTTTCAATCCCATCCGATTAATCTGGCATCCTTGCAGAGAGCGATAACACAACACTTCTGAGGAAACGTATCCAGACTCTTCACATGCGGGTTTTTTTTTTTCTTGGAGCATTGCCTGCTATTAAGACAGCCAGGCCAAAGGAGAGGCCAACACACTCCCTGGAAGATGGATTTGTCAGTAAGTGCTGCATCATATGAAATATGTTCTTAGGGTAACACACTACCATTTTTGTATTTGGGGGTCTTTTTTGCTATGTTGTCTAGGGACCCTCACTGTTGTGCGTTCATTGTCCTTCCCAGCCAAAGGTGCAAATGGCAGGATTGCTTCCTGGTTTCTGACTAAGGATTCTGAGCCCCTGTGCTCTGATTCGATACACAATATCCAATCACAGAACATTTCGAGATTTGGGCCTCTGCCATTGGCCTTTAAACTCTGAGTTGTGATTCGCAGCTTGGAAGCTTAGACAGTCAATCACGCTGGGAGTGGGAGTGGCCCAGGCCTTCAGAAATGTATATAAGCAGTTGCTTTGCCCCTGTTCTGTTAATTCGATAAAGGTTCTTGCCATTAACACTGCCTCATGGGAACCCACCTACACTTCTGGTTGTCTCCTCTAGCTGCCTTCTTCCACCATTTGAGGAAGGCCCCTGACCACGTGAGGGTGTGGTGGAGGGTGCCAGTTCAAACCACACACGCCATGGGTACTGCATGTGCTCTGTCCCTGTTACGCAACCTGGCACCACTGTTGCATTGTGGCATTTGAGTGGGCAGCCAGCAGGCACCAGTTAAGGCAGTGAGTGGTACTGAGACGCTGAACAGCAGAACTCTGGGTGCCCTGAGGCCTGCCCTGACCCCCCCTTAAGCTACCTTGCCACCCTCAGGTGCAGTGAAGGGGGCTGGCCCCATGCCAGTGTGGAAGTGACATTGAACTGCCAGCCTCGCCAGCTTCTGTTCACAGGGTGTGCCTGCGCATGTGTGTGCAAACCATCCCGTCCTTTGCACCAGGCAGCAAATTATCTTGGATGGGTCCTGCAAACGGATCCTGAGTAATTTGACAGATCTCTGCCTCCCATTCTGGGTTTTGATAAATAGAGCCGTCAGCAGGGACGTAAGAAGGCATCGTCTTCCGTTCCACCCTTTGTTGGTTACATGCATCGCTGTTTCCATTCGGCTGCAGTTCGTCTTCCAGCAAAAATGACATCATTTGTCTCGCTGGGCACAGCGACAAAAATCACACAGGTTATGTAATTGATTGCATACATTATATTGCCATTATGTTCTTCCACCCCATTCGCTTCAATCCAAAGGAAATGCAGTGCAGATGAGAGGGGAGAAATGTAAACAACTACAAAACCAGCTACATTTACGGACTGAAAGCAACGCGACAGTAAATACTGATTGTATTCACTAGACTGAGTTCCATTCTAGGCAGGGGATGAACAAGGAAACATAGTCCATTTCTGCTTCCATTTCCATTTTTGTTGGAATTCTCCAATATCCATAGCCATCGGTACTCTGCTTGGACAATATGCAGCTATCCACAGTTCTGATCCAACCTTCAGCCAGAGAATGCAGCGTAGATGATGACAAGGACGATCTTCCATTACACCAGCCCTGCAAAGAAATGCTGGGATTAACTAGGGTTTGGGGGTGCACGGCATCCCTCCAGCATCCATTGGGTGCCTGGCAACAAGCTTTTCCAAAAAGCGAATCCGTTAACTATCAGAAAAAGTGGTGTTCCTGATTTTGAACTTGGAAGGAGGTCTGAGCCTACCTCAAAGCTTACCCAGATCCGTGTGTGGGCCAGCTGTGCTCATTAAGGCACTCTGCACATGTTCATATTAAATTTTCTTGTGTCATGACTGCATGCATTGTTCTAGGACTGAGAAAGGACCTTGCAAATAGATTTGGCATTTGTGTGGCTTCAGCCCCGGCTCAGATTAAGCCCTGGCTTCAGCGAGCCATAAATTTGCCTCTTGATTTTCAATTAAAGCTTAAACTTGATTCGATTCTAATTTCCTTCTCTCAGCTCTGGCTTGAGCCTTTAATCCTATCCAATAAAAAACCTCCCCCCAAATTTATATGGCCTTCATGTTTAGACTCAGGGCCTCCGCCACATTCAACTTCCTTTAAGACAGCTCTTTTTTTTCATTCACGTGCTGCACTCTCTCCCAACAGATCAATCTTCCTATACCCCCTTTTTCACCCTGAGTTTCATAGCCAGACTAAGCATCCTGATAAGCTCTGTTTACCATTCTTGGCACTGGATGAGACAGCCGGTCTACCCTTTCTATAAATGGAAACGTGTGTACAAGCCAGGCAGTCTTCAGAGCACCAAGGCAATGCCAAACATCTTCAGATCCTAGAGAAGGGTGGGGGCAGAATCCTGCCTCTTCCTAGCCAGGTGGGCAGCTGCATGCATGCGTGATTGGTTGATGGTTAATTGTGCAAAGATGGGAGCAGAGCAGGGCCGGCCCACCTATAAGGCAAGGTGAGGCAACCGCCTCGGGCAGCAGAATCCACAGGGGCAGCAGATCCCAGTGTGGCGATGTACTCCCCCACCCCCTGCTCCTGATGCCAATCTTCACTCTCTCTTTCTTCCCTGGTGGAGAAGGAGGCGCCATTTTGTGGTTCGCCTCAGGTGCCAAAATGTATTGGGCTGGCCCTATGTAGCCCTAAGGCCTGCCGTTTACCTTCCCGCCGCAGTGGTACCTATTTATCTGCTTGCACTGCCGTGCTTTCAAATTGCTAGGTTGGCAGGAGCTGGTACAGAGCAACAGGAGCTCATCCCATTGCAGGGATTTGAACCGCCGACCTCCCAATCGGCAAGTCCAAGAGGCTCAGTGGTTTAAACCACAGTCCCACCCATGTCTCCTGCTAGTACTGAACCTCCTAAGCAGGAACAGTGAGCACCTGGAAACTTCTTCAAAGTAAGGACCATTGTGAGCATCTGTGCCAGCCTATGCCCTTTTAAAATGTGTTGGGTTGGGGGGGGGGGGGTTATTGGATTGTTGTTGTTGCTGTTTTTGTTTTTATTTTGATTCTGTATTTTGTTGTTTTATATTATGATTTTATTCTGTGAACCTCCCTGAGACCTGCGGGTATAGGGTGGTATATAAATTCACTGAATGAATGAGTGAATGAATAAATAAATAAAATAATAATTAGAGCAGCACCACAATTAGTGTTTTCTTCACTCAACTAATGGCAAGACCCTGCAAACAAATCAGATTGAATGTTCAGTAAAGACCAAATACTACTGTACTTAGGCTGCGTTGGTAGTTCTATGAACTGCTTTGAGCACAGATGTTGTTTGTGGAAAACTATAAATAAACTGACTAGGACTCAATTCAAAGTGCTGGTTCTGACCTATCAAGCCTTAAATGGCTCAGGACCGCAATACCTCAAGAACCGCCTCTTTCCATATGACCCCGAGATCACCTTCTGAAGCCCTCCCTCATGTACCTCCTCCTCTAGAGGTCCAGAGGGTGGCAACACGAGAACGGGGCCTTCTCTGCAGTGGCTACCTGTCTGTGGAATGCTCTCCCCAGGGAAGTTTGCCTGGCGCCTTCATTATACACCTTCATTATACAACGTTCCTTTTTAACCAGGCCTTTGGTTGATCTTATTGTCATCCAACACCCTTTTAGAACGTGGCTCTTTTTGGGGTTGTTGTTTTATTGGATTATTGTTTTTGGTGCGATTTTTTATGTTTTGGTCTTGTTTGTGAACCGCCCTGAGACCTCCCGGTATATAAATTGAATAAATAATAATAATAAATAATAGGACTCCAGCTTCAGTTGCATGGACCAGAGGCCCAAGTAGTTAGGAGCTCTTGAGCCCTTCCTCCAACTGCATCAATCCCCCGTGCCGTGTTCACAGCGACAGCGAGGTGATATCAAATCTCCCCACCTCAGCGGCCACATGGGGAGGGAGAGGGGCATTCCCAACCCATCGGGAACAGATCAAGGAACGTCGCTGCAACATCTCCTTTCGACAAGCAGTGCAGGATTCCGATGGCTTCCCTCCCCTCCGTCGGTGAGGACGCCTTTCCTCACCTCAACAATGCCGTCGTAATAATCTCCAATCTTTCCCTCTGCCTTTTTGTTTTCGGTGAAAGGTGGGGCGGCTGGGTTGTGTGGGGCGGTGGGGAGGGAAGGAAGGGTTAGGTTACAAAATTGCACCCATCTCCTCCCAGAGTCCCTTTTCTCTGCAGCTATCAGGACATCTTTCTCCGCCAGCTAAGATTTCCCCTGCAGACAATGGAGCATCAGCTTGCCATGGAAAGTTCAGGTTCTCTGTAACAAGGGGATGTCAGTGGCCTTCTCTCTTTGATCCATTCTGCAGGAGCCGCAGGGAAGGGGCAGCGAGAGGAGCGAGATCTGGAAGATACTACTGTCTGAGAACAGACTGGGCTGGAAAGAGGTCATATAGGTAGGAAGAAGAGACGATTCATTATCAGCCCAGGATGCTATGACTATCACCAGCATTCTTATTTATTAGTAGCTGTACCCGGCCACGCGTTGCTGTGGCTCAGTCTGTTAAATTGAAAAGAAAGACAAGAGAAAGTGGAGGTTTCTAATATGTTTAATATGCTTGTGGGTAGACAACATTTCTTGTTGTTCCATTGTCTGTGAAGATATAGAGATTTTCTGGTTTGCTGACTCTAGAACACGCAACATATAATTGTCCATGTGAGAAACAATCCGTCTCTAGGTCTAAACCGCACAATTGGCCCTGAGATTTGTTGGTGGTTTTTGCAAACGCCAATCAAATAGGGAATTACAATCTCTTAAATTTAAATGGCATATCCGTTGGAATCGTAGGAATGTGAGGAATGAGGACATCTTCACCTTTGAAAGGTCCTGTCAAGATTGTTGCTTCTACAATGTTGGTCATTAATTTTTTGTAACATGATAATTGGCACACCGATTTTCAATTTTCAATCCTCAGCTGTGTTGCTTTGACATCTGGCAGATGTCAGAAAGATTTCAGAAAGATTTCAGAAAGAGAAAGCAATCATCCCCCCCCCAAAACACGTGTGTTCTGTTAAATCCCCCGACCCGACCCATTCATCCTCCCCAGAGGCACAGCCCTCCTCCACTCAGCGCCCCCGTTCATCTCCCCAGCCCCGTTCCTCACCCAGCCGTCACGACACCTCTCTCTCTGGTTCCCCCGCTGCGTGACGTCATCTTCCTCCTGTGTGATAGCACCCGCCACCCCGACCCCTCTCTCTCTCTCATCCGCACACTCCATGTGCATCTTGGAAAGGGCCTGGCCTGTTCCCCTGGCTGGGCAATGCCATGTTATTGTGATGTCACAGATACTCTGTAGCCAATGGCAGCAGCGGAGGCACCCTCAGCTGTGCTGCTTTGACATCCAGCAGATGGTAATACAACTAATGTTGGAAGAAGGTTTTTCTTAAAAAAAAAAAGGTCACAGGTGAGACATCTATATAATCTAGGTATATAAAAACACTCGTGTACGGTGTGGCAACGTTGTGTTAAATTTTCAAAACAATCGGTCAAGCACTTTCGGAGATCATAGATTAGTAACAAGGTCATCTTTACATTTTTATTTACATAGATAGATTAGGCTGCTGCCAACCTCAGTCAGGACAAGACTGTACAGGGCTACATGGAGAAATAGTCTGATCTGGTGCATGCCAACATCCTAACACAATGTTAGCATATAATGCATACTAGCTGGAAATGCTAGAGGGCAATTTGGCGGAGGGGGGAGGGCACAATTCACATAACCCCACCATACAGTCATACCTTGGAAGTCAAACAGAATCCGTTCCAGAAGTCCGTTTGACTTCCAAAGTGTTTGACTTCCAAAGTGCAGCTTCTGATTGGCTTCAGGAAGCTCCTGCAGCCAATCAGAAGCTGTGGAAGCCCCGTTGGATGTTCGGCTTCCAAATGAACATTCCAAAACGAGACAGTCACTTCCTGGTTTTGATCGTTCGGGAGCCAAAACATTTGAGAACTAGGTTTTTCGAAAGCCAAGGTATGACTGTACAGTGGTACCTCTACTTACGAATAACTCTACTTACAAATGTTTCTACTTAAGAATGGAGCTCCGTCCGCCATCTTGGATGCGGTTTAGATTTTTTCTACTTATGAATTTTTAGATAGGGTTGCTTCTACTTACGAATTTTTTCTCCCAATGCATTCCTATGGGATTCGACTTACAAATTTTTTCGACGTACAAATGTGCATTCGGAACGCATTAAATTCGTAAGTAGAGGTACCACTGTATATCAATTTTAGAATGAGCATTCATATGGGAAGAAAACCCATTGGCCTGGCCTTTAAACATTTACAGGGTATACTGTTATTTATGTTCTTAGTTCCTGCACTTGTTACACTAACAATGTAAGGCACCTCAGGCTCCTTGGAGGAAAGTTAGGATATAAATGAAATTATAATGAACAAATAATTGTTGTATTTCATGTATTATTTTAAAAATCAGCAAGCCAGAGTTTTGTTGCTATGAGAGGGGGAAAGCTATCCATCCCCTCCTTCTGCCCTAGAATTTGTACATTGTATGTTAGACTGGGGTGGGGGCATTTTTTGGGGGGGGGGCTATTTCATTTGACCATCCCCTGTGTGCTTGCTCACTTGTCAAGCTCCCATTTCACTCGCCAGTTGTCTCTCCCCCCCCCCCATTTGCAAAGTTCTCAAAATAACTCTCCTCATTGGCACAGGAAGCCATTATTAGTAACAAAACATTGGTCCAGGAAAGCGGGGAGCAAAGCCGTCTCTCTCCAGACAGAGGTATCCCCAGCAGGCGAGGCTGTGAAAACAAAAACTGAGAAAATGGGATTTTAATTAAATATATTGATGAATGAGATTTCAAATCTTACTGAAACGTTCACAGAAACAGAAAAGGGAATAAACCGACCTCAGAAAAAGCCACCCTGGGGCTTTGATTTGGCTTCGTAGGGGAACAGCTCCCAGCCCCCTTTCTGAAAGCTGCCTTGCATTGAGTGACACCATTGCCCCAGAGGAAGATTGGTAGGGTGAAAGGCAGGGAGCTGAACAGTAGGTGGCGCCAATGACAAGCAGAGCCAATGGACTCTCTAGCTTTTTGTCCTTCCTCCTCCTTGCTGAGGTTCCCCAGATTACAAGTCTACCGCTCTTAACCACTACACCAGCGTTTCTCAACCGCTGTTCCGTGGCACACTAGTGTGCCGCGAGACGCTGGCTGGTGTGCCGCGACGTGCGGCGGCGAGAAGGGCGATTTGCATTGTCACGTGCCTGGCGGCCGCCAATAACCAGCACTAACCTGCCAGAAAGCAATATTTCTCCTCCTCTTTCCCAAAGTTCAGTGCAAACGAGCCTGGCGGCCGCCAATACACAACGCTGACCCGCTGGAAAGCAATATTTCTCCTCCTCTTTCCCAAAGCTCGGTGCAAACGAGCCTGGCGGCCGCCAATACACATCGCTGACCCACCGGAAAGCAATATTTGGCAAGTGTTTCTTACAGTCATAATTATAATATAGGGCGGCACAGAGTTAAATTTTTTAAACTTTTTTAATGGTGGTGTGCCTCGTGATTTTTTTCATGGAACAAGTGTGCCGTGGCCCAAAAAAGGTTGAGAAACACTGCACTACACCACACTGGCTCTCTTTTATTTACACTGGCTCTCTTTTACCTTTGGAAAGGATAAAGATCCACTGTAAAACATACTAATAAACTGTACTTGCTGAATAAAGTTTTACATGTTTCCATTTCTAGGTCTTATTCTTCTAAGTTTGGCTATACAGCAGTTGCAACATGTCACCGGATTTCAAACTGTTAGTTAAGCTTAAAATGCCACTGCTGTGTAAAGATATAAATCATATACTACTGATCAACTATCAAAGTCTATTTAAAAACCTCTAATATGTGCCAATAACAACATTTCCATTTCTGTGACATTCATATAATCCATGGGCCATATTTGACCTAGTGGTCTGCAAAGTCTACATCATCTTACAGACTCACTGTTAAAACCGTGTTGATGGAAGACAATCTTACTCGGCTATGAGGGATCGCCAAAGAAAAAAGATTGGTTGTGACAGTAGCTCTCCATTGTCTCAGGCAGCTGTGGCAGCACAGCCATGCTAGAGACCCACAGTCTTTTAGGCCCAAGCTGTCATCTTTGACTATGGGGAGAAGAATGTTGATATTCTGATACCGGGATATGACCTAATAAAATCAATACATGTTTCAGATGTGCCTACTTGTCTCTACCTGCCCTCGGTAAATAACAATCCCTCTCTCTTTCTTTTTTTAGTTCAGGAAAGTCTACGGTAAACGTTCCTGAATCTGTTTGACGGCAGCCTTTCAAGAAAGACAAGCAGATCAGCTGCAAAATTCAACATTCTACAGTCGTCTCGCATCTTACGTGGCAGTTATGTTCTGGGGATGGTGCGTATATACAAAAAAGCATATACAGTCGTACCTTGGAAGTCGAACGCCTTACGACTCAGACATTTTGGCTCCCGAACGCTGCAAACCCAGAAATGAGTGTTCCGGTTTGGAAACGTTCTTTGCAACCCGAACGTCCGACGAGGCTTCCACGGATTCTGATTAGCTGCAGGAGCTTCCTGCAGCCAATCAGAAGCCGCGCCTTGGTTTCTGAACGTTTTGGAAGTCGAATGGACTTCCGGAACGGATTCTGTTCGACTTCCGAGGTAGGACTGTAGTCAAATCACGCCCTTTGAACCATTCCTGCTGATGCCCCAAGTGGGTCTTATCCCTGCAAGCTTACTGAGGTCCCCAAGTGCACTGCCTGAGTAGAGGTCGCCATGTGTCCTAATTTACAGAGGGCAGTCCTCTATTTTAATGGCTGTCTTCTGTTTCAAGGGCTGCCTGCTCCAAGTCTGGTTTAAAAATAAAAAGTGGGCAGGAGGGCTGAAGCTGCCCATCAACCAACTTGGATAGCTGAGTTGGTTCGAGTGTGGTGCTGACAACACCAATGCTTCAGGTTTGATCCCCATAAGGGACAGCTGCATATTCCTGCATTGTAGGGGGTTGGTCTAGATGACCCTGGGGTCCCTTCTAACTGTGATTCTACAAGATAAGCTGTCTGGACAGCAGTGTAGGCACTATGGTGGTGAGATGACCTGCATTTCTCTTTAAATTATAGTAATGGCAAGAGCGCCTCTAGGTACATGCAGAGTGCCTTCCTTTCATATTCAGCTAAGGAGGCAAAACCTGGAAATCAAAGGATGGATCCAGACTGCCAAATCAAAGGTGATAATTCCCAAGCAAACTCAAACTATGGACCTTGTTTTTCCTTGACTTAAACGGCTCCCGTCCTGAATAAATTCCACCATCAAAGTCAGGGTGTAAGGCTGACAAGCCAAACATGTTTGCTTAAAAGGCCCTGCAAGGCTAACTGTAGCTCTCTCTCTCTCTCTCTCTCTCTCTCTCAGAATCTGGTCTGAGTTTAGAGCTTACATTAAAACCCCAAAGTCAAGCAACTTTCACATGGTTTCGGGTTTCTCCGCAAAACTTTTAGCCCTTCACACGCAGACATGCAGAGAGAATGAAAGGAGGGCTTTTTAAAACATCAGAAGTAATTAATTCACAATGGAAGGAAAACCTTCCCAACTCCCCTCTGGTGTGACAAGTCCAGGGATCAAGAGGGCCTGAAATGCACTTAAAGATTTAACTTGTGTTTATGCTTTTTTTTTAAAAAAAAAGTATATGAAATTTCCTGCTTTTAGGAGGGAACAAAACTTTTCTATCCAAGGCTGCAATGGATCATATCTGAAAAAGGGCTCCTAATAGGGACTCAAGCATTCTGCAACAACAAAAAAGAACCACATTTTGTAAGGCTTCATTCAGGCCGGAGCTCACCATAGCTCAGAGACCTTGCCTTACATACCATATATTTAAAGCACAAGGCTTTCTTCCCCAAAGAATTCTGGGACTTGTAGTTTACCCCTCACATTCCTAGCACCCTTAACAAACTATAGTTCCTGGGATTTCAGGGCCAGTCTGCATACCGTCCAAAAGGTTGCAGGCCAAAACTGGGATGCGCGTCTTCTGGGATGCTCTCCCAGGCGAGTCATGTGACTTGCACAAGAGCACAGAGCTCAAAACCAGGGTGCCCCAATCGGGACAGTTGTGGGTTATGGAGTCTGTGTGTCTGCTTTGAATGTGCTTTAAACACCTGGTGTTTAAGCAGCCTAAGATCGATTCTTCGTTTGGACTCTTCATGTTCCAAACCATGTCGTCCAAATGGTTCCTGCATTGCTCAGGAGTAGTAGTAGTAATAATAATAATAATAATAATTTAATTATTCCCCAGCCACTCTGGGCGGCTTCCAACAAAAGATTAAAAAAACATCAAAACATCAAACATGAAAAACTTCCCTAAATGGGGCTGCATTCAGATGTCTTCTAAACATCAGATAGTTGTTTTTCTCTTTGACATCTGGTGGGAGGGCGTTCCACGGGGCGGGTGCCACTACCGAGAAGGCCCTCTGCCTGGTTCCCTGTAACTTCGCTTCTCACAGAGAGGGAACCGCCAGAAGGCCCTCAGAGC
Organism: Zootoca vivipara; assembly: GCF_965207765.1. Lineage (NCBI taxonomy): Eukaryota > Metazoa > Chordata > Lepidosauria > Squamata > Lacertidae > Zootoca > Zootoca vivipara. The sequence continues at coordinate 19,266,528 of NC_142595.1, read as the reverse complement.
TGGACCTCCGTGTTTGGGCTGAACAATGGGGATGGAGACGCTCCTTCAGTGTCCCGGGAGACATGTATTCATACCCTCTGAGTGTCCCAATTTCCCAGGGGAAAGGGCTCCTAATTTTATTCCCGAACGTGCCTATTTCCCCTGCCAGTGCCACCAACACCAAGCTTGGAGAGGAGGATGAGCCAGTGCTTCTCCCAAGCAATGGTGGTGGCAGCAGGGGCACTTGCAAGGGAGCACCTTGTTGCCTCTCCCTGGCTGCCGCTGCTGGCCTCCTCTCTTGGGAAGCTCATAGCAGCTGCTAGAGAGAGGACAACAAAGACGATAGGCTGCCGTTTCCAAGGCCCGGCCCTGAGTGATGCTCTGGGTCTGAGGCAGGGCTGCAGCCATTTTGGAACTGGGCAGAGCAGCATCAAAAGTCTCTCTGAGCATGCTCCGCCCAGTTCCAAAATGGCCGCCGCGCCAGAATAAACCGGGGGGGAAACAAAAAAATCTGTTTTTTCGGCTGGGGACAGCTGGGAAAACGGGGGTTTCCCGGGGAAAATGGGAGACTTGGCAGCTATGCTGAGTAGTGGGTCAGCATACTAGCAAGGAACTGCTAGGAGTCAATTATAACAAGAACAATCTTCTTTATTGCAGTAGGAATCTTGACTGACTGGAGGGAAAGGGTGAGCTCCTTTTATACTCTCAGGAGCAGGAGTTGGGGAAAGGATACATTTAGATTTTGGCGGGACCCTATCAGAGTGAGGATCCAAATTGTGCTAACAAGTTAACCAATAGCAACTGTCACCGTACCCATCTGAATCGCCCTGGAGCGGGAAAGGTAGTTACAGGACTAGCAGAGGAACTCATGTACACAAATTAAACCAATACATAACTTACATCACAGGAGCCTACACAACACAAAACACTGTTGCTATATGTAGGTTTTTTAATTTGTTTTTTCATCTTATATTTTGAAAATGTACATCCAGTTTTTTTTCCTTTAATATTTTTTGGGCCCCCCAAGAGAGTGGAGCCCTAAGCTATAGCTTCTTTAGCTTGTACGTAAATCTGGCACTGGTCTGAGGTGCAGGTAGAGGGCAGGATCACCCTGGACATAAAGAAAGGGGGAACAGAGTGGAGCACAAGGAGCCATTATTATTATTATTATTACTAGTGTATTTCAGCCCATTCAATAACGGGCGCTAGAACATCCTGGGGTTCGGAGAAGTGCTTGCGCAGCACTTCTCCGAACCCTGGGACCTGTCCTTGCTGTCGGCGGCAGGGGGACAGGAACGGAGAAGAAGAAAGCGCTGCTTTCTCCTCCTCCGTTCCTCTCCGCCAGCCGCCGACAGGAAGGAGACATCCCGGGGGGGACTGGCGGCGGGAAAGGTAGGCAGGCGCTTGCTCTCTTGCCTGCCTGCATTCCCCACGGCCTGTCACACGAAGATTGGCGGGCGCTGCTTGCCGGGGTTTGTCAACCCCAGCAAACAGCGCCCGCCGATCTTTGGCTCTGTCCCCCGATGCGCTACGGCTCGGGGAAGCAGGCAGGGAGACGCCACAGCCCGCAGCTTCCCGGGCTGTTGCCGTCTCCCTGCCTGCTTTCCCAAACCAAAGCGCGTGGGGGACGGAGCCGAATTGCGGCGCGGGGGGGGGAGTTTTTTGCCGTTTGCCTTCCCCGAGCTAAGGGGGAGGCAAACGGCAAAAAGCCCCCGCCACGCCGCAATTCGGCTCCGGGACTGGCTTGGCGGTGGCGGGAAGAAGGCCAAGCCAGTCCGCAGCGGGGGCTTTTCGCCATTTGCCTTCCCCCCAGGGGGATGCAAACGGCGAAAAACCCCGCCGCGCCATACTTCGGCTCGGGGACTGGCTTGGCGGTGGTGGGAAGAAGGGGAGGAATTCGGATTGGGGACTGGCTTGGCGGCGGCGGGGAAAAGGGGAGGAATTCCTCCCCTTCTTCTCGCCGCCGCCAAGCCAAAGCCGGCTTCCCTCGGCGCCCGCTGCCACTTCGGCTTCCTCGGGGAAGGCAAGCAGGCGGGCTGCCTGCCTGCTTGCGTTCGCCGAGGAAGCGCTGTCCCATGCCGGCGGTGCGCGGCAAGGCTGCGGGGGGGGGAGCGCTTCTCTCCCCCGCCGCCTCACCGCGCACCTCCAGCATGAGACTGGGCTTCGGAGCGGGGGTTGGCGGAGCGGCGGTTGGCAGTTGTCTCTGCTGTCCAATCCCTGTGTTCCTGGGGCACATGCGCATTAGCGTGCAAAACGGGACACACGGAAAACTTGGACGCAGAGACACTTGCACTATATTATATAGGATTCTTATTATTAGTAGTAGTATTAGTATAATTCCTTTGTGCATCCATGTCTAATCTTACTCCTAAAATTTATTATAGGGTGCCCGTGTGCCCTCCTTTATAGGGACAATCCTGTCTGGTCCCAGGTTGGATTAAAGACAAATTTTGTTTGCTGCACTTATCAGTCGCCACGTGTCGTGAGCCTCTTGAACCCTAAGAAGAGAGAGCAGGGACTCAGATATACAGCTGCAAATAAAATGTTTCAAGTGTGTTGTAAAGTGCAATATACAAATGTGACACTAGATGGCGATGGTGAGATATGGCAAATTCAATATTTGTTTCAAAACTTTTTTAAAAAAAAACCAAAACAACAAAACATTTTCACAGTGGTTTTTTTTTAATATGTGTGCAGATTCCACCCAGGAGTCTTCTGTGATACTTGTCCAAGCCTAGGGTGGTCATCTGTCCTGTTTTCAAGAGAAAAGTCCTCTAATTGAAGGGCTGCCTTGTCCTAGTCCAGTTTAGAGATGACGTACTCAAAAAAGGGAGATCAGGAGCCACATTTACAGTGACCTGAGAAGGCACACAGGCCACAGTCTTCGCTTCGATGGCTAGATGGATCATATGTTTATTTAAATTATAGTCATTCTTTCAAAATTTGCATCCATACATATAACTTTGGCATCTGCAAATGTTAGGCAAATGTGTGTCTTCTTCTGTCCTCCTTTGCTGGCCATGCATAAGCAGTTTCCCTATCTCAATTGCCTGGCATCTGAGATGTTGCCGCATTAGTGTTCAAGGTAAGAGGAGCACCGGTCCAGATTCACATGCCATGCTGGAGGATAAGAAAATGGCGCATGCTTTGTAATGTCGCCAAGCACCACGGGCAAGATCAGCTCTTGTTCTGAGGGAAGCAATTACGAACTTTGGCGCCATCACTACTTAAAAACACACCAGCGGGGACATTTTGGGCAATATAATCTCCGCAGTATGGAAGAACATGCCTTTGAACCACGCTGTGAATTTTCTCCCACTCCCATGAAACCTGAAATGGTGCCCTCGTTCCTCTCGCTGATAAGATCTACTGTACGAAGAATGCAACATCTAACCTTTTGGAATCGGAGACGTAATCTCAGCGCTGGTAATTTAGTTAGTTTTATGAGATGCTTCATAATGTTTATAGCTCCCCCCCCCTCCTCAATTATTCTGTTATATATACCTTTGGGGAGGAGGGGATAATGAAAGATATAAAAGATAATCGCACCAATCTCATGGCCCCCACAGTATCAGGGCTGCCGATTGCAATGGCATTAACGTTTCATAATGAAGTCGCGATCGAAGGCTCTCCCAGCGGCAGAGTCAACAGCCAAATGATACCGCCCTGAGTAAAAGATAACATAGTAATATTGACAGACAGCAAATGCAAATGATGAGGTGAGGGATACAGGAGGGTTGGCAGGGGAACCAGAATCAGAACGCAGGTGTGCACCACAAGTGTGGGGGAATGTTAGTAATAATAATAATAATAATACTAATAATAATAATAATAATAATAATAATTTATTATTTATACCCTACCCATCTGCTTGAGTCTCCCCAGCCACTCTGGGCGGCTCCAAATTAAATATTAAAACCAGCATTAAATATTAAAAGCTTCCCTAAACAGGGCTGCCTTCAGATGTCTTTTAAAATTAGGATCGCTGCTTATTTCCTTGACATCTGATGGAAGGGCGTTCCACAGGGTGGGTGCTGCTACCAAGAAGGCCCTCTGTCTGGTTCCCTGTAACCTCACTTCTCGCAATGAGGGAACCGCCAGAAGGCCCTCGGCGCTGGATCTCAGTGTCTGGGCTGAACTATGGGGTGGAGACGCTCCTTCAGGTATACAGGACCAAGGCCGTTTAGGGCTTTAAAGGTCAACACTAACACTTTGAATTGTGCTCGGAAACGTACTGGGAGCCAGTGTAGATCTCTCAGGACCGGTGTTATGTGGTCCCGGCAGCCGCTCCTAGTCACCAGTTTCCGGGTCACCTTCAAAGGTAGCCCCCGTAGAGCGCATTGCAGTATCCAAGTGGGAGATAACCAGAGATAAGCACTCTGGCGAGACAGTCCATCGGCAGGTAGGGTCTCAGCCTGCGCACCAGATGGAGCTGATAGACAGCTGCCCTGGACACAGAATTAACCTGCGCCTCCATGGACAGCTGTGAGTCCAAAATGACTCCCAGGCTACGCACCTGGTCCTTCAGGGGCACAGTCATCCCATTCAGGACCAGGGAGTCCTCCACACCTGCCCGCCTCCTGTCCCCCACAAACAGTACTTCTGTCTTGTCAGGATTCAACCTCAATCCGTTAACCGCCATCCATCCTCCAACGGCCTCCAGGCACTCACACAGGACCTTCACCGCCTTCACTGGTTCTGATTTGAAAGAGAGGTAGAGCTGGGTATCATCCGCATACTGATGAACACCCAGCCCAAACCCCCTGATGATCTCTCCCAGCGGCTGCATGTAGATGTTAAAAAGCATGGGGAGGATATATTGATTAAATATTATCCTTCCTTCACTCACACTAGTGAGTCATGTAGCAGAGCAGATTCCCTTCGATACAGCAGGAAGCTAGTTTGCTGATTCGTTTGAATCTCTTTAGTTAAGCAATCCAGTCTGGCTTGATCAGACTGGATTATTCCTGGTGTGCCCTTTGATCCCTCTTAAAAGAATAAAGACACAAGAGTCTTTCCTTAAAAGTAACAAGAAGTTTAATCACATTCAGTTCACAGTATGATCCCTGAAGGCAGGCTTAGCTTGTAGTTACAGAACATAGTGTGAGTTCATCCCTTATGGGGATTGAGCCCATGTGCTGCTGGCTGAGAGCCAGCAGACAGCAAAATACATTAAGAAAACAGCATCAAGAGAACAAAATGGCTGCAGGAGCAGGAGAGCAGCATGGCATCAAGACAGAGAGATGGCTGCATGACTCTGCTCTTTTATGGAGACAGCCAGGGTCATGCCCATCTCCCTGGTCACATGCCAGGGGGAGGACGCTCCAGATCTGTGAAACGGGAAGTTACACTGACTGAAGTAGCATCCCCCTACCTGTGTCCACTCTAGGGAAACAAGGAATGTTGTATTTGACTGCTCCAATGAATTACACCCCACAAAGTGCATTAGATTCGTACTCTGAACCGTCCAATTCCAAGTTCCAGCAACGTCTCCAGCTTCATGCCACACTCCCTTTTGTCTGGGATGTGTGCTCTCTGTTGAAATATGATATGCAACAATTTCCTGTTGGTCTCTTGCAGCGCAAACACGGAAGAGTCTTGCGGCCTCTCAAAAACTACCAGGTCTATTTTTTTCATTGGCTTTCATAGGCAACAGACGTAGTGTCATTCTGAGTTCTAGGTTATAGACACTGACACAGAACTGGGGTGGTGGTGGTGGTTAAAAACATGAGATCCAAAGGAAGTAAAATAATAATAATAATAATTTTATTTATTTATACATACATACATACATACATACATACATACATACATACATACCCCACCCATCTCCCTGGGTTTCCCCAGTCACTCTGGGTGGCTCCCAACAGAATATTAAAAGCACAATAAAACATCAAACATTAAAAACTTCCCTAAACAGAGCTGCCTTCAGATGTCTTCTAAAAGTAAGATAGTTGTTCATTTCCTAATATCTGATGGGAGGGCGTTCCACAGGGCAAGCGCCACTACCAAGAAGGCCCTCCGCCTGGTTGAAATGTGCAAAAGTGTAGCTCATCACTCACCAAAACTTAAACTGAATTGTATTGATAACGCAGGCATCCTGGCATTGCCAAGTCAATTAACGCATGCAGCGTGCTAAAAATCCATTGTGCCGATTCAGTCCCCAAATGATAGCACCGAGCCTCTTGAAGAATTGTAATTCTGCGGTTTCCCATGGCATCCTCTATTTGAAGTGCCTTTGTCCCAGTACCGCCAACTTATAGTCATATACAGTAATCTAGGATGTCGAAATGTTCACACACTGGTTTGTCAATACGTCCATTTCTGATGACAGATTGGCACCTGTTTATTCTTCTGCAGTGGAACTGGCCTGTTTGCCCTACGCAGATTTCAGAAGGACATTTTTGGCAGATGGTGCCCATTTCCCATGGTAACCAAAGAGATGCCTCTGGGAAGCCCACAAGCAGGACAGGAGGGAAACCGCCCTCTCCTGCTATTGCTCCCCAGCAACCAGTACTCAGAAGAACGCAGCCTCTGATAATGAAAGTAATCTATAACCATCATGACAAGCAAGCGTTGATAGCCTTATCCCACATTGATGAAACGCACACATGTTGCCCCCCTCTGCAAGAGAAGGCATGAAATGTATTTGAAAGGCGTGAAAGTTATCTGAAAATGAAAAAAAGGAGAGATGCAACAAGGGATGCCAGAAGGCAGCAATTTCCATTCCGACCCGTATTCTTCACAACCAGCGCTGTTTCCATTCTGCTGCAGTCCCGTTTCTGCCAAATATTACGTTATTCGCCTGTCCATCCATTATTTAACGTAAGCTGCGAAACTTACATAACTTCCAGTCATTTCAGCGTAAAGGATAAGTCAAAGGAATGTGTAGAAAAACACACACACACCTATTATTAATTGCATATCATTTGCAGACTTAAAACAACAACATTGTTCTAAACCAGCCTTGTTTGCTCGAATGATTTCCATCCCTGGCCAGAGAGGAACACACGAGTTGGAGCAATTTCCGCTTCTTTTTCTGTTTGTGTTGGAAGTCTCTGACATCCTGATGCAAGTCCCTGGAGTCAAAAATACGTCCTGCATCTATCACCAAGTAGAGGCCTGCCTCGGAACAGAGCATCTCTCCCTCTCCTGCTCATCAAATGGACTATGACTCTTCTCTCCTTTATGTTTTGCCATCAACTCATGCATTATAAAATTAGAAGTATATCCAGAAGCAGAAACAACTGAGTTATCCAGGAATAACTTCACAGCCATCTTCTTGGCTCCCCATCCCACCTGGAGGGGAAAACCACTTCCGCATTTTACGGAGGTGGTGTTGTGGGCGTGGCCCGTCTCGACCCTTGCGAGGGGGCTGAGAGTTCAGCCCTCTCGCGAGATGGGGGTTCCCGCCTCCGTCATTCCCCGGCTGACCAATAGGGCCAGCCGGGCGGGGCTTCCCCCATGTTTAAATCAGGCTGGAGGCGGGAACTCTGCCTCTCCTTCGCCCAGCACCTTGAGCGATCGGACCTGGCTGCTACTACCATACGATGTTCCAAAACAATGAAGTGTTATGGCTGGTATGGCTTCCTGGAGCATGTGCTGACCTTGCCCATTGCATGGCACACACTTTTTCGCCCAGAACATAATAGTCAGGGATTTACAGTTGGCTCTAGAGCCTGCACCGGTGGGTGTGCATCAGCTGGGCTTCAGTCCTCTTCTTAAGGTGAACTCTCTTTTCCTTTTTCTCTTTCAGATCTCAATCTCGCCACTCAACCTTGCCTTTGATCGAGAGACTTCTCTGAAGAGATGGCCCAAGTAGCCCATCTTGAGCTTATTATTACCGAAGTTGGGAGCCATCATTTCCAATTAGCTGCCTCCTTTGAAAAGACCATCCTCCCTCCCACAGAGAATGCTTTTTAAAATGTGCGTTTGCCACAGGGGGAGGAGGGAGAGAGCATTACTCTTCCTTACGGGTATCAATCCCATAATGTTTCACCTCAGGGCATAGATCTGCCCCCAAGCCTTTTCTTTTTATGCAATCTCTGCCCTGGAACATACCAGAAACAGGTGGTGTGGCCTGCACTTTGTCCTGTTCCTGGCTAGGGATCAACTTATTTTTCTATCCTGAGAAAGTGATGGCAGTGGTAGAGTATGGGAAGAGCCGTCGCAGAAGGTTTATCACCTGCAACGTGAACCCAGGTCTACAATTTGCATGACAGACAGACATACCAGCAAGTTGAAGGCTGGTTCAGCTGTTAAATCCTGTCGTTCACTATTGAAAATGACAAGATAGTATTCTGGCACCTTAAAGACTAACAAATTTCTTATGTCAATGAGCTTTCATGGACTATTCTGAGTTACAGGTACACACACAGAGAGAGGGGGGGGAGAAACAGTGAGGTTAGAGGGAAAGGACAGTGATAGTTATGCATTTAACTAGGGCTGCCATATGTCTGGAATTTGCCAGATGCAGTAGCAAGGGGGGCGGGGGGCAGTCCACCCTGGGTACCATCTCTGAGGGGGTGACTAGAAGGCACCCTGCGGGAGGCTTGCCCCACCACCCCCAGACACGGCGACGCCAGCCGCCACCATCGTGCCACTGCGTGCAAAGATCCCTCCGGCATTGCTACAACCGCAAGCAGAGGATCCCGCTGTCCATACGGTGCTCGAGCGGCGCCGGCGGCAAATCGCCCGGCAGTGCACACCATACGTAGCGGTGCCGTGCATGCACCACACCACACGTACGTTGTATGCACATGTGTTGTACATGTGACGTATGTGCATGCCCCGCCGGGTGGTTTGCCCCGCCACCCACCACCCCACACCGGGTGCCGGTTAGCCTTCCTTCGCCCCTGCCCAGACGTAGCCAGGATTTGTCTGTCAAAAATGGTGTCTCTGGCATAAAACTTAGGTGCATGGCAACCCAACAGCTTTGCCAAAAAAAAAAAAAGCTCAACAACTTAGTTTTCAATTACAATAACCCAATGATAGCCTCATTATAACAATGCCCGATTATAATACAATTACTAATCCCAATCATTCAGATGCCAAATTATATAATTTAGGTGGCCTCCCGCCTGCTGGAATTTATGGTTTGATGATTTAATTTATTTCTGTGTTCCAAAATCTTATTCATCTCAACTACACTCCAGTCAAAATAACAATCCCTTATACAAGAACTGCAGTATTAACGACGTCCATTCGTATTGACACATTAAATGATTTAGAAATCTATAGGTGAAGCATTCAAACTATATCCTTATTTCTCCTGTGTGTGACAATTATTCTGTCCGTGGTGCTGCTTCCTGTCCTTGTAATATATATATATACCTTTTCCCGCACGTTGCTGCTCTCCATCATGCCTTGGGCAGAGCTAATATCCCATTGTTGTTCCAGAAGTTCTTCATTGCTCCTGCTCAACAACTTATGTGTCCAGATTTTCACATTTTGAAATCTGGCAACCCTAGCTTAACTGTAGTCATTCACAAAAGAGTTGATAACTTAGACATCCTAGTATTGGTAAGCCGGTTAACCCATGCAATGTGATTTCAAAAGACATCGTCAGGGCTGTCTTAAGCATGTCTGGTGCCCTGGCGCCGTGGTGCGAAGATCCCTCCGGCGCGCCCCCCGCCCGCCCCATTTTCCAGCACAGCTGTCTGGCGGGCGCAGCAGTGCGGTGCCCCCCCTGGCGGCCCGGCGCCCTGGTGCCGTGCGCCACCCAGCCTTGACATAGGGGCAGCCCTATGCCATAGGGCCAGTCCATTCAATCTAGCATTGAAACTTTGGGTGCTTTGTAATTCATTGTGGTCTCCTTTTAAAGACAAAGCAGGAAGCCCAATTGTGTAGAGCAGGCTTTCTCAACCTCGGCCCTCCAGATGTTTTGAGACTACAATTCCCATCATCCCTGACCACTGGTCCTGCTAGCTAGGGATCATGGGAGTTGTAGGCCAAAAACATCTGGAGGGCTGAGGTTGAGGAAGCCTGGTGTAGAGGGTTCTGCTCGCATTCAAGTGAACACCAGTAAAACAGCAACCTTAACGAGACTACAGTTCCCAGGATTCTTTGGGGGAAAGCCACAACTGTTTAAAGTGATATGACACCACTTTAGATACAGTATAGTGCATATGGAGCCAACAATCAACTAGGGGTCTAGTTCTTTAAGTGCCATGGGGAAGAAGGGCTTGCCATTTTGTCACTTGCCTCAGGCAGCAGAATTTCTTGGGCCAGCTTTGAACTTGGGTAAATCGGGTCCTCCCTTAAAGAGGGCACGTGTTGCGGTGAGACCTGGAACCCGATCCCCTGTGTTGTGGGTGGGTTCGATTGGTCAACCACAACACCCGATTGGTAGGTCCCTCGTTGCTGGGTTCAATCTGGCCAATGGGACGCAGTCCAAACGGATCGAGGGACCTATATAGGCCCATGCACGTGACCCAGAGCTTCCTCTTTCGGCCCGTGCATCGGAACACCCGCCTACCTCTCCCTAATTTTAGGACTTTTGCGCTTGACCTTGCTATGCCATTCTGTGTCGGCTGCCGTTGGGATAGGGGAACAGCAGGAATTTCCCCTACTTGGCTGATTGGCTGCTGCCACTTGGGTTTCGCCTGCCGCTTAGCAAATCGTCACAACTTGTAAGGTTGCGGATAGGCACTGATTCAGGTGATAGGGATGGGAGAACGCTCTCGCCATCCCTATATGAAGGGTATTCTGTTAAAGGAATCCAAGGACTCAAATGGTTTCGTCAAACCCCTGAGAGGGGGTTGTGCCCGTGCCTGAGTCCAGGGGGACATTTGGGTGGCGGACATAGTCCACCCCCGACTTTCCGCTTATCCAGGTGTTCACCCTTGGCTGACCTATGCTATTGCCCTGGGTCAGCGCTACCTGCAGAGAGGGAGCTAGCCTATGCAACCACTCACTTTCTGTAATCAATAAAGTTGTGGCCTAAATTCTGCCAAAATCCAAAAACCAAAATTTGAGTCAAGTGTGAATTTATTTGGGGGGGGGAGTTCTGGGTCTGAACACGCAACAGAAAACTCCCTTCCATTTATGAGATTCAGGGTTGGGGGACACTTGCAAGATTTGGGATTAACTGATCAACTGACTGGGTTAAACTAATTACCCTCACTTTGCTGTGGGATCAGGAGACGGGAAAATGTGGCTTTATTACACCTAATTGAATAAAATACTGGGCTATATTTTCCTATTCCCTGAAGGAAGCTTTAAAGCCTTTCCCCACGAAGCAAAAAAGAAAGAAAAGGGGAAATATCTCCTCTTCCGCCCCCCAATTCTTCTCAGCTGAAAAAGGTCCCGGAGGAAAAAAAAGAGGGAGGGAAATTAATTCACTGTTTTGTCTCCCTCTGTGCAAATTAATTTAAAATAAATTAAGGCTTGTTGCAGAACACGGACTGCACCTGGTTTGTAATTTCTTTTTGTGTTTTTCCTTTTCTTTCCCCCAAGTGGTTTAGTGTGCTGTTTGGTTTGACGCGGTGGTTCCTAGCTGCCGAAATGCTGGAAATCATAAGCTCTTCACAATTTTTTTTTTTAATGATCAGGAAAGAGAAGTCAGGAAAATGCCTGCATGACACTCCTCTCCCCCTCCAATCAGCTCAAAAACAGTGAGGGCAAGTTCTTCTGATTCTTGCCCCTAGAAGGATTCAGGTAATTTGAATTTCCAAACAAAAAAAATGAAGTAGCACCTTAGCTTACCTTCCAAGTCCCGGACAGCAGAATCCGGGACCGGCAGCCGTGTGACACCGGAAGTTGCGTCGACGTAACTTCCTGTGTCGTTTTGCCCTTCTATGGGCACCCAAAATGGCCGCCGCCGGCTTCGAAAGTCGCTTATACGCATGTCAGGAAGTGCGTCAATGCAACTTCCGGTGTCGCTCCGCCCATCTATGGGCACCAAAAATGGCCGCCACTGACACCGGAAGTCATGTCTATGCACTTCCGGACATGCATAGATGCGACTTTTGAAGCCGGTGGCGGCCATTTTTGGTGCCCATAGAAGGGCAAATCGGAAAGAAAAAATGGCCGCCGGCAGGAGAAAATAACGGAGAAAAACGGGAGACGAAGTGATACGGGGGACCACCGGGAAAAGTTAAGTAAAAACGGGGGTTTCCCAGGGAAAACGGGGTACTTGGCAGCTATGCCTTAGAGACCAACTAAGTTTGTCATAGGTATGAGCTTTCGTGTGCATGCACACTTCTTCAGAATTTCCAAGTTAATCCAAGGCTCTTTAATCCTTTGAGAAGCATGGTGGTACCTAGTTTAACTGCTTGTATTCTGGCTCTTCTGCTCTTGTCTGGTCAAGGAAGCAGCAGCCTCTTGCCCACTGTAGCTCAGCTGCAGCAGCTACGAATGGCCGGAGCCATCCATTTCAATTTCTTATTTTCCCATTGTTTTGCTCTCCACGTTTCCACACCAGTATGTGTGTGTGGCGGGGATTCAAATTCATCAGCATTTTAGTGTGTCTTTTCCCTATTATACACCTATTTCTTTGCAACTGTGCCTGACAAACACATTTTTGCAAAACAATTTCCCCCTAATAGGATGCATTTCTGTAGGTCGTTGTCACTAATATATGCATTTTCACGCACAATTTGCCTTAACTATGCATTGGGTGAAGAAATAATCTTCTGGATAACCCAGTTAAGTCAATGCACCAAAGTCCCTGACTACCCAGAAGCATTTGGCTGCCAATAAATATTGCCACAGACATTTCTGAGATCATGGTTTTTCCAACGAGTGGCCAGTGTGGTGTAGGAGAGCCAGTGTGGTATAGTGATTAAGAGCTGTGGACTCGTAATCTGGGGAACCGGGTTCGCTTCCCCGCTCCTCTATATGCAGCTGCTGGGTGACCTTGGGCTAGTCATACTTCTCTGAAGTCTCTCAGCCCCACTCACCTCACAGAGTGTTTGTTGGGGAGGAGGAAGGGAAAGGAGAATGTTAGCCACTTTGAGACTCCTTCGGGTAGTGATAAAGTGGGATATCAAATCCAAACTCCTCCTCCTCCTCCTCCTCCTCCTCCTCCTCTTCTTCTTCTTCTTCTTCTTCTTCTTCTTCTTCTTCTTCTTCTTCTTCTTCTTCTTCTTCTCCTCCTCCTCCTCCTCCTCCTCCTCCTCCTCCTCCTCCTCCTCCTCCTCCTCCTCCTCCTCCTCCTCCTGTCCAGGTTTGTTAATTGTCTTACTTTAAATGTCGTGAGGATCCTATGCCCTTTTAAAATGTGTTTTTTTTTGGGGGGGTGGGGGTTGTTGTTTTTATTTTGATTATGTGTTTTATAGTTTTATATTTTGATTTTATTCTGAGACCTCCAGGTATAGGGCGGTATATAAATTCAATAAAGAATAATAATAATAATCCTTTTCTCCCTGTTTCGATTTGAATGAAATATTAAAATATCCATCTCTGTCAACACAACTGCATATGCAAATGAGAAAATGCGGCTTTAATTCTTTGGGGGGAAAGCAACATTTTATTTGCCAAACACTTGCTTGAGTCATCCGGTGGCAGGCGATGAACAAGCACAAACTTGCTAAGCCGGCAGTCCTTTCCTGCCCATTCCAAGGTCTTACAATTCAACCGAGGGATTTGTTCATTCTCACCCTTTCCCACTAAGATAAAATACATTTAGTGGGGAGATGTGAGACCAAATCTCTCAACAGCTGCTCCTGTGCTTGGGGGTCAGTTCACACCAATCTCAGGGAACTATTTGTTTCACACATGCAGCAGAAGCTTCGTCTAGTTGTTAATGTTTTCACACCCAAGCTGCTGGCATTTTTTGAAAAATAAATAAGATGTACGGTATATACAGTCATGACATATACAACTGGGTCACAATATGGAGGGTGTGTGTGAATATTACCCGGGATCTAGCTGGAAGTGACTGTTTCTGAAGGTGAGAGTGGAGGAGGAGAGGGTTTTCAGCAACAGCCAAGTTTATCTTTTACAGTGGTACCTCGGTTTATGAACACAATTGGTTTCGGAAGTCTGTTCATAAACTGAAGCGTTCATAAACTGAAGCGAACTTTCCCATTGAAAGTCATGGAAAGTGGATTAATCTGTTCCAGACGGTCCGCGGAGTACTTAAACTGAAGCGTTCATAAACTGAAGCAAACTTTCCCACTGAAAGTAATGGAAAGTGGATTAATCCGTTCCAGACGGGTCCGCGGAGTACTCAACCTGAAGCGTACTTAACCTGAAGCATGAGGGCAATTGGTTCCGGAAGTCTGTTCATAAACTGAAGCGAAAAGACCCTGATGTTGGGAAAGATTGAGGGCACTAGGAGAAGGGGACGACAGAGAATGAGATGGTTGGACAGTGTTCTCAAAGCTACGAACATGAGTTTGACAAAACTGCTGGAGGCAGTGGAAGACAGGAGTGCCTGGCGTGCTATGGTCCATGGGGTCACGAAGAGTCGGACACGACTAAACAACTAAACAACAACAATCCATCCATTCCTTGTTTTGCTAGAGTGAATCATAGAATCATAGAGTTGGAAGAGACCACAAGGGCCATCCAGTCCAACCCCCTGCCAAGCAGGAAACACCATCAAAGCATTCCTGACAGATGGCTGTCAAGCCTCTGTTTAAAGACCTCCAAAGAAGGAGACTCCACCACACTCCTTGGCAGCAAATTCCACTGCCGAACAGCTCTTACTGTCAGGAAGTTCTTCCTAATGTTTAGGTGGAATTTTCTTTCTTGTAGTTTGAATCCGTTGCTCCGTGTCCGCTTCTCTGGAGCAGCAGAAAACAACCTTTCTCCCTCCTCTATATGACATCCTTTTATATATTTGAACATGGCTATCATATCACCCCTCAACCTTCTCTTCTCCAGGCTAAACATACCCAGCTCCCTAAGGCCTTTGACCATTTTCGTTGCCCTCTTCTGGACACGTTCCAGCTTATCAGTATCCTTCTTGAACTGTGGTGCCCAGAACTGGACACAGTACTCCAGGTGAGGTCTGACCAGAGCAGAATCCCAAAAGAGTGGACATGCAAGGGAATGTTTGGTCCAGCCAGTCGAAACCTCCTGTTCCTCCTGGCCCGGAGCATCCTTCTTTGCATGTGACTATTGGGTGGGCGTGACTTTTCCAGACCTGGTAAAAGATCAAGGCATGCTGCCACTCTCTCTTTTTGCATCTTCCTTTCGTCCTGTGAACTTCCCGGACTGCTAACTGCAGTCATTAGGTCAACCCACATATGGGGTAAACCTGTTTGAATATGCTTGCAACTTTAAGCCTTAAGCCTGCCTTCAGGGATCACACTGTGCTCTGCCTGATCATGAGTAAACTTTCTTTTTATTGCTTATGTGGTGTCTTTATTCTTTTAGGAGGGGGTCTTAAAAGGAAAATATCTGAACACATTTCCATCTGGACAAGCCAGATTGAATTGCGTATTGTCTTAAGAAACTCACACGAATTTGCAACTAGTTTTCTGCTGTGTAAAGGGGAATGCACTCTGCTAAGTAAAGAACTTGCTAACACAAGTTAAAGGTAAAGGGACCCCTGACCATTAGGTCCAGTCGTGACCAACTCTGGGGTTGCACGCACATCTCACGTTATTGGCCAAGGGAGCCAGCGTACAGCTTCCAGGTCATGTGGCCAGCATGACTAAGCTGCTTCTGGCGAACCAGAACAGTGCTCGGAAACGTCGTTTACCGTCCCACCAGAGTGGTACCTATTTATCTACTTGCACGTTTGACATGCTTTCGAACTGCTAGGTGGGCAGGAGCTGAGACCGAGCAACGGGAGCTCACCCCGTCTCAGAGATTCGAACCGCCAACCTTCTGATCAGCAAGCCCTAGGCTCTGTGGTTTAACCCACAGCGCCAGCTGCGTCCCTGGGAACGCAAGTTAGGAAGCATATTAATAAGCAATATATCCTCTCCTGCCACCCTGAACATTCCCACAAAATTCCCTGCAAAGTGTTGGTGCTCTAAACTCTACCCACCTGTCACACCCAGCTCCACCCACCGAAGATGCCCCATGGCTTCGAGTGAGATCACAACCACCATTTATCATCATGATTAAGTGATGCTGAGCCAAACAATTCCCTTTTAAAAACGATGACTGTGAGCATGGCAAAGTGTTTAAAGAATGCAAGAGGTAATGTAAGGAGTAGATGTGTTCGATTATTTATTTAAGGAAGCTGCTGCTGACAGTGGCACCTCAAAGACTAATGAATTCATTGCGTTTTCCGCTTGCGCAGAGAACAGCCCACTTCATCAAAGCTGGCCATGAAGGCTTATGGCGCAGGAAGCCTGTGAGTCTTTAGGGTACCAAAATACTTCTTATTTTGCATTCACTGTGACTTATAAACAAGGATAAGAAGAAAGAGGACATTGCTGGTTTTTCTGTATGTTCCTGTTAGCTAGGGATCATGGGAGTTGTAGGCCAAAACATCTGGAGGGCCGCAGTTTGGGGATGCCTGTGATATATCATCCAAAACCGGATTGAAGTCCATATCGTGATGTTGGTTTCGTAATTTTTGACCTGGCAATATATCAGGAATCATGATGTGTGTTAGGACTGGGTGACATATCATCCCAAACCGGTTTGAAGTCCACATTGTGATACTGTTGTTGTTTTTAGTTTGTTTTTTTATTTGGGGGGGGGCTTTCTTTTTCTTTTTTATATATTTTTTTATTGAAGGTTTTCTTGATTTACAGAAATATATGCAATGTCTCTCATAACATTTTTACGAATCAGTTTCATTTGTTGAGACATTGGGAGGAAAGAGGGGGATAGAAGTAGATGGGTGTTTTTTAAATTATTTTTGACCTCGCGATATATCGTGAATCATGCGAAAATCACAATGTGGGGGAAACTGTGAAGCCAGTCAATGCCTCTCCATAGTTCCATCCTTATCTCACACACTGTGATATATCGGTATATCACGATGTTTTGGTATATATCACGAATTTGAAAACCAGATGTTGCCCAGCCCTAGCTCCAACCTTCCTAGTTTATAGAGGAGAATCCCCCATGAGAATGGCGGCCAGAGGGCATTCCTTCATCTGAAGGGTAAAGATCAAGAACCGTAAGAAGGGAGAGCAGGAGGGCTCTTGAATTTGCCCATCAACACTTAGAATCTGGATAGCGGTATGAGCAGACACACTGGTTGGTCACAGTGTTGCCCACTGTGCTGTAGGAAATACTATCACTGGCTATGAGCCACGATGGCTACGTTCTACCTGCATTGTCAGAGACAGCATGCCTACGAATACCAAACATTGGGAATCAAAAGTGGGGGGAGAGGGCTGTTGCACCCAGGGCCTGCTTGGGAGCTTCCCATAGGCATCCGATTGGCTACTGTATACTGGACGAGATGTGCCTTTGGCCTGATCCACCAGGTTCTTCTTGGGTTCTGATGTAATTCTATTTCAATGACAGGAATCCTTGCGTATTTGTGTATGAATCAGCCCATGAAAACATCTTGAAAATCTTCGTCTTCTTTTGTCTTTTTTTCCTTGGTGATACGTAAGAGGCCAGCCAACTTCCCAAAGTCACTTCCTTTCTTGTAGGGTTTCCCAAGGAGCAACGAGCAAGGTCCACTCTACCAGGGCATCCTGGTCAGTCTAACCCAGGCTTCCTCAACCTCGGCCCTCCAGATGTTTATGGCCTACAACTCCCATGATCCCTAGCTAGCAGGACCAGTGGTCAGGGATGATGGGAACTGTGGTCTCAAAACATCTGGAGGGCCGAGGTTGAGGAAGCCTGGTCTAACCTGTGCCTAAAACATGATCTGAAAATGCCCTGGGTATCATAGGCGCCAACCCTACTCCGTAGTATGTGGGGATGGGACTGAGCCCCGCCCAATCTTGAGGGGCCTTTCTGGGCCTCCTTGCAGCAGCAGGAGGCCCCACCGGTCTTCCCCATGTTGACTGAGGGCCCTGCCAGGCCTCCCCGCAGTGGCAGAGGGCTTTGTCCTCCTGGTGCACGTGATGTCACACATGTGATGTCATATGTATGAGACGAGCCCCACCCCCAATGTCGGATGGATCTCGGTACCATGATTGGTGGGCAGGGAATATGATGCTAGTCTCTCCCTTGTTAAGAGTCGCTAGAGGAGATGCAACGACATCTGAACCCCAAAGAGCTCACCTCTATTCCCAACCTGCTTTTCTGGAGGCAAACTGAGCCCCGCACAGTGCAAACCAATCAGAGATGCCCCCCCCCCAGTTCCTTGCTCCCAACCTCTGTGGGAGGCACACAGTCCCAACAGCCATGAACATCGACCATTTCACGCCTCCACCGCACTGGCTACCTTGAAAGGGGAAGAAACCGGACCGGAACCAAAGCCGGAGGGGCCTGGCAGAGGATTTCAAAGCTCTGACCGGGTGCCAAGAATGAGCCAAAAGATTCGTTCTGGAAAAAGGTTTTATGCGCTGAAATCACCAAACGCTGCAGGCCAGCTGTGCTGAGCAAGGTTGCAAGGGAAAGAGAAGGCAGGGGGAAATCGAGATTCAGGGACCCTAAGCTGGAAAGAGTCAAAATTCTCCCTTCCTCCAGCGAACCCCCCCCTTTTTTGCAGCAGACAGAATGGAGCCCAGACGTTAAGCAACCGTCAGCACCCAGGAATAATGCCCTTTTCCCATTGCAATGTGGCAGCAGCCAGCTGCAGGTTCTCAGCCGTTACCCATTCCACCCCTCGCTTCCCGCCGTTTACAGTTCCAGGCCAAAGATTTAGCAGGGCACATTCCTTCTTTTTTTTTTTTTTTTGCAAGGGCTCCGCATCGTTTGCAATTACCAGGAAGGGTCACTCCAGATAGGAGGATTCTTGAAATAAAATCTACAACACCAAAATGGAAACCCAGCCAGCGTTTGCAGAACAGAAGAGAAGGGGGATTTTAATTAGCCACCTTTCTACGCCACAGCAAAGGCCATGTGAGGCACCGCAAATTAAAGTTGTGTCCATTTGCTCTTTTTTCTTTTCTTTTCTTTTTTGCACGGACTGGCCCGTTTGCTGTGTGCAGAAGACAGAGGGGTACTGCTGACAAATGACCCTGTAATTAGTCTTTAATCTGCCACCAGGCTCTTCGTTAATGTTCATTAGGAAGAAATCGATCTGGTAATTGCTGATGATCCTTTCTGTGCATTTGAAACCCTGCCCGGGGGGGGGGGTACTGCTTAAAGGGGCTGATTTATAGTGGAGAAACAGGAGGTGGGGAAAGGGTTAAAGACCCCTTTCCCCACCCTCACTGCTCTCCGTTCTCAGCAGTAGTTTTCCTTTAAAAGGGGGGGGCACTGAGGTTCTCACATACACATTTGTTCATTACCCCAGGTGGGTGGGGAATAATAATAATAATAATAATAATAATAATAATAATAATAATAATAATTAATAATAATAATAATAATAATGGCCTCGGTCCAGTATACCTGAAGGAGCGTCTCCACCTCCATCATTCTGCCCGGACACTGAGGTCCAGCACCGAGGGCCTTCTGGCGGTTCCCCCGTTGCGAGAAATTGGTGGAACACCTTGACGGAAACCAGAGTGCACGGAAACTCCGTTTACCTTCCCACCGCAGTGATACCTATTTATCTACCTGCACTGACGTGCTTTCGAACTGCAAGTTTGGCAGGAGCTGGGACAGAGCAACGGGAGCTCACCCTGCCATGGGAATTCAAACTACCGACCTTCCGATTGGCAAGCCTAAGAGGCTCAGTGGTTTAGACCACAGCACCACCCATGTCCCTGGTTCCCTGTAGAAGATGCTATCAGAAGACCTGAGTACCAGACCACACAGGCATATCAGCCATGCCACACCGGTAGATATGAATCAGATCCTACATGGCTCTGGGAACAGCAGCTACGATACCAGGCTATGTATAGGGGCTGGAACAGCCAGAAGGAAACCAGAATTTCTACGATGTTTATCATTCAGCCTCCTCCAGTTCCTGAACTAAGCCTAAGCACATGCAACTGGGGACCAAGCTACCCATGGCATTAGATGTGCCCACATCAAACATGCAGGGTTTTTTTGAATGCAAATTAAATCCATTGGAGGAACTGGTAATAAATGGAGTCTGAGCAGGCACCGAAAGAGAGGTTAACCTGTGCACCTATGGCTACAATCCTGCAAGAGGGGAAAAACCAACTTCTGGAACAGATTATTTGCTTTAGAGGACAACCCTCCATTGGTGCCCTGCAGCTGGTGATATTTACATTTTTAAAGTACTGCACATTCAATGCAAAGACATATTTAATGTCATATCTACCTTGGCCGTGAAACAATTGCATGTCTGCCCCTGGTTCCACCCCCTTCCCCTTCCTCTGTTTACCCCGTGTCGACTTTTTGACTGGGACTTGGACACACTGACTCTTATCACTCCAGTTATGAAATGTATTAGGAGGGCAAGAAGGTCCCACAGAACCCTTTTAAAAAGCAAAAAAGAGCCCAATGGCTCCAAAACCTGACTACAGTGGTACCTCTAGTTATGGACTCGATCCGTTCTGGGGTGCCTTTCACACCCCGAAAAGTCCGCAACTACAACACCGCTTCTGCGCGCGCACGAGGTGCGCAGAGTCTTTCTGTGCATGTGTGCGCAGCGAAACCTGGAAGTATACACTTCTGCGTTTGCCGCGTTCGTATCCTAAAAAAACGCAACCAGAGACTGACATAACAAGAGGTACGACTGTACTTCTATCCTAATTACTAACACCACAATGCTTTCAGTCTACACCCTTGTGCACATTAATTGAAACAAACAATGTAGTTTATTATACAAAAATCACATATACACGTACAAAACTCACATATACGTACATTAGTAACAGATATGACCTCCGCTATTTTTAAGCAATATTTGAACATGGTTTGGCATGGAGTCTGCTAGTTTCGAACAGTCGCTGTTGATTTTCGGATCCCTGTACCACACTTGAATGAGCGCCTGAATGAGCTTCTCCGTAGTCGTACAGTCTACAGCACGGAGGCGACTTTCGCATATACTAGCCCACAAATTCTCAATGGGATTTACATCCAGGGAATTCCCTGGCCAATCAAGTACCTGTATTTGCTGCTCTTTCATGAATTTCTTCACCACTTTCGATGTGTGACAGGGGGCTAGGTCCTGCTGCAATATCCCAGTACCGTCAGGATACCTCTTTTCCAGCTCTGTAATAACTCTCTTTCGTAGAACCTCAATATATTGTGGCGAGCGCATCATTCCTTCTATTGGCTGCAGGCTTCCGACGCTATAATGATCAACGGACTTTCCATGTTTGTTTTGAGTGCAGGATTACGAGTAAGATAGAAAACATGCTTTGTTTCGCTTAATTTGCACAAGGGTGTACTTACAAGTAGTTCAGCTTTCCATCAGGAATCCAGTCTTGGATTCCTGATGGAGAGAGATGGAACAAGCTGCAAGGGCAACTCAGCTATGAAAGGCTCTCACAACAGTGAGCAGCAAGACCAATAATGTAGTTTTTGGACAGAAGATGTAGTGTGATGGTGCTGTGGGTGTCGAATACAGGGCAGAACAGAAAACAAGGCCTTATTACACCCCTAAGCAGAGTCTCTTTCTATGGTTTCTTCAGCTCTGTGTGATTGTCTGGGTCAGAGCTGCAGTCTTTCTTAGCTTTAAAAACTCCCTCCATCACAACACTTGGAAGGCAAAGCCCATTACACTCATAGAGTGTAGTGGGGAGTGCGGACGAGCCCAAAAAGAAATCTGGGAGGGGGTGGGCTGTAGTTAGGCTGAGTCACGGGGCGTGCCTTTGAGTTTGATTGACAGCCACGTTTTACTTAATGACCACGTTAGTTTCGTTTTCCCCCACTCTTGAAAAAGCCTGCGAATCTCCCGCCCGCCCACCGCTGCCTTTAGGCTTAGTCGACACTGCTTGCCCGTTCGCGGGGGTCGCCTGTATTGAGGGGTCCAGTAGGAATTTTGCCACTTGGCTGATTGGCTGTTGCCATTTGGTTTTTGCCTACTCACAAGCAATTTGTCACAACTTGTAAGGTTGGCCGTTAGGCTTTGGTTAAAATTGGTATAGGAGGGGCATGGCATAAAAATGCCTACCCCCCCCAATTACTTGCTCCTCATAGAAGTATTCCATTAAAGGAATCCTGGGGCTCAGGGACTCTAGTCCATTCATCCTGCCATAGGCAGGATGGTGCGTCCATTACAGAGCCGAGCCTTGGGGAACACTCCTTGGGGGAAGGAGAGTGCCTGTGAACTGTACCTCCAATCCCTTGGGGTGTTTACTTGACTTACCGACCATTAGGTAAGTCGGAGCTGGTCCTGACCCAAATGGGTCAGATGGAATTGGTCCTGCCCAACCAGGGCAGATGGTATGGTCCTGACCCAATGGGGGTCAGATGGAAATGGACCTGTCCCTTAGAGTGGACAGGTGGATTAACCAAAGCCTAAGCCTACACTCAGAATTAAAATGTAATTTGAATAAAGTTGTGGCCAAAATAATGCCAAAAACCCAAACCTAAAATATTGTGTCAGTTGTGAGTTATTTTGGGATTTCTGGGGTGCTTTGTCACGCAACTCTTTTCTCCCAGAAAACTTGGACTCTTCCTTATTTTGCCCTCATTCCCATCCCTACTGATGAGTTTCCCAGAAGCCCTTTGCGTTGGGCCTATGTCGTTCTTGGGTATAAAATGCACAAGATGACTCTGAAACAGACTCCTGCTCTGACTTTCCCCTTCAACAACGGCAAATGGGGCAGGAAACAGCTGTCAAGAGGAGACGAAAGAATTTGTTTGATGGCGACAGAACACCCTTCGGAACGAAGAGGAATTACGGAGTATACACTTCGGAGGAGTAGGCGCTTGATATCACCAAGTCGGCGGTGCCTTTCTGACAAACAGTCTTTAAAGTGGTTTCTTGGAAGGAGACTCTTCTGACTCTTGTCAGAAATTGGCCACTTTGGGGTCAAAGCTGTTCCAGAAATCACACCCGCAGCACATTCCTAGATGTCTTTCTCTATTATCTTCCCTTTTTATTTCCCAAACTGTTTCCTTGTAACAGATACGTGCAAAGCTCCCAAGGCATTGGTACCCAATATTCTCCTCACAAACACCCTTTCCTCTTATCATATTTTGAATAATTAAAATTGAGCGCTGTACATTTTCCCTTTTATTTTTTGGCTCTGGCTTTGTTTCGTAAACATTGCAGTCAGAAAAACGGCTGGCAAGCCCGCAGCCCACCTGGCTGTGGGGCCAGTGCTGAGAGCTGGGACGGCCCTGCAATGTCCACTGAGTAGAAGTTTGAGGCGGCAGTTAGGCAATTATTTCTGCTGTGGAGGCATCAACAGGAGCCAGGATCCCAGAAAGCAAGACCTGCCAATTGCCCCGGAACAAATAGGACATCCCATTTTTTCACGTGAGATCTCGGCAGTCATTTTGAGTGCTGTGATCTCAGGTCTCGCTCCCCCCCCCATCACATTTTGGGGGCTAGAGTTTGGTGTGGGTCCGGGAAGACGCATGTCCTGGTTTCTGATCCAAAAAAGTTGGACGGTATGAGCAAGTCATAGCTGAAACTATGAGCAGGCAAAGCAGGGCAAGAATCAAGTGTAGGAGAATGCAGGTTGAGTGGGCCTGGTCTCATATATTTAAAGCACTATTATACCACTTTAAGTAGTCATGGCTTCTCTCAAAGAATTCTGGGAGCTGTAGTTGAAGGGTGTTGAGAGCTGTTAGGAAATGCCTATTCCCCCTTAGAGAACTACAATTCCCAGAGTCCCCTGGCAATTCTCCCAAAGAATTCTGGGAGCTGCAGTTGAAGGGTGTTGAGAGCTGTTAGGAAATGCCTGTTCCATAGCTGCCAAGTTTTCCCTTTTCTCGCGAGGAAGCCTATTCAGCATAAGGGAATTTCCCTTTAAAAAAGGGAGAACTTGGTAGCTATGGCCTGTTCCCCGTCAGAGAACTACAATTCCCAGAGTCCCCTGGCAACCCTGTGAGTCCCCCAACAGCTCTCAGCACCCTTAACAAACTACCATTCCCAGGATTCTCCAGGGAGCAGCCATGACTGTTTAAAGCAGGATTGTTGTTGTTGTTTAGTCGTGTCCGACTCTTCGTGACCCCATGGACCATAGCACGCCAGGCACTCCTGTCTTGCACTGCCTCCCGCAGTTTGGTCAAACTCATGTTCGTAGCTTCGAGAACACTGTCCAACCATCTCGTCCTCTGTCGTCCCCTTCTCCTAGTGCCCTCAATCTTTCCCAACATCAGGGTCTTTTCCAGGAAGTCTTCTCTTCTCATGAGGTGATCAAAGTATTGCAGCCTCAGCTTCACGATCTGTCCTTCCAGTGAGCACTCAGGGCTGATTTCCTTAAGAATGGATAGGTTTGATCTTCTTGCAGTCCATGGGACTCTCAAGAGTCTCCTCCAGCACCATAATCCCCCTTCATGGATCAATGCCTTGTCGTGGCGAAGGGGCTTGAATAACTCAGAGAAGCTATGAGCTATGCCATGCAGGGCCACCCAAGATGGACAGGTCGTAGTGGAGAGTTTTGACTAAACGTGATCCACCTGGAGAAGGAACTGGCAAGCCACTCCAGTATCCCTGCCAAGAAAACTCCATGGACAAAACAGTATTAGAGTGCTATAAATGTATGCCAAGGATGTGGCCAACAGGCAAAACATTGAGGACGATCATTAACCAGACCCACGAATGCTTTATGACTGGGGTGGGCAACCTGTAGCCAAATGGCCACATTAAACCCTCAGCCTGATTTGAAGGGTCACCAAGGGAGCCTGGAGAGAGAAGAAGGAAAGCAGGAGGGAGGAAACTCGAGGGGAGCCAAAACAGATGGAGGAAGAGGAAGGAGGGCACGTCCCCTGGAAGTAATCAGTTTGGCGCTCTGGAAAGAGCAACCTGCCCATTCTAATGTCACCAAGAAGTGAGCAAGCGTTCACATTCTCCAGGGCTGTCAATCAGGCTCGATGTTAAGCAAAGCAGGAAGGGATAGGAAGGGGGGGGGAGAAGCTGGCATGACGTGAAAGCCACAAGGTCTGCTTTTAGTTTACTTGGGGTGTATGTGTGCCCCAAATCCAGCGTGCTTGTTTCCACAGCTGGCTCGCCACTAAAATTACGTGCATCTGTGCATACCCTGAAAGCAGCCCAGCTCCCACTCAGACTCGCCCTCAATCAAAAGCAGGTGCACAAGCTGATAGGCGTGCGTTGGAAGCGATAACATGTAGCTGGGATGGAGCAGGGCAAAAATGGGGTGGCAGGGGTTAGGGATAGACTTACCTGTCAAATTTGGTTTCTTTCAGCTTATCCATCTTCCTTGTATAATATAAGATGAGGTTTTTTTAATGTTAAAATTGGGCTCGTCTTATACATGGGTAGTGGATTGTTTCCCGCTGCTAGCAATGGATTGTCACTGGCGTTAGTGCGGGTGATTTGTGGCTGCAGCAATGGCTGCTGTCATTTTGGCGCTGCTGCGGCAATTTGGCGGGTGATTGGCGGCTGCTGGCGGCAAGCAGAAATAGTATTGGGGGCTTCTGCGCCACGTTGGATCGGAAGCGTTGGCCAGCCGGGTGAGCGTTTTTAGGCAATCCCCCCTCCTCCAAAAGCCAAACAACTCTGGGCAAACCTCCCCAAAATAAGCTCAACAACTCTGGGCAATTCCCCCCCCCATTTTCTTAATTTTGAGTCCCCCTAAACAGGGGGCGTCTTATACACGGGGGCGTGTTATACATGGAAACGTGTGGTGTTTTTATTTTTGAAAATCCACCTGAAAATTCACGTGTATTTCTCCTAAAACGCCCATTTTTGTATGCAGTTTTAACCAACACAATGCATTACTTTCACCAAAGCATGCCTTGTGTGCACACTCCCCACTCCTTAATATATATATTTGTATATTTTGGGTTGGTTGTGTGACTGCATCGCAAAATACAGGGAAAGGGTGAATTTCGAAGGACAGCTGTGTTTTCAGTTTTGCGCATTGGTTCGAGAAGCCCGAATTAATGAAATGTCTGATTGAAGTGCAAACAAAATTAAATTTTTCCCACATTCCCAACAGCAGGTGAAGAGAAGCCAGGAAAGTCTTTGCTGAGAAATGTTTTGAAGTACCTTGACTATGTCTTTTCCCTATAAAGGACCATTGAAGTCAGTTAGGGGGAAGTCAGCCAGGGCAGCTGCAACTGATGGAGGGTGGGGCATGACTTAGAGTGGGTGGAGCCAGGGTGAAGTGGGAGGAACCATTGCCCAAAGTGGGAGGAGTTTGCAGGATTGCACTGCTCCTTCTCCCTCAGTGCCACTCCTTCTCCACCTGTCCTAACGCCTGATCCACACACCTTAATTCAGTGGTGGCCAAACTTGGCCCTCCAGCTGTTTTTGGACTACAACTCCCATCATCCCTAGCTAACAGGACCAGTGGCCAGGGATGATGGGAATTGTAGCCCTAAAACAGAGCTGGAGGGCTGAGTTTGGCCACCACTCCCTTAAGTGGAAGAGAAGCAACTTCCAGAGAGGCCCACAGCATCTAGGAAACTGGGGGGCAGTGAGGGCCAATAGAAATTAAACTGAGGGCCACATCTGTCCCTTGAGCCATGGATTAAACTAAGTCAGAGCATTGATCCTGACTGGCAGGGTTCTCTCCCAGCCCTTTAAACTGGAGAAGCTGTGGGTGGGCATTCCTGGCCTGGCCCATGGCATTCCTACCTGGCCCATGGCCCTCCTTAGGATATCCGTGAGAACAGGATCCTAGACTAGATGAGCCATTGGCCTGATCCAGCTGGTTCTTCTTATGTTCTTTATGCGGTGCTATTTTTCTAGAAAAAGAAGTGCCAGAAGTCATAATGACAGCCGCCTTGTAATGGCAACGGCGCCCACCTGAGAGGTGCAAGAACTGAGTTCAAGTGGAAAAAAGCCCCCTTCTTATGACTACACAGTTCCCTCAGCTCTAGCTTGAGGGTTGTTGTTGTTGTTTAGACGTTTAGTCGTGTCCGACTCTTCGTGACCCCATGGACCAGAGCACGCCAGACACTCAGGCCGGGTCAGGCCAGAGGCCCAACTATTTCAGCTAACCCATATCGTCTAATTCTTTTTCATACCCCAAACTGGGACATGCTCCCAGCTGAGTCGCATGACCTATGCCTCACACTCACCCAGCACAGAGTAAGAGTTGTTGTTGTTTAGTCGTTTAGTCGTGTCTGACTCCATGGACCAGAGCCCGCCAGGCACTCCTGTCTTCCACTGCCTCCCGCAGTTTGGTCAAACTCATGTTCGTAGCTTCGAGAACGCTGTCCAACCATCTCATCCTCTGCCGTCCCCTTCTCCTAGTGCCCTCAATCTTTCCCAACATCAGGGTCTTTTCCAGGGAGTCTTCTCTTCTCATGAGGTGGCCAAAGTATTGTAGCCTCAGCTTCAGGATCTGTCCTTCCAGTGAGCACTCAGGGCTGATTTCCTTAAGAATGGATAGGTTTGATCTTCTTGCAGTCCATGGGACTCTCAAGAGTCTCCTCCAGCACCATAATTCCCCTTCATGGATCAATGCCTTGTCGTGGCGAAGGGGCTTGAATAACTCAGAGAAGCTATGAGCTATGCCATGCAGGGCCACCCAAGATGGACAGGTCGTAGTGGAGAGTTTTGACTAAACGTGATCCACCTGGAGAAGGAACTGGCAAGCCACTCCAGTATCCCTGCCAAGAAAACTCCATGGACAAAACAGTATTAGAGTGCTATAAATGTATGCCAAGGATGTGGCCAACAGGCAAAACATTGAGGACGATCATTAACCAGACCCACGAATGCTTTATGACTGGGGTGGGCAACCTGTAGCCAAAGGGCCACATTAAACCCTCAGCCTGATTTGAAGGGTCACCAAGGGAGCCTGGAGAGAGAAGAAGGAAAGCAGGAGGGAGGAAACTCGGGGGGAGCCAAAACAGATGGAGGAAGAGGAAGGAGGGCACGTCCCCTGGAAGTAATCAGTTTGGCGCTCTGGAAAGAGCAACATGCCCATACTAATGTCACCAAGAAGTGAGCAAGCTTTCACATTCTCCAGGGCTGTCAATCAGGCTCGATGTTAAGCAAAGCAGGAAGGGATAGGGGGGGGGGGTGG
Source organism: Zootoca vivipara (assembly GCF_965207765.1). Taxonomy (NCBI): domain Eukaryota; kingdom Metazoa; phylum Chordata; class Lepidosauria; order Squamata; family Lacertidae; genus Zootoca; species Zootoca vivipara. The sequence goes on along the minus strand of NC_142595.1, from coordinate 19,238,527 downwards.
AAGCTGGCATGACGTGAAAGCCACAAGGTCTGCTTTTAGTTTACTTGGGGTGTATGTGTGCCCCAAATCCAGTCTTCTCTTCTCGCGAGGTGGCCAAAGTATTGGAGCCTCAGCTTCAGGATCTGTCCTTCCAGTGAGCACTCAGGGCTGATTTCCTTAAGAATGGATAGGTTTGATCTTCTTGCAGTCCATGGGACTCTCAAGAGTCTCCTCCAGCACCATAATTCCCCTTCATGGATCAATGCCTTGTCGTGGCGAAGGGGCTTGAATAACTCAGAGAAGCTATGAGCTATGCCATGCAGGGCCACCCAAGATGGACAGGTCGTAGTGGAGAGTTTTGACTAAACGTGATCCACCTGGAGAAGGAACTGGCAAGCCACTCCAGTATCCCTGCCAAGAAAACTCCATGGACAAAACAGTATTAGAGTGCTATAAATGTATGCCAAGGATGTGGCCAACAGGCAAAACATTGAGGACGATCATTAACCAGACCCACGAATGCTTTATGACTGGGGTGGGCAACCTGTAGCCAAAGGGCCACATTAAACCCTCAGCCTGATTTGAAGGGTCACCAAGGGAGCCTGGAGAGAGAAGAAGGAAAGCAGGAGGGAGGAAACTCGGGGGGAGCCAAAACAGATGGAGGAAGAGGAAGGAGGGCACGTCCCCTGGAAGTAATCAGTTTGGCGCTCTGGAAAGAGCAACATGCCCATACTAATGTCACCAAGAAGTGAGCAAGCTTTCACATTCTCCAGGGCTGTCAATCAGGCTCGATGTTAAGCAAAGCAGGAAGGGATAGGGGGGGGGGGTGGAAGCTGGCATGACGTGAAAGCCACAAGGTCTGCTTTTAGTTTACTTGGGGTGTATGTGTGCCCCAAATCCAGTCTTCTCTTCTCGCGAGGTGGCCAAAGTATTGGAGCCTCAGCTTCAGGATCTGTCCTTCCAGTGAGCACTCAGGGCTGATTTCCTTCAGAATGGATAGGTTTGATCTTCTTGCAGTCCATGGGACTCTCAAGAGTCTCCTCCACCTTGAGGGTAGCAAAGGCCATTGCAGGTACCTCTCCATTCCTCCCCTCCTCTCACATATTTTCTTTTGCGCAAATGATACTCTCTAATTGCATCCTGCCTTGTTCAGCGATCATGCCAGCCTGCCCTTCCCTCATCAGTCTACCCGACGATAAATCCCCCTAACGGAGGTTTGTTGTGGGTACGTTTACCCATTCTTCCCCCTCAACATGCCAACCGAGGCTGCTTCCCAATGATTTCTTGCCTTCATTTTCTCGCTGGCTTTAATGATTGTGTTTACTAAATGTATTTTAATGCGCTAACCTTCCACCTCCAGACTAGATGGGTATCGATCCAATATGGAACCCGGCTGAAAGGCTGCTGTTATATAGCAAAACAAGAGCAAGCAGTCTTGCCTTTTCGCTCACTGGGCACAGTGAGAATGATTTCTAAAAGATCTTTACGCGTTGTTTAACTGAACGCAGTGGCCTGGGAATGCAGACTTGTGCTGACTGTGTGGCTCTTAATATTTTCACTGGGGAAGACCATCTAGCAGGGGAAAGCTGTACCGGGTTCTCAGAAGCAGCTCTTTCTGAACAGAGCCCCTCTGCTCTTGCAAAGTTTAGCTTAGATGCTGGATGCAATCTAAGGGCAGAAGGCTCTGAGGAAACAAACGACCACAGTGACCTCTCTCTTGATTTAGCAGTCCATGTCTTGCAAAGCTCATCTTATTTGCTGTTTTGAGAACAGCGCATACCATAATAATTCATAGAATCATAGAGTTGGAAGAGACCACAAGGGTCATCCAGTCCAACCCCCTGCCAAGCAGGAAACACCATCAAAGCATTCTTGACATATGCCTGTCAAGCCTCTGCTTAAAGACCTCCAAAGAAGGAGACTCCACCACACTCCTTGGTAGCAAATTCCACTGCCGAACAGCTCTTACTGTCAGGAAGTTCTTCCTAATGTTTAGGTGGAATCTTCTTTCTTGTAGTTTGAATCCATTGCTTCGTGTCCGCTTCTCTGGAGCAGCAGAAAACAATCTTTCTCCCTCCTCCATATGACATCCTTTCATATATTTGAACATGGCTATCATATCACCCCTTAACCTTCTCTTCTCCAGGCTAAACATACCCAGCTCCCTAAGCCGTTCCTCATAAGGCATTGTTTCCAATTACAACGGTAGAAATATTCACGCCAGGCAGAGAATAAAGAAGATTTGAATGAAGGACGCACACTGTTTCTTTTGAGGAATGCTGTCTTAATGTGCGAGTTCAGCTCTTGCAAAGCTTATTTTAAGTAGTTATTGCATTCCACAAGAGGAACTACCGTATCTGGCAGAAGACAAGGCTGGAAACTTTTCTGCCCAGGCACCTCTTTTTCGAGGCAGAATGAGTTTTACTTGTTTTTTTAATGGAGGTGCAATCCAGAGAACCCCACTTATCGTCTGAAGTGGTGGAGACCAAACACAGGTTTACCAGTGAGAACAACATTCTCCATGAGACGTCAGCATGTAAATGCTGCCTAAGGCACACTGTTCTGTACTTTTGTTCTTCGAACCTTCTTGTTCAAGGGCTTCAACACCGACCACTAGGCAACGCTCCCTTCAAAAAATTCAGCAGGTGGAGAATGCCGGGATGGGAAAGCACAGGAAGGGAGAGCTGTATGGGAGTGGGAAGCAACTTCCATTCCCAGTGATGCTATTTGTACACATATTTTTAAAAAATAAAAAATAAAAATGCTTTAAAAGCTTTGAAGCCAATTGGTTCTGCTTCTGTATCAAGTTTTCCCTTTCTCCCTTGCCTCATGTTTGGGGACAGCTGGCTCTCTCACAGGGGTTTCCCGAGCCCCCTGCTGCTTTGCATCCTTGCCCCCCACCTGTCCGTGTGACATCACAATTAGTTGTGGTAAAAGCAGTTTACGACGGTGATGTCATATGGGGATAAGGTTATGAGTCATAAGTTCGAAGTGCGGACACATGTCTTTACGAGCCGGCACTTAGCCCTAAACGTTTGAGAGATTCTGCCGATACTGAGGCTCTGGAACAAGTGGCCTATTAAATTAAAGAGTGCATCTGAACATGGGCAAAGTGGTTTGTTTTTTTACTCAGTCCTCAGTAAGCACAAGCCTGGTCTGTGCACTGGAGATTAGTAGGGCCGCATGAAATTCAGTCAGGTTAAAACTCACTATTTCATTTACAGTATTTATTTTTGAGTCAAGGACTAGTGATCAGGCCTTCTTGAAAATGCATGTCTTCTGATCACAAAGCAGACTCCAGCCCATGAGAGCCTAGACCAGGCATCCCCAAACTGCGGCCCTCCAGATGTTTTGGCCTACAACTCCCATGATCCCTAGCTAACAGGACCAGTGGTCGGGGAAGATGGGAATTGTAGTCCAAAACATCTGGAGGGCCGAAGTTTGGGGGTGCCTGGCCTAGATTGTGGGGCAGCCTACAGCATGACCACAAAACACTATGCCAGGTGTGGGACAACTCCAGCCTCTCCATCCAGCCCACAGCCTACCCTCCTCACCTTTCCCATACCCTCCAACATTTCTCCGATGAAAATAGGAACGTCCTTTTTGATAATGATGATGGCGATTATAATTTTATTATTTGCACCCTGCCCATCAGACTGGGTTGCCCCGGCCACTCTGGGTGGCTTCCAACATATATAAAAACATAATAAAACACTAATCAGTAAAAAAAAAACCCACAAAACTTCCCTATACAGGTGCTGTCTTCAGACGTCTTCTAAACGTTGTATAGTTACTTATCTCCTTGGCTCAGGGGTGGCATAACTCCATACGCTCCAACATTTCTCTGATGAAAATAGGGACATCTAAGGAAAAGCAGTATACCTGAAGGAATGTCTCCACCCCCATCGTCCAGCCTGGACACGGAAGTCCAGCTCCGAGGGCCTTCTGGCGGTTCCCTCCCTGCGAGAAGTGAAGTTACAGGGAACCAGGCAGAGGGCCTTCTCGGTAGTGGCACCCTCCCTGTGTAATGCCCTCCCATCAGATGTCAAGGAAATAAACAACTCTCTGACTTTTAGAAGACATCTGAAGGCAGCCCTCTTTAGGGAAGTTCTTAATGTTTGATATTTTATCACTTTTTTATTCTGTTGGGAGCTGCCCAGAGTGGCTGGGGAAAGCCAGCCAGATGGTCGGGATATAAATGATAAATTCTTATTATTATTCTGGGATCAAATCAGAAACCAGGACTGCTTCTGTAAATCCGGGACTGTCCCTGGAAAATAGGGACACTCAACCTTTACACCAACAGTTGATTACTGTTGCTATTACTATTAAGCTTAAAGGTAAAGGTAAAGGGACCCCTGACCATTAGGTCCAGTCGTGACCGACTCTGGGGTTGCGCGCTCATCTCGCATTATTGGCCGAGGGAGCCGGCGTACAGCTTCCAGGTCATGTGGCCAGCATGACAAAGCCGCTTCTGGCAAACCAGAGCAGCACATGGAAACGCCGTTTACCTTCCCGCTGTAGCGGTTCCTATTTATCTACTTGCATTTTGACGTGCTTTCGAACTGCTAGGTTGGCAGGAGCTGGGACCAAGCAACGGGAGCTCACCCTGTCACAGGGATTCAAACCACCGACCTTCTGATCAGCAAGCCCTAGGCTCAGTGGTTTAACCACAGCGCCACCTGGGTCCTATTAAGCTTACATTGGTGCAAATGGCTGCTTTCCCCTCCACCTAACTGCCACATGGGTACCATTTTGAAGGGGTGTCACCATTGAGGAGGGAAGGATTAATCCACCCTCTCTGTGCATTGACCAAAAATTGCCTCCCTCACCACAGCAATTGCGTTGGGGAGGGGGGGAACCCTTCCATTGGAGCCATTTTTCAGGCACTACACCGAGGGGAACGCTATTTTCAGCTGAAGTTTGCAGCATGCAGGGAAGTATAGGGTTAACCCCTAGCCCCAGGCATTATTATTCTTTAAAATAATTGTTTTATTGGAACCACAGAAGCCTTGCAAGGAATATATAGCAGAAACAAAAACCATCAGCAGAGCCAAACTGACATTGCATTGCTAATCCACAACAGAACTGTCAATCGCATTTACTACCATCATGTCATGAATCCATAAACTGTATCCAGTATGTAATCTTTGTTAAACTGAACAAAATATATCCGTTTCCTCCTTTAAGGAAAACAACAAAACCCCAAAACCTGCCTCGTTTGTCTTTTCTTGCCCTAAGGTAAAGGTAAAGGTAAAGGGACCCCTGACCATTAGGTCCAGTCGCGGACAACTCTAGGGTTGCGGCGCTCATCTCGCGTTATTGGCCGAGGGAGCCGGCGTACAGCTTCCGGGTCATGTGGCCAGCATGACTCTGGCAAACCAGAGCAGCACACGGAAACACCGTTTACCTTCCCGCCGGAGCGGTGCCTATTTATCTACTTGCACTTTTATGTGCTTTAGAACTGCTAGTTTGGCAGGAGCTGGGGCTGAGCAACGGGAGCTCACTCTGTTGCGGGGTTTTCGAATCTCCGACCTTCTGATCGGCAAGCCCTAGGCTCTGTGGTTTAACCCACATCGCCACCCGTGTCCCTTTCTTGCCCTAGCCCCAGCATATATTGCGACAGTAGTTATTTGGTGCTGGCAGAATTGCACTCTGCATAAGCTCAGACATACCCTACTGTTTTGTCCCTCATGGGTTAGGATTTCGCCCTCTCTGGTATTTAGCTAAACCCTGTTTGAGCATGAGCAGCTCTTAGCTGAGGAAGTGCGGCCTAAAGATAGCAAGAATCTTCACTTCCTTCGTATGCAAAGCATTCGGAATACCTCCCCTCCTTCTCCTCCCACCAGGTTTCCTCTGATTCCCATACAGGACTCGGCAGTTGTTCCAGTTCTTACATCCTCCTCAAATCCGTCATGGGACAGGAGTGGAATTCAAGAGTCAAAGCACACAAGTTCACTACAGACAGCGTGTGTTTTTTCATTGGCCACTGCCGGCACATCGTGGAGCAGAACTCGCCAAGAAATTCTGGGGGTCAGCCGCGGATCCTTTACTGTCAATCCAGGAGGGTCTAGTTTCTGAGAACGCAACAGCTCTGGAGAAGAAGCTCAACATCTGGATGGTAGCAGAAAGCTCAGAATTCACCCACGGCAGGCTTGTTGACAGCAGTGCGTTGGCGGGCTCTCAGACCTTGTCCAGAATGTTTCAGGACCCTCTGATGTCTATGTATGTCTGAGTCATCCTATAGACTCATGAGGACATTAGAGTCCTCTCGCCTCTGTCCTGGAAATAGCAGACATTTCTGAATCCAGCTAGTTGCCAAGTATAGATTTAGGTCACTTTGACTCTAGGGCTCTTTCATAATGTTGAGGCATCATTAGTTCCACAGTTAGCTGGAAGCTGAATCAAAACTGTGTTTCCACAAGGCACTTAATATATATCAGGCACATCCACCAAGAGGTAGATCGTGATCTACTACCGGTAGATCACTGGACGTCTGTGGTAGATCACTGTTAGATCAGTGGCTCCCCATAAAGAAGCTCAAAAAGTTTGGCTACCCTAAAAGAAGCTCAACATTTTTGCCCTGCACGCCAAAAAAAGTGGCTTTCCCCTTCCCTAAAAAAAAACTCAACAACCTTGACCTGAGCCCCCCCAAAAGGGGGTAGATCACTGCCAGTTTTTAACTCTCTTGGGAGTTGGCCACCCCAATATATATTATTTAGCAGTGACTATTCCCATAGCCAAGATACTTCTAAACAAATATTGTAAACGGAATGTCCTTATCAGCAAGATCCCCTGGAACTTTAATTAGAACCTTCCTCCTTGCAGCCTCTGCCTCTCATTGCTCCCACTGCAGATTGCCCACAGCAGTCTTGATGAATTGCTCCTTAATTGCCCCTTCCTGCTCACTGCAAGTGGAAAGTGGTCTTTACTGGGTTCTTCCCTTTCACTTTCGCTTTCCCTTCCTTAAAAAAAATATCTCCACTGTTGGTGGACATGCCCAAAAGTGGCGGAATTTTGGAATTTGATATATGAAAAATTTAAAAAGCTGCTAAAATGTACCTTTAAAAAAATCCCGAAACCTTCCTTCTAAGTATGATCCCACCAAATATACCAAAAGATAGAGTTAATATCCTGCTGTATGCATGTGCAGCAGCAAGGATATTAATCGCATCAAAATGGAAAGGAGCTAGCTTACCAACGATACAGGAATGGCAAGAAAAACTAATTGAATACCTAAAAATGGCAAAATTAACGGCAATAATTAGGCACGTTCCGAAACAAAAGATAATAGGCGAATGGAAATACGTTCAAGACTATTTGGAAAAAGAAGACATAGAAGTTAATTTAGTGAAATGCTTAGAATAGAAACTTAATAGGAGAAAAGAAAATTAAAAGTTAAAGAGAAAAGCTGAAATAGAGTGGAGTAAGAGGAACAGCAAGAGAGAGAGAACAAGCAAAGGAACGCGTACTGTAAATAACAGGAAGTGATATTTTGTCCTTTTTTGTTTGTTTGTTTTTCTTTTTATCCTGATTTGTTTCTTGTAAACGTATTCTTTTGCTTTTTGAATTTTACTTTGTATCTCTTTCTGATTTATTTTCTATGATTTGTAGTATTTATTTTCTGTTGATTTCTTTGTTATGTATGTTTTTTTAAAAAAACTGAATAAAGATTGATTTAAAAAAAATCTCTATGTAGGGCTCAATCAAAAATTAATGAGAAGAAACTAGTAACTAACTATCACCACCCCACCCCAGCGAGGAAGAGAATGGATTGATTTAAGGACAATTAAGAGGCAGCAGTGCTGTGCCCCCACTGAACAGGAAGCAATTACAGAAGCTACAAGGAGGCAGCTTTCTAATTAAAATCTGAAAACCCTCAATAGAATTTTGGCAATTCATGCTAGACTGGAGGGTGATTCAACTGCATTCTAAGTGGGGGAAATAGGCATAAATCACATTTTGGGGGAAATGCGTGGACAACACAGAAAATACAGGAGTGCGATGGGCAGGCAATGGTGCCATCTGGATTCTCCATTAAAAAAAGAGAAAATTCGGGATTTTATTCACTTTGGGATCGGAGTGAAGAAGCAGCGAAAGAAGATTGGAACAAATTTAAAATTTATTTGAAAAATAAGCGTATTATAGACTGAACCAATGGAAGTGAGGGAGATACAAAGAGGTTGTAGATAATACAAGGGTGTGAAATATGTATGGAAAGAAGATAAGGATAAATTAATTAGGAAGTAAGATATAGATTGAGTTTATAAGGACAAGATATAAAAGATATAGTAATAAGATAATATTGAAGTAATAATTAGAGTTTATATAAGATTTAGAACTTACTAAGTATGAAATGTAAATAACCGCAGTAGGAGGTGGAAAGAGGAAGTCAATAGATTAGAAATAAGGGTTACAAGTTAGAATTTTTGTTTTTGCATTTTCTTTTTTGTATTTTTTGTATTTTGTATTTTTATGTTTTGTATTTTCTTTTTGTGTTTTGTATTTTTGTATGTTTCTGTTGTTTGAAAAATCTTTAATAAATACATTTAAAAAAATAAAAATAAAAAAAGAGAAAATTGAGGGGTGGCAATTTTGGACTAAGCGGCTAGTATAGAAGCAATTTCTAAAGAAAGCAAAATCTGTGCTAGGTTTAATTAATCTTACATTTCATCGTTTACTGTACAGGAAAAAACAGTGAGTTCTACAAAGTACCGTAAGTAAGTCGAATTCTGCACCCAGAGAAACCTGAATCTGTGGGCTGGATCCAGATTTAGAACAGATCCACTGAAAACAATGGGTTTTAAGCTAGTAATTCTAGGGATGGGATTCGCTGCTTGTCTGTGCTCACTTAGTGATCACGATTCCCATAGTGCCAATTCGGTTTGTGCGAATCCTTGGCCTGCTTTAGCAGAACGGGCTCAGCCCAAAGCAGGTGCATTGGCTGTGAACCCATCTCTGCTGTCAATCTTTAGCCTGTCAAGACAAAAATGTGCTTGACAATGTCATGACTGATGTTGACTCCAATGCGACTCATCTGGCCCCAGGGCACACAAGACACAAAGAAGAACGGCTTGCTTTTTAAAACTTCATTCCATACTGCATATACACAGTGGTACCTTGGTTCTCAAACTTAATCTGTTCCAGAAGTCCATTCCAAAACCAAAGCGTTCCAAAACCAAGGCGCACTTTCCCATATAAAGTAATGCAAAACAGATTAATCCATTCCAGACTTATAAAAACAACCCCTAAAGCAGCAATTTAACATGAATTTTACTATCTAACAAGACCATTGATCCATAAAAATGAAAGCAATAATCAATGTACTTTACTATAAAATGAATAAGACCATACTGTGTAGATGATAAAAATTAAAATTAATGTTTTTATTCTTCCCTGCACTGATGATAGTCATTGTTTGGATGGGGGGCTTTTATCCATTTCCAGTCACACAACCAACCAACCAATCAGTAGCAGAAATTGGGTTCTACATAGTCACAAAAACAAATTAACCAAAAAAAGCCTCAAAAACAAAAATTGAAAATAAATAGCAAAAACATACGGTAAGCGCCAAATACAGTGGTACCTTGGTTCTAGAACTTAATCCATTCCGGAAGTCCATTTGACTTCCAAAATGTTCGAAAACCAAGGCACAGCTTCTGATTGGTGCAGGCGCCTTGCCAACAGCTGCATCGGACATTCAGCTTCCAAAAAACATCTAAAAACCGGAACACTTACTTCCGGGTTTTCAGTGTTTGGGAACCAAGGCGGTTGAGTACCAAGGTGTTTGAGAACAAAGGTACCACTGTAATATGATATGCAGCTGTTCATGACCCTTACACAAAATAAATAATATTGCTTTTCATTTGATCTTCTACATTATTATTTCTGCATTGCAGGGGGTTGGACTAGATGACCCTCAGGGGTCCCTCCCAACTCAAAATTATTTGATTCTATTTGCATTCCCTCCGGTCCCCTTCGCCTCAACCAGCCACTTCACTATGGGATCCTTTCTAAACAAACATTCGATGTTCTTCAACTTAGCCCTTTCTTCTTGGATAGGATTGCTTAGAGAAGCTACCTCATCCCACCTGCTCAGAGATGAGCGCTTAATCTTCTAACTGTTGCTGTATCTGTCTGAGTTCTCCAGGTAGTTAATTTTCCAATAAAGTAAAATTTGTAAAATTACAAATGGGAGGAAAGGGTGTGCATTACTGTAAATGAAATAAATGCGTGACCTCATTGCATCTTCACATAAGAGATAAAAGTTGGCTTATTTCCTTTCTTTTCTGTTGACAGTCCCACCAAGAGTGAAGAGAGATTCTGCATTATGAAGAACAACAGAGTGCCCCAGCAGACAGTTTGAGTACACATTCAAAGGTAAGGTTAAAAAAAAGGTAAAGGACCCTTGGACGGTTAAGTCCAGTCAAAGGCGATTATGGGGTTGCGGTGCTCATCTCATTTTCAGGCCGAAGGAGCTGGCATTTGTCCACAGACAGCTTTCTGAGTTATGCGGCCAGCTTGACTAAACAGCTTCCGGCGCAACAGGACACCGTGACACAAACCAGAGTGCACGGAAACACCGTTTACCTTCCCATTGCAGTGGTACCTATTTATCTACTTGCACTGGCGTGCTTTCGAACTGCTAGGTTGGCAGGAGCTGGGACCGAGCAATGGGAGCTCACCACGTCCCGGGGATTTGAACCGCTGACCTTCTGATCGGCAAGCCCAAGAGGCTCAGTGGTTTAGACCACAGTGACACCCGCGTCCTATACACATTCAATCTCACTGTGGATAGGAATTTAAGAACAGTAACCAGAACGTGAAGCTCGGTATCAAAACCGCTCATGAGCTCTTGTATGTAGGGGGGGGGGGAGCTCCATATTTGCACGAGCTTGCTCTTCATCACCATCCCTAGGCCTGACTAAATTAAATAGGTCTACTCCAATTATGACTAAGTTTGCATCCAAGCCTATGACTTGCATATTAGTTGTATATATTTGAATACAGACAACTCCCAATTTATGCAGGGAATTAATATTAACAATACAGTGATACCTCGGTTTACAAACAGAATTGGTTCCGGAAGTCTGTACTTAACCTGAAGCGTACTTAACCTGAAGCAAACTTTCCCATTGAAAGTAATGTAAAGTGATTAGCTAAGATGTATAGGATGAGTAGTAAAACATGCTGGAAATGTAAAGAGAAGGATGGTGAATTTTATCATATGTGGTGGACATGCGAAAAAATTAAAAGATTTTGGGAAATGATATATAATGAACTGAAAAAGATTTTTAAATACACTTTTCCCCAAAAAAAACGGAGGCTTTTTTATTGGGACATATAGGGCAGGAGATTGTAAAAGGAGACCAAGTATTATTTATGTATGCGACAACCGCAGCTAGGACATTGTTAGCCCAAAAATGGAAAACTCAGGAGTTACCGACGATTGAAGAGTGGCAGACGAAAATGATGGACTATGCGGAACTAGCAAGGCTGACTAGCAGGATCCAAAACCAGGGAGAGGCAAAGTTCCTAAAAGACTGGAGTAAATTTGTGGACTATATGGAGAGGAATTGTAGAAGTTTAAAGACACTTGCAGGACTGAAATAAATCCTACGAAATGACTTTAAGTAGAGGGAGTAAAGGAACTGTGAGATAAGAGTGGATAAGAAAACCAAATGAGGGGAGGGAGGGAAGTCAAAGCTCAGCAGAGCATAGGGAATTTGAGATAGGTGAATAGATGTTAAAAGGGGGAAAATTGTGTTTCTTGTGTGTTGTTGTGTTTGTTGTTGAATGTTTTGTTATTGTTTAATGTGTTTATTTGAAAATTTAATAAATTAGTTTTGTTTTTTTAAAAAAAGAAAGTAATGGAAAGTGGATTAATCCACTCCAGACAGGTCCGCGGAGTACTTAAACTGAAAATACTCAAACCGAGGCGTACTTAAACCGAGGTATGACTGCAATACCTGTAATAACAATGTAACAACCTGTAATAACAATAATAACTATAATAATTTATTTATACCCCACCTATCTGGCTGGGTTTCCCCAGCCACTCCGGGCAGCTCCCAACAGAATATTAAAAACACGATATAACATCAAACATTAAAAACTTCCCTAAACAGGGTTGCCTTCAAATGTCTTCTAAAAATCAGATAGTTGTTTATTTCCTTGACATCTGACGGGAGGGCGTTTCACAGGATGGGCGCCACCCTCTGCCTGGTTCCCTGTAACTTCACTTCTTGCAGTGAGGGAACCACCGGAAGGCTCTGAGAGCTGGAGCTCAGTCCCCGGGCTGAATGACGGGGGTGGAGATGCTCCTTCAGGTATATTTAATTTCAAGGCACTGCAAGTTTAAGTGAAATTGCGTATTTTTTAAACACCATTGAAAAAACCTGCAAACACGCTGTTTCGCCTCTGCCCCACCCTTTTTTGCATCATTATTTTGTCACTTCCAGGTTCGTTGCGATGTGTGCACAGTTGGCTTGGCTTGCCCATTCTAGGCTGGTGTATCTTGGCGGCCTTGTTTTGACAGCAAGAAACTGTTGTCTGCTGGGCTCAGTTCAGTCCCTGGGAAGGAGAGTTGACTCGGTGGAAGATATTTAAGGCAAGTCAATTCAGATTGCGTTAGGAATAGGGATAGGGGGGATTTGATTTAGTTCACATTTAAAGAAGAACCTACATAATTCACACATTCTGAAACAACATATAAACCAAAATACAACCACCCTTCACAATTTGCAATTCTCCAAATTTTGCAATGCAGCTCTCCTGCTATGCAAAAATGCATATGCTTTGCTATACATATAGACTGTGTGAAGTGCACATATAAACATATATATTGCTCAAAAAAAATACCAAAAAATCGGGGAAAATGCATATGTATAGTAGACAAAATTACCTATAAACAGCTGTCTATTGGGAGAATGGTGATGAATTTTCACGAGGACTTGTTTAGTGTGTGTGTGTTCAACCTCACAAGTGATGCAGAAAAATGAAGAACCAAAAACGAGAAATGTGGAAAAAACAAGAAACTGGTAGAAACCGAAATGAACAGATTTGCCCATGCCTTCTTGCACCCTTAGCTCTTAGGGTGCAAAGGAACCCTTTGTGCAAAGAGCGCGAAGTAACCGGCATTTATTTGAACATCTCCTGAACATTGCATGAGACTGAATTCAATATGGAGACCTAGCTATCTGTGAAAAGAGGCCCGAGAGCTACCCAGAAGAAAACACTGCACTCTTTTCATGTGAAACAGCAACCGTGAGCTAGCTTTTATGAGCCCTTTCGCATCCAGATGGAGCCCCCGAACCTTTATGAGCCTGTGAATCAAAGACGGCAACGGCCCTTGCTAAGCGCCGCCACCTCTGGGGAGGAGCAGAAACAGCTGTTTGTCAATTAGGCAATGCAAAGGAGACAGGAGGGGGCGGGAGCAGAGCGCTGGATCTTAAATCAGAAGAGCGGATGGCGTCTGTTCCTTCATCTGCCTCCCACTCTTCCTAGCGTTTCGTCTTTGCCAGCGCAGGTGGGGTTGCGTACAGCCCTCTGGAGGCGACTAGAGTGACGTAGCAATTGGAGTTTAGGAATGCTTTGGCTAGAGAAAAAGTAGCTGGGTGGACACAAACCTCTGCAGAACTGGCCACCTCCCTTTTTGGAAAGGCAGCACATGTTAAATTTATTAGGGCCCATCTGAACTTTCAACAGTTCCCCCCTTTCCAAATTTCTTTAGAGTTTGGGGGTGTTTTGGGAGGGGATGGAACCCCATAGCAAGGAATGAGAAGTGTTCTGAGTGGGTTTACATCTACCCCGGCCTTGAGATGTTATTCATCCCGAATCCAAGAGCAGAATTAATTTTGTTTTTTAAAAAGATAATCCATGGCTTTGGTGTGGGGCTTGACAGCCTCCCCAGGTCAAAAATGGGGGCTGAAAGTAGCCCTGGGAGCAACGTGAGGTTTGCCATGCTCCACCATTCGGGAGGTATCACAGAATAACTTACAAAACAGAATGATGTGTGGACAGTCCGGCATAAACCCACCATTAACGCATGATTATCGAGTCAATGTTGTATTGAAGAATACAACCCCAACCTCCAAAAACTCTTGCACCAGGCTGATGAAGGTAAAGGGACCCCTGACCATTAGGTCCAGTCGCGGACAACTCTGGGGTTGCGGCGCCCATCTCACTCTATTGGCTGAGGGATCCGGCGTACAGCTTCCAGGTCATGTGGCCAGCATGACTAAGCAGCTTCTGGCGAAACCAGAGCAGCACATGGAAACGCCGTTTACCTTCCCACCAGAGCGGTACCTATTTATCTACTTGCACTTTGACATGCTTTCGAACTGCTAGGTGGGCAGGAGCTGGGACCGAGCAACGGGAGCTCACCCCGTCGCGGGGATTCGAACCGCCAACCTTCTGATCGGCAAGCCCTAGGCTCAGTGGATTAGACCACAGCGCCACCCATGTCCCAGGCTGGAGGGGCCCTCAATTCAGAGAGGTAAGAGCTGTTTGACAATGGATCACCTCCTTCATTGGAGGTTTTTGAGCAGATGTTGGATGGTCATCTGTCAGGGATTTTTAGCTGTGACTTTTGTGTTGCAGGGGATTGGACTAGATTCGGGTTTCCCAAACTTGAGTCTCCGGCTGTTTTCAGACTACAATTCCCATCACCCAGACCACTGTTCTTGCTAGCTAGCTAGCTAGGGATGATGGGAGTTGTAGTCCAAAATCAGCTGGAGACCCACGTTTGGTTAACTTTGGATGAGATGACCTTTGGGGTCCACCCAGCTCTATAATTCTATGATTCCAGGTAGGTGTCCCATTTGGATTCCTTTGGAAGGGATCAGCTGGGAATTCTGGGATCGATCGGATACACGGCGCAGCGTGGGAGCGTGAAACGAGAAAGCAAATATTATACCAGCCCACGAGGAGCGACTGGCATTCAGAAACAAGCTTAGAATGGCCCCCGTGCGGGAGGAGGAGAACCAGAGACAGTTTGGGGGGGGGAGGGCAGAATGACAGACAGCAACCAGGGAGAAGTAGCTGGAAAGCAGTCAGGTTTGGCGACAGAGAGAAAGTGGGTTATGATCCTCGGGGATCGATGAACAAAATTGCAATGCAGGGCATCTGGATTCGTTTTTCTGCTAAGGAGTGCCAGATTGCACACAAAAATCAGTAGGGAGAGAGAGAGAGAGAGAGAAAAAAGCCGGTCATTCAGAAAGGTAACTCCGTCAGACTTTTGCATTTCTGTCACTAGCAATAGAGATGGGTTGGGCTGGGGAGCAGGAGGAAGAGGCATTAATTTGCAACCCCCAGCCCCTTCAAAGCATCCTTTGTTCCTAAGGCCACACATCCATTTCCCTGGGCTTCTTTCATCCATCAAATTGCAGCGGGAAGAATTTTCCCTCGCTGCCCCCCCCCCGGCGCGAGTTTCCACCGATTAGTGGCTCAGATTTCTCTCAACACAACTGGGCTGGGAGTGTGCGATGTCTAGTGTCCAAGTGGATTCTTTTGTGGCCTCGTGACAAAGAATAGCGCAGCTGGTCCCCAACTAGGTTACCCTGCTTAAGGAAAGATCCGATCCATCATCGGATATGGCAGGAACCACATTTGTTTTGCCAAAAGAGAGGTGCTGGGACGCTGGGCTCCTTTCTGTTTCCAAAGACCTACATTGCCTCCCAGTACATTTCCTTAAAGCCCTAAATGGCCTCGGCCCTGTATACCTGAAGGAGCATCTCCACCCCCATTGTTCAGCCCAGACATGGAGGTCCAGTGCCAAGGGTCTTCTGGCAGTTCCCTCACTGCGAGAAGCCAAGTTACAGGGAACCAGGCAGAGGGTCTTCTCAGTAGTGGCACCCGCCCTGTGGAACGCCCTCCCACCAGATGTCAAAGAGAAAAACAACTACCAGACTTTTAGAAGACATCTGAAGGCAGACCTGTTTAGGAAAGCTTTTAATGTTTAATAGATTCTTGACCCAGGTGGCACTGTGGGTTAAACCACAGAGTCTAGGGCTTGCTGATCAGAAGGTCGGCGGTTTGAATCCCTGCAATGGGGTGAGCTCCCGTTGCTCGGTCCCAGCTCCTGCCCACCTAGCAGTTCGAAAGCACATCAAAGTGCAAGTAGATAAATAGGTACCGCTCTGGCGGGAAGGTAAACGACATTTCCGTGCACTGCTCTGGTTCGCCAGAAGCAGCTTTGTCATGCTGGTCACATGACCCGGAAGCTGTCTGCGGACAAACCCCGGCTCCCTTGGCCTATAGAGCGAGATGAGCGCCGCAACCCCAGAGTCGGACACGACTGGACCTGATGGTCAGGGGCCCCTTTACCTAGATTCTTGTATTTTAATATTCTGTTGGAAGCCACCCAGAGTGGCAGGAAAAACCCAGCCAGATGAGTGGGGTAATAATAATAATAATAATAATAATAATAATAATAATAATAATAATATAAAGCCAGGAAGCCTTGCCTCTTGGTAGCCACGCTGAGCCAGTAGTGGTTATCTTTTTAGATTAGGAACAGGGTTCAGATCCCTTCTCAGCCATGTAGCTCACTGGGTGGCCGTGGCCTGGTCACCATCATCTCTCCGCTTAACCAACCTCACAGGGATGTTGTGAAGGTGGGGAAAGGGGGAAAGAGAGAACCATACACGCCACCAGGACTGGGCGATATCTGGTTTTCAACATCACAATACATTGCCAGCTAAACATCACGATATATCAATGTATCACAATGTCTGAAATAAGAATGCAGCTATGTAGAGGTGAACAGTACTGCTGTGCAATATATGGTTGTCAACATTGTGATATATCACCAGCTAAACATTGCAATATGCAGATCTATTACAATGTCTGAAATAGGGATGGAGCTATGTAGAGGCATTGGCTGGCTTCATGGTTCCCACCATGTTGTGATCTTTGCGCATACACACACACATTGTGATTCATGATATATTGCCATGTCAAAAATTATGAAACTGGTATCGCGATATGGACTTTAAACCGGTTTTGGACGATATATCGCCCAGCCCTACACACCATCTGGACTTCCTGGGAGGAGAGGTGGGATATAAAAGCAATAAATAAGAAGGGAAACAGCATGGAAAAGGGGTAAACAGCTGTTGGGGGAGAGGACTTTTTGAAACAGCCATGAAGCCCTGTTTTGGGTGGTCAGCAAGTTCCAGATCACAGCCTTGGATTGCTTTGAAATAAATGTGAAAACAAAGAAAGAGTCAAAATATGGAGAACCACACAGCGGCAGAATACATATTTTATGGATATCAAGCAGAACATGTTTACATGAATATGGAGTAAGGTATATTAATCCCGACACGTTTCAAGTACCACTCTTCTTTAGGAGATCAAAAATACAGAAATCAAATAAACGTGCCCCACAGATATTAAAAAGGCAATAGAATCAATAACATATGTAAAAAACAACCTCCCTATCACAATCTTAATATTTGAAAAACCCTATGAAGTATTCCTTTCCCTTAAAATTAATGTGTCTCATTTAAAAATGCTTTATTAAAAACATGCTGTTTGGCCCCTCGTTTCAGAGCCTGTTCAGATCACCTGCCTGCTTTTCCTTTTAAAGTCACGGAAGCAGCTACGGTAGGCACTATTAAAGGTGCAGAGGACACAGGCCAGGGCTCCTGCACCTTTCGTTAAAAGCTGCCATGCAAGCAGCACCTGCTGAAATTCCCTCTCCTTTCCCCTTATTAATTAAAGGCGCAGGAGCCCCATCCTCTTTTGCAACTTGCCAGTCTAGGAAGTGGTATGTCTGTTTTTCTGTGACTACAAACTGCAGCCTGGAGAATTAGAGGGCAAACAAACCAAAAAACCAAACAGGAGTGGAAGATTTTTGATGAATACATAATAACGAATAAAACAACTAAATACTGAAGGCGGATTGGAACTGAACCATGTTGAAATTAACAAGGAGAAAACAAAGAGGTGAATTTTTTGTGTATAAAAAGATGGAGTTTAATAAATTACCTAGGATATGATTGGAAGATCGTTTTTACTTTTCATGTTTTACTTTTTTTTGTTTCTTTCTTCTTTCTTTCTTCTTTTTCGTATCCCTCTTTTTTCCCTTTTTCGAGGTGAGAAATTATGTGTATAGTTATGACTTGTTGTTGTTATTGCTTTTCTTTTTTCTGTTCATTTGTAAATGAATGTTTATGTCTTATTTGTATGGTTTTAATGATGAAATAAATAAAAAACATTTAAAAAACAAACAAACTGCAGCCTGGACCAAGTTTTGCTTATGACTTATATGGAGCAGCTCTGTTCTGGATCAGACTAACGGCCTTCCTATTCCCCTCCCTATTCTGAGAATCCCTCTAGTATAGTGTTTCCCAATCTTAGGTCTCCAGCTGTTTTTGGACTACCATTCCCATCGTTCCTGACCACTGGTCTTGCTAGCTGGGGATGATGGCAATTGTGGTCCAAAAACAGCTGGAGACCCACAGTTGGGAAACAATGTTCTAATACAGCATGAAGGTGATAGTCCCCCAACACTCTGCCGGAATTGGTACTTAGTGGCACTTACTGCCGCTTGCCCATCCTGGCCAATATCCACATCAGTTCCAAGTCAGGAGAACTCCATAGTACATGGATGGGTAAAACATTTTCAGCCTGAGGGCCACATTCCCTTCCAGGCAAGATTCCCAGGGCCACTTGCCAGTGGTGGGTGGAGCTGAAGGCAAAAGTGGGCAGAGAAAATCATTTTTACCTTTGCAGAGTAGGCTAGTTTTTGCACATGATCACATGCAAGCCTTCTCTGCCCTCCAGCCAGGCAAGCAAGAGGCCATAGTCAGAGTTCAAGGACGTATCCCAGACAGGCAAATAACACCCAAGGAGGGTGCAGAGGTGAGATGGTATGGGGAGCATCCCAAGCATAGCTGCCAAGTCTCCCGTTTTCCCCGGGAAACCCCCGTTTTTAAAGCCGTTTCCCGCTGTCATCCCGCATGGCGACATATCCCGTAATTCCCCCGGATTTCTTCCGGTGCCGCTCTGCCCATATCTGGGCACCGGAAATCAGGTAGCGCCGGCACCGGAATGTCTGCGTAGAAGCGACTTCCGGCGCCGTTGATCCTGTATTTTTCTAACCGGGACTTGGCAGGTATGATCCCAAGGGCCTCAGCCCAGTATACCTGAAGGAGCATCTCCACTCCAATCATTCAGCCTGGACACTGAGGTCTAGCTCTGACGGCCTTCTGGTGGTTTCCTCACTGCAAGAAGCAAAGTTACAGGAAACCAGGCAGAGGACCTTCTCGGTGGTGGTTCCCGCCCTGTGGAACACCCTCCCATCAGATGTCAATGAAATAAACAACTATCTGGCTTTCAGAAGACATCTGAAGGCAGCCCTGCTTAGGGATGTTTTTAATGTCTGATGTTTTTCGTGTTTTTAATATTCTGTTGGGAGCTGCCCAGAGTGGCTGAGGAAACCCAGCGAGGTGGGTGGGGTATAAATAATAAATTATTATCAATTACAGAGTTTTGAGGGCCACAAACCAGCTTCAAGCTTCCCATCCCTACCTCAGCAGCTACTCAGGACTGATTGGCGGTGGCAAGCGGGACAAGAAAGAAGCCCTGCTTCTTGCTCCTGGCCTCCCTGCTCCTAATCACGCGCAGCTCTTTGCAACAACACTTAATAATACTCCCACATTTGTACTACGTTTTCAAGTGTTCAAAGAGCTCCAGATGCCTGGTTTACGTGTGGGCGAAGACACTCCCTTCCCTGCCTGTTTATCCCAGATGCTGACCCCAATTGCACTATGGTCACATCCACAACCCAACATTTGAAGCACTCTTACTCCACTTTAACAGCCATGATTTCCCACCCCCACCCCCCGCCAGCAAAAAAAATCCTGGGAACTGTGGTTTCTGAAGGGTGCTGAACTTACAGAGTGTCAGGGACAGGTCCAAAGAGGAGGAATGGTGGCGTTCCCCCCTCCCTTCTCCCTCCGGAGAAGAGGGAGACAGTGTAGATTTAGAACAGTGGTTTGCCCTGGTTCAGAGGCTGCAGAGGGAAGAAGCTGGGAAATATTGGGTGGTGAGCAGGAGCAGGAAGAAGAAGCACAAGGAGAGAGACAGCTGACTGACTCAGTGTCTCTTGAAAGCATTCCTGACCCCCCCCTCCCAAGATCAGGCGTGCATTGAGGTTAGTAGAGCAGATAGCTCAGAGGCAGAAAGCTCAGATCAGTCGGCGTAGGGATGACGAAGAATAGTAGAGACGGAGGGGTGGGACTTTACTTGGAGCAACGCCATTCTCTAAGAGAAACCGCATTCCTTCGTCTCTCTCTGTGAATATTGAATAAACTACTTGGTAAGAACTCTTCTTGCTTCTCTGCTTTTGGGCATTCCACCGTGGGAAGGGATAGGATTCCCTGAAGCCTTGACACAGAGCTACAATTCCAGTCAAGCTTGGCCCCAGGACTGTGGGTGCCCGGGGCTGCGTATGACACAGACATCTGGTGTCGGCATGCCCGCCTGACGTTGGCATGCCCCATGGCATTCTGACATCACACTCACACATCAGTGGGTGTGCTGATGTTTGGTGTGCATGCTCCCTCTGGATTTCTTGTGGAGAAGGCACACAAAGAAGGGACTCAGAGGGTGATATTAGGGTCTGGGTCACTTCATACAGAGAGAGGCAGTCCTCGACGTATGGCGGTCCTAAGCCGTTGAAAGTTTTATAGGTCAAAACCAGCACTTTGAATTGGGCCCAGAGAGCTGCTGTGAGCTTCTCCTCTCTTTATTTAATGTGGGAAACATTATTTCATGTTTTGCATAAACAAATAAAGGACGCAGGCATTGGATTAGTTAGGTGTCCATGTTGGTGACATGGAAGAAAACAAGGCACCAATTTCCCTTTACTGCTGATTCCTTTAAGACAACCTTCAGCCCTTTTGGAGCTTTTAGATTCCAGCTCCCATCCATGCATGGCTGATGGTCAGGGATTGTGGGAGCTGCGATCCATCAGAATCTGGAAGGCTGGCCTAGGGTTCCTTGGGACTGTGTGTTTGAGAAACACATCACCTGCATGCTTTCTCCGAATAGCATTCCACTGAGGTCAACAGAACCGACTCCCAGATAAGTGTCCCCAAGATTTCAGCCTTGGTCTTCATACCCTTCAACATTTCTCCAATGAAAATAGGGACATCCTATTCAATAATAATAATAATAATAATAATAATAATAATAATAATAATAATGTTGTTTAGTCGTTTAGTCGTGTCCGACTCTTCGTGACCCCATGGACCATAGCACGCCAGGCACTCCTGTCTTGCACTGCCTCCCGCAGTTTGGTCAAACTCATGTTTGTAGCTTTGAGAACACTGTCCAACCATCTCGTCCTCCGTCATCCCCTTCTCCTTGTGCCCTCCATCTTTCCCAGCATCAGGGTTTTTTCCAGGGAGTCTTCTCTTCTCATGAGGTGGCCAAAGTCTTGGAGCCTCAGCTTCACGATCTGTCCTTCCAGGGAGCACTCAGGGCTGATTTCCTTCAGAATGGATAGGTTTGATCTTCTTGCAGTCCATGGGACTCTCAAGAGTCTCCTCCAGCACCATAATTCAAAAGCATCAATTCTTCGGCGATCAGCCTTCTTTATGGTCCAGCTCTCACTTCCATACATCACTACTGGGAAAACCATAGCTTTAACTATACGGACCTTTGTCGGCAAGGTGATGTCTCTGCTTTTTAAGATGCTGTCTAGGTTTGTCATTGCTTTTCTCCCAAGAAGCAGGTGTCTTTTAATTTTGTGACTGCTGTCACCATCTGCAGTGATCAAGGAGCCCAAGAAAGTAAAATCTCTCACTGCCTCCATTTCTTCCCCTTCCATTTGCCAGGAGGTGATGGGACCAGTGGCCATGATCTTGGTTTTTTTGATGTTGAGCTTCAGACCATATTTTGCGCTCTCCTCTTTCACCCTCATTAAAAGGTTCTTTAATTCCTCCTCGCTTTCTGCCATCAAGGTTGTGTCATCTGCATATCTGAGGTTGTTGATATTTCTTCCGGCAATCTTAATTCCGGTATTGATATTTCTTCCGGCAATCTTAATTCCGGCTTGGGATTCATCTAGTCCAGCCTTTCGCATGATGAATTCTGCATATAAATAAGCAGGGAGACAATATACAACCTTGTCGTACTCCTTTCCCAATTTTGAACCAATCAGTTGTTCCATATCCAGTTCTAACTGTAGCTTCTTGTCCCACATAGAGATTTCTCAGGAGATTTCCATGGACAAAGACAACAGGCATATAAAAGAGAAATAATAATAATAATAATAATAATAATAATAATAATAATAATACTCTGCCCATCTGACTGCGTTGCCCCAGCTACTCTGGGTGACTTTTTCCAACAGATATAAAAACATAATCAAGCATTAAACATTAAAAAACTTCCCTATACAGGGCTGCCTTCAGACATCTTCTAAATGTTGTATAGTTACTTATCTACTTGGCTCGGGGGGGCAAATAACTCCATACCCTTCAACATTTCTCCAATGAAAATAGGGACGTCCTAAAGAAAAGATTGCTGGAAGAAATATCAACAACCTCAGATATGCAGATGACACAACCTTGATGGCAGAAAGTGAGGAGGAATTAAAGAACCTTTTAATGAGAGTGAAAGAGGAGAGCACGAAATATGGTCTGAAGCTCCACATCAACAAAACCAAGATCATGGCCACTGGTCCCATCACCTCCTGGCAAATAGAACAGGAAGAAATGGAGGCAGTGAGAGATTTTACTTTCTTGGGCTCCTTGATCACTGCAGATGGTGACAGCAGTCACAAAATTAAAAGACGCCTGCTTCTTGGGAGAAAAGCAATGACAAACCTAGACAGCATCTTAAAAAGCAGAGACATCACCTTGCCGACAAAGGTCCGTATAGTTAAAGCTATGGTTTTCCCAGTACTGAGGTATGGAAGTGAGAGCTGGACCATAAAGAAGGTTGATCGCCGAAGAATGGATGCTTTTGAATTATGGTGCTGGAGGAGTCCCATGGACTGCAAGAAGGTCAAACCTATCCATTCTGAAGGAAATCAGCCCTGAGTGCTGGAAAGTTAGATCATGAAGCTGAGGCTCCAATACTTTGGCCACCTCATGAGAAGAGAAGACTCCCTGGAAAAGACCCTGATGTTGGGAAAGATGGAGGGCACAAGGAGAAGGGGACGACAGAGGACGAGATGGTTGGACAGTGTTCTCAAAGCTATGATCATGAGTCTGACCAAACTGCGGGAAGCAATGCAAGACAGGAGTGCCTGGCCTGCTATGGTCCATAGGGTCACGAAGAGTCTGACACGACTAAACAACTAAACAACAACAAAAGAAATGCAGAACATTCCGGGGTTGAATCAGAAACCAGGAGGGTTTCTTTAAATCCGGGACTGTCCCTGAAAAATAGGGGCACTTGGAGTGCCTGGGTTTTATCCTGTGTATTCCACTTTGTTGATCTTCATAGATTTATTGCTGAGTTCTCATGCACAGATCATATAGTTAGGTTCTATCAGAGTTGCAACCAGCTTAAGCTTGAAGCGGAGGTGGGCTCCTGCTTTTCATCCCTTTCCAAAACCACCCAGGGTTTTGAAACATTTCTTTTGGTGGGGTCTGCAAGCACCACCATTAAAACCAGTTATTTATTGTTTAATTGATTTTTGGACAGGCTTCTAAATATTTCTCGGCTTCCTGGGAGGAAATTAGCTTTTTGGCACCAATGTTTTATTTCATTTCATTTTTTTTCCCCAAAAGGGAAATGGGATGGGGGATCAGCCTGAATCCACACATTTCTGGGATGTTGTGTTCAGCATTTCTCACCAGGAGGAAAGCGGGAAGCATAGATCATGAATGTCTCCTAACTAGAAACACATGGGGCTGAAAGCAAACTTGCCAAGGGATCAACTCAGAGGCCGGAATTTGGCTAATAAAAGCTTCCCACTACACCCCCCCAAAAAAACCCTTCAACCTGTGGGAGAATCCTGACACTCCAGAGAGATTATTAGACCTGTCCAGGGCAGAGGAGCCGACCTGGAACCTGTGTAATTCAGGAGCTCTTGGAAGAACAACAAAGAGAGGCAAAAAGACACTCCGAAAATGGTTAGAGAGGAGGAAATTAAAAACCTTAGTAAAAACAGAGCTGTAAACCAAGCCAAAGCAACTGGGATCAGGTTGCCAAGATAATTACAGTCCGTTTGCAAAAACAGGACAGTTGTGTCCAAAAAAGCCTTTGACTCCCCCTCTCACTGCCCTACATGGTGACGGGTGCTGATGCTGCATATATAGAAGAAAGGTCTTACCAGAAGTTTCACAAGCTGATATTTCATGTGGCCAAATGCATCACCCTTTGTTTTCAGAGGTCACACCACTCCATTCCTTTAGACAGGTTTGGAGAAGTGACTCCAAACAGAGTGACTCCAAACAGAGGAGGAGGTTTTTGAAATTCATTTCTTAGCCACTGAAAATGGCATTGAGGGTGCAAGACCAGAGTGGTACACGCTCTGGTTATCTCCTGCTTAGACAACTGCAAAGCGATTTACATGGGGGCTACCTTTGAAGGTGACTTGGAAACAACTAATCTGGAATGCGGCAGCTAGACTGGTGACTGGGAGTGGCTGCTGGGACCATAGAACACCCGTCCTAAGGGATCTACATTGGCTCCAAGTATGTTTCCGAGCACAATTCACGGAAGCATTTGAGTGATTGAGTACATTTCCAAGCAAAATTCAAAGTGTTGGTGCTGACCTTTAAAGCTCTAAACAGCCTCGGCCCAATATACCAGAAGGAGCATCTCCACCCCCATCGTTCTGCCCGGACATTGAGGTCCAGCTCCGAGGGCCTTCTGGCAGTTCCCACACTGTGAGAAGTGAAGTTACAAGGAACCAGGCAGAGGGCCTTCTCAGTAGTGGCACCCACCCTGTAGAACGCCATGGAGCATGCTCCCTTCTTGCTCCCCACCTCTTGGCAAGTCAATCAAGGGCAGCTGCCACCTAAGTCAGGCATCCCCAAACTGCGGCCTTCCAGATGTTTTGGGCTACAACTCCCATGATCCCTAGCTAACAGGACCAGTAGTCAGGGATGATGGGAATTGTAGTCCAAAACATCTGGAGGGCCGCAGTTTGGGGATGTCTGACCTAAGTGCTTTGTTCTCCCAGGCCCTTTCTTCCGCTGAGCAAGATGGCAGCCCCCACTGGGCCCTGAGCAATGCAGCTGGCTCAGAAGTGGTTCTGCTCCCTGCTGCTGGCCACTTGCTCCCTCATCTGCTTCGACATGACTTATACAGTAGCATGAGGGAGAGGGCGGCAGTGGCGGCAGCAGCGGCAGTGGCAGCGGCAGCAGCAGCAAGTCTCGTCTGTTTGAGAGAACAGCAGACCCTCCAAGTGTCCCTATTTTCCAGGGAGAGTCCCGAATTTACAGGTTTCTGATTTGATCCTGGAATGTCCCACTTTTCCTTAGGACATCCCTATTTCCATCGGAGAAACGTTGGAGGGCGTGGAGTTATGTGAGCCCCAGCCAAGGAGATAAGTAACTATGCAACCTTCAGAAGACATCTGAAGGCAGCCCTGTAATAGAGAAGTTTGTAATGTTTAATATTTTATTATGTTTTTGTATATGCTAGAAGTGCCCCAGCCTCTCACACTCCATTCTAAATAATCGTTGCTTGCACCCCCAAGGCTCCACGTCCAGTGTGGCTGAACCAGTGGTGCTCTCCTAAATCCACTGTTGTGCTTATTTATATGCACAGGTGCAAATTTAGAAATGATTACCAGAATCTGAACAGAATGACAACCCATTTCACCCTAGTGGGGAAGGGTGCGACTAGGTCACCCGGGTGCCTCCTCCGTCTGCTGATGAGCAACTTCAAGGACTCTTTCTATGGTTCTGTACCTTTAAACCAGAGTTGAGTCAGACAACTCTTCATTTAAAGCTGGAGTGGCTAACTTGTGATCCTCCAGATATTATCTGGCTCCAGTTCTCATCAGCCCTAGCTAGAGATGGTGAAGGATTTCAACTCAGCTCAAATTTAAATCCGCACTCCCTGAAACAATACACACAAACCAAAAATACAGCCTCCCTTCCAAATTCTCACTGCTCCAAATTTTGCAATGCAGTCTTCCGGCCAAGTAACTTATGCCAAGTTACACATGCACATAGAAGAATGCACAGATTTGTGAAAATAGCGGATAAAGGTGCAAGATGCCAGGGAACCTTGCTTTGCAAACACTTGTATGTTGGGCAGAATAGGGATGCGGCTGGCGCTCTGGTCTAAACCACTGAACCTCTCGGACTTGCCGATCAGACGGTTGGCAGTTCAAATCCCAGCTCTGTCCCAGCTCCTGCCTACCTAGCATTTTGAAAGCACGCCAGAGCAAGTAGATAAATAGGTACCACTGTGACAAGAAGGTAAACGGCGTTTCCGTGCACTCTGGTTTCCGTCACAGTGTTCTGCTGTGCCAGAAGCGGTTTAGTCCTGCTGGCCACATGACCCGGAAAGCTGTCTGTGGACAAACGCCGGCTCCCTCAGCCTGAAAGCAAGATGAGCGCCACAACCCCATAGCTGCCTTTGTCTGGACTTAACCTTCCAGGGGTCCTTTACCTTTATGTTGGGCTGAATTTCATACAAAAATGTGCAATCCACACTCAAATGCTAATAGGTTTTCACGGGCGCTTGAATAAAATAATAATTTGCAAACACATGTGGAAATTTGGAAAACTGAACTTAAGATTAGAAAAATGAAAAAGCAGGAGAACTGAGAGGGACCACAGCCGGTGTGGTCAGCTGTCGGGGAAGATGGTGTTGCAATGCAGCAACATCTGGAGGGACACAGCTTAGCCACCCCAGAAATATAGGGTGCCTTCAAATAAGGGGCTCTCCAGGAACAGCCCTTCAGACAGAGAACTCTGTTCTGCAAATCGGGATACGGGACTCCCCAAACTTTGGACTAGCAGATGCTGGGAATTAAACCCAGACCTTGTCTTTGGCATCTGGCTGGTTTTGCTGAATGGCCGCTGGTGGGGCCCAGCCGGGCGATTCTTAGGTTCTCGTATTGCTTTTCAGATTTTGTCATAGGTCACTCAGGGGGGAAAGATGAGGTTGGACTAAAGAAATGGCTATGTTACCGTTTGAGTTGATAGATCAGCGAGATAAGATTGTACGTGCACGCACAGCCTCTTCAAACTCAACCTCACTGTGTCCGTCTGCCCTCTGCCTCTCCCCATCTGCTGAGCCAAAAGCCAAGCAAATCAAAGCTCCTGCATTTCCCAGAAGCCAGTAGACATCTGCTGCTAGGATTGCCAAACCTCAAGAGGAGACTTTTTCCCCCCACCCCAAACTTCTCAGATAACTGGCTGGCAAGGTTTTGCCCCCCAGCATAGGGCAGCAATGAAGAATGTTTGTCTCTCCCAATATCTGTAACCATTGCCCATGCTGAGACGGATGGGAGTTAGAGTCCGAGAACATCTAGAAGGTTGGTTGTTTTAGGGACTCTTGTCACATCGAGGGTGTCTTGAGAATGAACTCCACACGCACGAGTGTGAAAAATGTTTGTGCACTAACTAAGGAACGTTTGTGCATATTTATAAACACATCAGTCAACAACGACATTCCCAGACCCAAAAACTGTCTTGGAAAAACCAGAACATCCTGTTTTTTCATGCGAGACCATAGAGGCCATTTTAGATACCACAATCTTGCCCTGAGAAAGGGGGGGAGAAGATTGTGGTGTGGGTCACATGACTTGCCCAGGCGCACTTTGATAAATTGCAAGGTCTATGGGTGAGAACAGACTTCACCATGATGCTTAGCTATTTTCCAGCCAGCAATCATACAGTCGTACCTCGGGTTACGAACACCTCGGGTTACAAACATCTCAGGTTACGAACTCCGCAAACCCGGAAGTATTTTCTCCACGCGTGCGGCCTGTGCATGCGCAGAAGCGGAACGTGCGGTTTGCGCATGCGCAAAATGGCGCTTCGGTTTAGGATGGTTTCGGGTTACAAACTGCATCTCGGAACGGATCGTGTTCGTAACCCGAGGTAGCACTGTACTGTAGAATCAGAGATCAGAGTTAGAAGGGACCCCGAGGACCATCTAATCCAACCCCTGGCAATGCAGGAATGTGCAGCTGCCCTTACAAGGACCAAACCTGCACCTTGGTGTTATCAGCACCATGCTCTAACCGACTAAGCTATCCAAAAGTTCCTAAAACAAGAGACCAAAACTGGATCTACACTGATCTGTAAAAACGTTATTAAATATAACGTTATATAACTCTCTATGCAGTTTTCCATTGTCAAAGGCTTGCTGCTCTACAGCGCCCTCTGGTGTCAAATTTTAATAACGCATTTTTAATGTTATAAATGACAAGTGTAGATCCATCCCAGAGCTACTTCCAGATAAGTGACTAGCCAATCATTGGTCTTCCATTGTAAGCTACAAGCTGCTCCACAATCGGCTGTTGAGCTATCCACTGCACTGCAATTTTTTAAAGGATGTTGGAACTTGTAGCTGGATAAGCTACACTCCCAGGATTCTTTGGGGGAAGCCATGTGTTTTAAATGTGTGCTAAAGGTACTTTAAATGTGTGGTGTGGATGGGACCTTTCTGCAAACGAATGAGGAATGCTTGGTGAGCAGGTCTTCTGGTAGCAGAAAAGACTGAAGACCCTTCGGATTAAGTGTTGGATAGCAATGACTGAATGACGCCATCCTGTCAATGCCCTGTAAACAGGGAGTGGAGACAGCATGGCAATTCCACCCTAAACCCGTCTCATGGATGTCTCCTTGGTGGAAAGCGTGTTTTTTTTAATTTTGAAGCGCTGAGATATTTGGAAACTATAGCTGGAAAATCCAAGACATCTGGTAAATGTTCCCCACTAATACACACTCATGCTGAGTGATTAAATCACAGCTTAAATCATCAAGAGAGAAAGCCGGTTTAAATTGGGGATTTAAATCAAGTTCCCCATCCGTAGGTTAAACATTTCCTAAACCAAAGTACCTGCTAATGGGCTAATAAAGCCATTGAAACAGGTTGATTTACAAATAAGCAGAGGCCTTTATATTACCCGCGAGAATAAGCTGATTCCTATGATTTCTTAAATTAATATTTCCCCTGCTTTTTGGTTAGTTTAGAAAATGGTACGAAACACATTGTCTGTGGTTTATTAGATGTATAAATTTGAGCCGGTTTTAATGCGACAGTTCGGCATAGCCAGCCAAATGCACATTCAGCTCTGCGTTCTGCTGGTGCTGCAGGATGGTCAGGACTAAAGAGGAAAGTATTTGTCCAGGGTTCCCCATCCAAACTCCAATTTGGGCATGAAACTGCTGAATCGGACCTTATTACATCTTGCTCAGGGGTAGGCAACCTGGTGCCCTCCAATTGTTAATGGATATGCAGTACCATCAGCCCAAGCCAGCACGGTCAATGGTCAGGGAAGATGAGAGTCCAGATTTTCATTTCTCATGATGGGTCTTCCAAGGATTATTGATCGTTTTGGTTCCCCTCAGTTTCTCTGTTTTCCTGTCTTAAATTCAGTTCTCCACACTAGTTTGCAAGACGATCGAGATCCAAACATATCTACAGGACAGGGATTCCGACGTTCGAAAGCTCATCTCGCTTTCAGGCCGAGGTAGCCAGCGTTTGTCCACTGGCTCATGTGGCCAGCATGACTAAACTGCTTCTGGCACAACGGGACACCTTGACGGAAACCAGAGCAAACAGAAACAGTGTTTACCTTCCCACCGCAGTGATACCTATTTACCTACCTGCACTGGCATGCTTTCGAACTTCTAGGCTGGCAGGAGCTGGGAGAGAGCAACGGGAGCTCACTCCATCATGGGGATTCGAACTGCCAACCTTCTGATCGGCAAGCCCAAGAGGCTCAGTGGTTTAGACCCACAGCGCCACCCTCTCCGTCAATCATCTAGTACAACCCCCTGCAATGCAGGGATGTGCAGGGGTCGAACCTGCAACCTTGGCGTTCTCAGCACCATGCTCTAAGCAACTGAGCTATCCAGGCGATGTTCTCCCTTAGGCAATCTCTCATCCAGCCTGCTGCACCACGTGCCTCCGAGCTCAGAAACAGAAATGATTTCCTGGAGAACAGGGGAAAGATGGAAAAGCAGACCCAGCTCAGAAGCAGCTATTCTCCCACCGCTCTGCAGAGCATTCCTCCCCACCAACCCTGGCGCTCATCGGAAGCGGTCGGAGATGGAAGCCCTTTGCCCCCCAAAACCATTTCCAAAGAATATAAGAGGCTCAGATGACTTATGGGTTAGAAGTAGAGAAAAACTGCAGCAAAACATGGGAAGCTTGCCTTCTTCACTCTCAAATTTCGCAACCTATTAAGCCAGGCTGTTTTTCTCAGGCCGTCCAGCCTTCCTTCCAAAACCAACTCTGCGAGGAAGATAAAACAAAAATTTAAAAAATCAGCCGAAAGGAAACGTGGGAAGGGAGGAAGTTTTTGGGGAGGAAGCTACAAAGGCCCTTGAAGATTGATAGCTGCTGGGTTCAGGCTCCTTGCAGAATTTAGGGACTCCTTCCATCCAGGTACGGCATCTGCTGTCACTGCAGAACTGGGCTGGAGAAAGCCATAGTTGGGAACTTCTCCCTTATGGCCAACTCTGCTGGAGCCTTTGCAGTGGCTGGATCTGGCCACCTGAAAGCAAGGAAGCTGGCTCTGAAACAGAGGGAGGAGCTCCAGATAAGCTGGCGAGAAGATGTTGGGGAGGGCGGAGGAAAGAGGAGAGGAGGAAAGTCATCATTCACACAGCTGTTTTTGCCATATGCCACGGGGGAAAGAGAAGGGCAGGGGAGGGGGTGGAACAAAAGAACGAAGCAGCCCACGCCCGGCCCATTTGCAGTGAGCCAACACAATGCAAAATATTTTGCAGGTCTGTACAGCAGCCGGCTCAAAGATAGGTCAACTGTGTAGCTACAATTCCCAGCACCCTTAACAAACTTCGCATGAAATCTGTCAGAACCCCTCCTGTGTTCGGTAGGCTGTGTTCGGTAGGCTAGATCTTACACTTAGCCTTCAGTTGGCTATAATTTGCAGGTATGTAGAGAGTTTGTGCAGAAGATGGTGAGGAATATAATAATAATAATAATAATAATAATAATAATAATAATAATAATAATATCTGTACCCTGCCCATCTGACTGGGTTGCCCCAGCCACTCTGAGCGACTTCCGACAGGCCCGGCTCTAGGGGTAGTCTCGGTGGCGCGGGGCGCCAGGGCGCGGGGCCGGCAGGAGGGCGCCCGACCGGCTTGAGACGGCCCTGACTTCCGACATATATAAAAACATAATCAAACATTACACCTTAAAAGGCTTCCCTAGTTACTAACCTCCTTGACATCTGACAGGGTGGGTGCCACTGCCAAGAAGGCCCTTCACCTGTTGCTGGACTCCCAACTCCTGTCACTCCCAGCCAGCATGGAATGCTGGGAGTTGTAGTCCAGCAACAAGTTTCTCCCATCCTCAGCCTAAAAGAATCCCTCAGTTTCAAAATTCCAAACAGAAAAGAGGAAAGCTGTAAAGCTGGACAGCTGCTGGACGCTGAATACTTGTCCTCATTTTCGTTTCAGCTACAGAAGTGGAAGCCCTTGCGATTTTAAGGCCTTGTGCTTATTCCTTGCCTGGTTTCCTTCAAAGGGCAAGTCGCTTCCAAGGTCTGAAGGATTAACAGGACACAGACCCCCAAAGTCCGGGTTTTTTTATATGAACAAGGCAGGCTGCCGTGCCTCACCAAACACACGTTTTGCAAATCGCTCCCCTCTCCCTCAGCTCGAGGAGGAAAAACGTGACCAAATAAAGCCATCAGCCGTTGTGGTCTCCTCCAGCTTCGACATCACCTGAGGGAAAGCAGACTCTGAGACGGTCTCTCGATTCCCCTCTGGCTTCTGTGGAGGGATCAGGGCCGCCGGTGTCAGAGCGTTTATTGGGATATAAAAGTCTCCCGAGCAGCAGAGAGGAGGAGGGTGGTGTCCTGGAAAACATCGCTGCACAGAGCATAACAGCTGCCACATTTCCAGGGTTGGCGCGCAGAGTGGATGCCCGATTAAACTGACTCAGCCCGAGCAAGGGCCGCTGGGAGGTGAAACAGCCACAGAACCGGGGCACTGTGGGAAATTTAGATCCAAACTGCCCAGTCCCTACCTCAGCACGGCTATGGCTCATCTCCCGCTGCAGCCAAGATGGCTGGCGCCCGCTGTTGTAGGAAAGGGGCCACAAAAGGAAGCGTTCATGAGGGCTCTTTTGGACCTGGAGCCGGCCCTGACTAGCATCGTCTCAAGCTCATAGGATGCACTGACATGAATGAGTGTGGCAGGATTCAAATTGCATTAAAAAGAGAGAGAAAGAGAAGATACTGATTTGCAGAAAATGTGTGCGTGCTAATTCAGGAAGAGGGGATCCTTTTCAGCCTGAGGGTCACATCAGAGGCAGATTTAGGGGAGAGCGATCAGTTTGCCCACCCTGGGCACTGTGCCAAGAGGACACTGCAAGAATGACAAATGGCGGAAGGCAAGAGGCTGAATTTTGGGCTCCTTGATCACTGCAGATGGTGACAGCAGTCACGAAATTAAAAGACACCTTCTTCTTGGGAGAAAAGCAATGACAAACCTAGACAGCATCTTAAAAAGCAGAGACATCACCTTGCCTACAAAGGTCCGTATAGTTAAAGCTATGGTTTTCCCAGTAGTGATGTATGGAAGTGAGAGCTGGACCATAAAGAAGGCTGATCGCCGAAGAATTGATGCTTTTGAATTATGGTGCTGGAGGAGACTCTTGAGAGTCCCATGGACTGCAAGAAGATCAAACCTATCCATTCTTAAGGAAATCAGCCCTGAGTGCTCACTGGAAGGACTGATCATGAAGCTGAGGCTCCAATACTTTGGCCACCTCATGAGAAGAGAAGAATCCTTGGAAAAGACCCTGATGTTGGGAAAGATTGAGGGCACTAGGAGAAAGGGACGACAGAGGACGAGATGGTTGGACAGTGTTCTCGAAGCTACGAACATGAGTTTGACCAAACTGCGGGAGACAGTGCAAGACAGGAGTGCCTGGCGTGCTCTGATACATGGGGTCACGAAGAGTCGGACACGACTAAACGACTAAACAACAACAACAACAAGGCGGTGTTGAATTTTAAAAGGCCCAAGTCCCGACTGGCCACCTACCCTTCTGCAAGATTGCAGCCTTGGGGGGGAAACGCTTTTTGATGGGGGAATCGCACTGCAAAATTGCAAGAGAACATGGCAACCAGAATGCCCACCGTTATCTCATGATCACAAAAGAAGAAGAAGAAGAATGTCTCAGTTTTTCTGGGACACTTGCAAGGTATGTATTAAGGATTCGGTCCACCTGGTTTGTAGGTTTCTGTGAAGATTTTAGAAAGTGCTACAAAACTAATTCAATGAGAGGGAACTCAGAATGAGACCAAAGAACTTAACATCCACACATCCCACAGGGGATGTTAGCACCTTCAGCTATGTGCTGCTCCAGCCAGAGAAAACACAGCAGTTTCTTGTGCTCATTTGCTGGTTTATAGGGATGGCAGGAAAAGGCACAGTGCTAATTTCAAGGCCAAATCGCATTCGCTAGAGAACCGGATTTTCTTTCTTTCTTTTTAAAGAATCAGATCAGGCTACTTCTGCTAAGCCTCTGCTTCCCGCCTCCCACGCAGCCAGGCCCAAATAATTAACTTCTTTGCACCTCCAGGCCTGCGAGATAATTCAGACCAAATTTACATGGTAACGAGACAATTCGGCCAACAGCACCGCTCCAAGCATTCTCAGCTCAAATGTATTTTGGTCAGCGCTGGAGTAAATGCTAAAGTACAGGCACATTTCAGGACAACCCCAACAGCCACATTCCTTCTAAGGCTGTACAGAATTTTTAAAAAATGCATTTTTTTTTTACCAATGAAGAGATTACAATTTGAATGTCAATTGCCAAGCCAACTTTTCAATTTGCTTAATATCCAACCTGAGGTTTTTTGTTTGTTTTCTGTTTTGTTTTTCAAATTAAGCAGTATCTAAATTTTATGAAACAAAAGAAATAGTAACGAAGAGGTCTGGGGCATGCAGAAAATTTCTCCCTATTTTGTGATGTTTCAGTTTATCATAATGGGGAGGGGGGGGGGTTGAAGCAAAGTGACATTTTAAACCCAGTAGCCTCTTCCTCTGCTTAGCTTATTCGTTGTCCTCTTGGAGAAAAGCGTATTTATTTTATATGTGGGGGACTGGCAAATAGCACCCCATCAGATGGCATCATTGCTGCAGCTATGACATAAACATTTCATGGCAATGGGAAATCCGTTTTCAGGGCACTTGTGGCGATGATCGGCAAGGTGGGGTTTCCTGGCAGTTCTTGGAATGCTGTGCCCAGTTTGGGTACCTCATTTTTAAAAGACATTGACAAACCTGGCAGAGGAGGGCAGGCAGGATGACTAGAGGGGTGTGGCAAACAAGGCCTATGAGGAACATGGGTGGAGCTGCGGTCTAAACCACTAAGCCATTTGGGCTTGCCAATCAGAAGGTCAGCGGTTTGAATCCCCACGATGGGGTGAGCTCCCGTTGCTCTGTCCCAGCTCCTGCCAACCTAGCAGTTCGAAAGCACACCAGTGCAAGTAGATAGATAGGTACCACTATGGTGGGAAGGTAAACAGCATTTCTGTGTGCTCTGGTTTCTGTCACAGTGTCCCATTGTGCCAGAAGTGGTTTAGTCATGCTGGCTACATCGCCTGGAAAGCTGTCTGTGGACAAACGCCGGCTCCCTTGGCCTGAAAGCGAGATGAGCACCGCAACCCCATAGTCGCCTTTGACTGGACTTAACTATCCAGGGGTCCTTTATCTTTTACCTTTTATAAGAAACGGTTGAAACAGCAGGGCTTTTTCAGCCTGGGGAATACTGGATTAAGGTGTGACATGAAACCAGCTTCAACAATCTGAAGGGTTCTCCTTCAAATGGCAGGCCAGATCTGTTGCCCCAGAGGTTGGAACCAATGGGTAGAAATTGCAAAGAAACAGATTTTGCAGAATTGTTACGAGAAACTTCCTAGCAGTGGGAGGTGTTGGGTTGTAGAACAGACTGCCTGATGCTCTCCTTTGCAAAAGGTGCTTAAGCAGAGATTGGAAGGCCACTTGTCAGAGATGCTGCAGTTGCACAATTCCTGCACTGGGCAGAGGATGGGTCTAAGGTCACTTCCAAACCCATAATTCTAAGTGATGCCTTTTATTCATTGAGCCTGTTTGGCATTCTCATACACTCCCAACTGTCCCTATTTATTGGGGTTCACCCCTTTTTTTCTGGAAAGGTCCCCGGAAGTCCTCTATCCTTGGTTTTTGCCACGTTCAAACGCCAGCTGAACCACAGGTGAAATGTTCAAGGAGCCCAGGAAAGATGTCGAACACACGCTGCAATGAAACTCACCTTGAAGGCTGAGAAATCAGAATGGGTGGTGGTGTGCATATTTGGGACATCCTTTGAATGCTTCAACCTCAAGCTGAACCCATTGTTTTCAAGAAGACCTGAGAAGATGTACACCATAGACCAATATGATATGTGTTTTGAACATGGAAACAGAAGGAAGGGAAGTTCATGTGTCCTGGTCCTGGTCCTGAATGGGGTAACTGTGCCCCTGAAGGACCAGGTGTGCAGCCTGGGAGTCATTTTGGACTCACAGCTGTCCATGGAGGCACAGGTCAATTCTGTGTCCAGGACAGCTGTCTATCAGCTCCATCTGATACGCAGGCTGAGACCCTACCTGCCTGCGGACTGTCTCGCCAGAGTGGTGCATGCTCTGGTTATCTCCCGCTTGGACTACTGCAATGCGCTCTATGTGGGGCTACCTTTGAAGGTGACCCGGAAACTACAACTAATCCAGAATGCAGCAGCTAGACTGGTGACTGGGAGCAGCTGCTGAGACCACATAACACCGGTCTTGAAAGACCTGCATTGGCTCCCAATACGTTTCTGAGCACAATTCAAAGTGTTGGTGCTGACCTTTAAAGCCCTAAATGGCCTCGGTCCAGTATAACTGAAGGATCATCTCCTCCCCCATTGTTCTGCCCGGACACTGACGTCCAGCGCCGAGGGCCTTCTGGCGGTTCCCTCACTACGAGAAGCCAAGTTACAGGGAACCAGGCAGAGGGCCTTCTCGGTAGTGGCACCCATCCTGTGGAACGCCCTCCCACCAGATGTCAAGGAGAAAAACAACTACCAGACTTTTAGACGACATCTGAAGGCAGCCCTGTCTAGGGAAGTTGTTTATTATTATTATTATTATTATTATTATTATTATTATTATTATTATGTTCTGAATTAAACCCTCCTGGAAGGCAGAAGTATTCTCTCTCTCTCTCTCTCTCTCTCTCTCTCTCTCTCTCTCTCTCTCAGAGTTTTTGGGTAGAATATTACCAGCATCCTTCTCCTTATATCTTCGCAAGTGAAAGTATTGAGGGTTTCGCTTTAAGAAGCAGCAGCAAATCTTTTATTTAGACCAGGGATGGGGCAACCTGTTGTCCACTACCGGTAGATGTTGTTGGACAACAGTCCCCATCGTCCTTGATGGTCAGCTATTCTGGCTGGGGCTGATGGGAGTTGAAAGAGCCACAGGTTCCCCATCCCTGATTTCGGGAGCAGGAGGTTTTCAGAGGGGGCCCCACCACAGCCTGGGAAAGTGAGGGAGACAGACAATGAGAACCATATGAAACCAGGCAAAGGGGAACTATATAAAAATGGTGGGGTGCTTATTTAGGGGAGGTGGCAGGCAGCTGGAAGAAAGCAGTAGTGGAATACAGGTGTTGCCCTTGGCAGCCGTGTTTGCTGCGTTAAGCTTAGAGACGCTTTTCAACAGAGGGAGCCAGGAAGCCACTTAACACTGTAGAGCTGTGTACCAGGACTCCACACAATGACCAGAAGAAAACTTCAGGCAGCTTTCAAGAAAAGGATCCCTTTATTGATGGTCAGACAAGCAATAAGGTGCAGCAAGAATAAAAGCTTCTCTATCTCACGATGCAAGTGTGGGGAAGAGAGGGAGGTGTCCTGCAGCATGCAGGATGGATGGAAAGGGAGCCAGGTTTTTAATGGAGTTGGACAAGGGACATCTCAAGGGTCCTACCACATGACAGCCACAAGGAAAGAAAATAGGGTTTTCCACAAATCAAGTAAGTCAGAATAGTTTTAAGAGCCACTGGATTTGAAGAACTTAGGAAGAGCCCTGATTGATCCAGGCAATGGCCAATCTAGTCCGTCATCCTGTTCTCACAGTAGCCAATCATGTGCCTGTTGGGAAGCCTGCAGGCGGGACCTGAGTACAATAGCACTCTCCCCTGGGAAGCACCTTGTCCGTTTCTGGGCAACACAATTTAAGAAGGATATTGACAATCTGGAACATGTGTAGAGGAGGGTGACTAATATGACCAAGGGTCTGGAAACCAAGCCTTATGAGGAATGGTTGAGGGAGTTGTGTATGTTTAGCATGGAAAAGAGGAGATTAAGAGGAGATCTTCAAATATCTCAAGGGCTATCACGTGGAGGGTGGAGTAAGCTTGTTTTATCCTGCTCCAGAAGCTAAGACCCTAACCAATGATTTCAAGTTACAAAAAAAGGAGATTCCAACTGAACATCAGGAAGAGTTTTGTCGCAGGAGGAGTTGTTCAACAGTGGAACCACCTCCCATAAGACTCTCCTTCCTTGGAGGTTTTTAAGCAGAGGTTGGATGGATGCTTTTGTTGAGATTCCTGCATTGCAGGGGGTTGAACTAGATGACACTTGGGACCCCTTCCAGCTCTACAATTCTATGATTCCCAGAAGCTGGCATTCAGAGAGACACTGTCTCCAACCGTGGATGTTGAGCATAGCCATCCTGGCTAGTAGCCATTGCTAACTTTATCCATCTAAGTTCATGATGGGGCCTTTAACCAAGCTGGGGAGGTGGGGGAGTTTTTTCCTGGCCCACAGGTGAGAGCAAAGCCAATTTGCCCAGGTTTCCTCAAGGTAATTCACTGTGCAATCCAACTGATGTTTACCAGAGAGGAAGCCCCAGTGAACATAGTGAGGCTTACTTCTACAGAAGTATGCATAGGAATGGGCTGTGTTTTGGGTACATCTCTCCAGGACAGGGACCACCAATGTGACATCCATGGGTGCCCATTGTCGGGAATGAGCCAGCTCCAAGAGAAGGCTCGCAGCCAATGGCAGAAAGCAGCCAGGAACAGAGAGGCTTAGATATTAGTCACCCAGGGGAGAGCCAGCAGCTGCAGACTTCAGCTCTTCCTGACCTTGACGGGCAAGCTGATAAGGCAGTAGCTGAGAGCAGGCTGGAACACAGCCAAAGCTCGCAAGAAGCACAAAAAGGCATCAACAGTCTCAGATACAGCCTCTCAGAACGGAAAGAGGTTGGAACTGATCCACTAAGTCCGAAGAGTTGGCAAATGGGAGGGCTGCTAGATAGGAAGCAAAACAAGAGATGTAAGGGTTGTAAGTTCAATATCTTCTGTAGACACAGGAAGGAGTCTTCAGAAGGGTCATCTTGAGTAATGATGCTAGAGGCTTTGTTAGAGCCGTCCGGAGATATCTGTTTGCTTTTGCAATAAATCCTCCTTTTTAATTACCTATGCTTACTGTGTTAACAAGCTGGGAACCTGGACTCCTGACACCCATGTGTCCGCCAGTAACTCCTAGGACGCCTGCGAAAGTGAAAAATCTCATCAAAAATCTACAATGCACAAGAGGCAGTTTGCTCTTCCTGCTCAGTTTCCTGTCTGCACTTGTTCAGCCTCTTCTGCATCAAACATACCCCCTTAAACATAAATTAGTTTGGAGATGGCATTCAACAACAGTCAGATTAAATCAAATCAACAAGGAATATTCAGTGTTATGTTGGAGGGGATGCCAGGAAACCAGGAATTATATTCACATGTGGTGGGGGTGTAAATATGTACGATTCTTTTGGCAAAGGGTGTTTAAGGAGATAACAGAAATCACTGGGTTAAAGTCCAGAGGTAGCATTATTATCAATTTATGATAGGGTGGAAGGTTGGCAGGCTACGAAGGACTTGCTCACAAATTCATTGACAGCTGCACGAATTATGATAGCTAGGAAGTGGAAGGGGCAAGCAGAATATAAAATGGAAGAATGGTAGAAAGAGGTGTGAGATCTAGCCATTAATGATAATTCAACATATGCCATTAAGGTAAGGCGGGGAATACGCAGGAGAAATTGTTTTGAGGAGATATGGAAGGTGTTTGTAGAATTTGTACTGTTAAAATGGAAAGGGGTCAAAGCATCGCAAGAGGTGTTGAAATTTTGGGAGATTGGATAGTTACAATGGAATGGTCTTGGTGGTGGGGTGCACATTTTGAATTCTTATTTATTTATGATTATTACTTTGTCAAAATATTAAAATAAAATAAAGAAGAAGCAAAAACATGCCTCCACGTACCATTTTGCAATTTTGTCTCTTTTCTTGCTCTTTTAGATGTGGCAACCATTTTGTGACTGGTGCCCATGGCGCTTTCTGAAAATTAACAATGTGCCCACTGGTGCCCAAAGGCTGGTTGGTTGGTTGGTTGGTTGCACTAGTGACTCATAATATCTCCCTGGTTGTCGTCGTCTCTGATGCCTCAGATCAATAGGGCAAC
Organism: Zootoca vivipara; assembly: GCF_965207765.1. Lineage (NCBI taxonomy): Eukaryota > Metazoa > Chordata > Lepidosauria > Squamata > Lacertidae > Zootoca > Zootoca vivipara. The sequence goes on along the minus strand of NC_142595.1, from coordinate 19,198,891 downwards.
AGAAGAGAAAGAGAGACCAAGAGAGATTCCTTTTGGACACCCTTTCCCAATCCATCCATGCATCTGTTTATACCAGGCATCCCCAACCTTTGGCCTTCCAGATGTTTTGGACTACAATTCCCATCTTCCCAGACCACTGGTCCTCTTAGCTAGGGATCATGGGAGTTGTAGGCCAAAACATCTGGAGGGCCAAAGGCTGGGGATGCCTGGCTTATACCCACACAAACAAAACACACATAATGTGGCCTGTTTCAAATCTAATAAACAGGATTGCTTTTAAACCATCAAGATGACTGGACAAAGCGCTTTAGGGCAATGACAGGGGTTGTGAGATTTAGTCAATCCCTGGACCCTGTTTTGCAGTTGGGTCAAAGAGATTAGCCAAGCTGCGCAGGCAGCTTTGAAGGATAACTGGGAGGGGCAAAAGGTCTTGTGTCAAAACCATGGTTCCAATTTGTGAGTCTCCTTCTAGCATTTGTTCAGTTGCTCCCGCCCACCCAACCCGCACGGGTCCTGTATCACACATGTACACACCTCTCACCTTCACTGCAATCACAGGCTCAGACCGAGGCTTAGAAACCAGACTCTATTGATTAGAGCTGATTTGCTGATTTGCAACTTCTGACCTCCCGGGGTTAGATCGTGAACTCTAACCAAAAGCCAGTGCGTGCATCTACGTGGGAGATTAACAAGAAGCCAAAGGGTTGGGGGTGGCAGAGACGGGGGGGGGAGGGATAGTTGAAAGAAGGGAGTTAAGCAAGAAAATATTTATTTCCAAGCAGTACCATAGCAACTTGGAAACAAAACAGGTAAGCAGGTGAAGATGGTAAAGTGACTCATCACCCAGATTCTGCCTGTGGGCATCACTCATGGCTGACCAGGGATCTGAGGAACCTGAAATTCCAATATGTAGGGTACGCCCACAGGGATATCCTGCTTCACTAAGAACTAGGGGTGAGGGAGAAATTTGTTTCAGTTCACATTTAAAGGCAAACTAAATTGCACTTTCCGGAAGAATGCGCCAAACTTCGAAATTTGCACTTCTCTGAATTTTGTGATGCCATTCTCCAACATAGCTGCCAAGTTTTCCCTTTTCTCGCGAGGAAGCCTATTCAGCATAATGGAAAATCCCTTAAAAAAAGGGATAACTTGGCAGCTATGTTCTCCAACCATGTAATGTGTACAGAAACGTGTATATTGGAGTATAATGGGTGCATATAAATACAGGTGGCGCTGTGGTCTAAACCACTGAGCCTCTTGGGATTGCCGATCAGAAGGTCGGCGGTTCGAATCCCTGCGACGGGGTGAGCTCCCGTTGCTCTGTCCCAGCTCCTGCCAGCCTAGCAGTTCGAAAGCACGCCAGTGCAAGTAGATAGATAGGTACCACTATGGTGGGAAGGTAAACGGCATTTCCGTGTGCTCTGGTTTCTGTCATAGTGTCCCATTGTGCCAGAAGTGGTTTAGTCATGCTGGCTACATTACCTGGAAAGCTGTCTGTGGACAAACGCCGGCTCCCTCGGCCTGAAAGCGCGATGAGCGCTGCAACCCCATAGTTGCCTTTGACTGGACTTAACCGTCTGGGGTCCTTTATTACCTTTGTTAATACATATACCATTGAAAATAATATGCATAAAGAAACACATTATATTAGGTGAGTTTGCTTTGCAAAATGTGTACATTAGGCAAAACTGCATAGAAAAATGTGTGCCCTGGGATGAATTCACAATAAAGTGCTGATGAATATTCACAGCGGGGTTTTTTTTCCCGTAATGCAAACTGATTTGGAAATGTGGAGAAGTGAATTTAAGATTGAAAAATGAGAATCTTGAGAGAAATCAAGATTGACAGATTCACCCATCCCTACTGAGAAGAGAGGATTACATCTTTTGACCAGGCATTAACTTTGAGCTACGGCTTAGTCTCAAATAGGTAGTGGTTTTCAATGCCAGGGAGCCAAACATGATGTATGGAGTGAATTTTTGCAGCAAAGGCAGGCTGTTTTCCTGTTCCATTGGATAACCACAGACTACTAGGTCTGAGTGGAGAGGGCAGGCATCTTACAAGTCAGAAAATAAATTAGTTGAAATCAAATTGACACCTAGAACACATGCAGCACCTCTGAGCATTGAGGGCTCCTGGGCATGTGAAGAGTGCTTTCCCCTCATACCAAGACAAAGCAAAACAAAAACAACATACACACACACATCTATGCAAACATGTGCCCTATCCTCATTGTTGTTGTTTAGTTGTTTAGTTGTGTCCAACTCTTTATGACCCCTATCCTCATTACAGAACATTATTTTTAAGAAACAAAATAAAAAAAATCCTTCAGTAGCACCTTAAAGACCAACTAAGTTTTTATTTTGGTATGAGCTTTCGTGTGCATGCACACTTCGTCAGATACACATTTTTAAGGTTATACATTGCAACTTCCAGGTGTTATCGAGCCTCTGCAGGGCTTAGATTTGCCTGTGTTGCTAAACAAATTAATAACTGGCTATTTGAAGCTTTATAGATACAGTACGTTGTCTGGGGAGAAGCTAATTCCAAGCACTTGACATCCCCAACGCCTGCAAGAAAATATTCAGGTTTGCAAAGGGGAGGTGAAAATGAGAAGGGGAAAGGCGGGGGGTGTGTGTGTTTTAACATCCACCCTAATCTCCTTATCTAAGGGGCCAGCCAAGGATGTGTGAAAGTTCAGTTTCTGGGACCCACCTCTTGGCGAAAGGGAAACGAAAACTCATTAGAGTGTTTGCTCTCAAAACAGGCCCCCGGGCCATCTTTGCTTCGCCAGAAAACAGAGAGTCACAAAGCTGACCCCCCACAGATCAGCAAAACGTCCATGTCGCTTAAATGGAGGCAGATGGACTGTGTCCGTCCAGCAAGCCTCTCTGGGAGTGCCAGAGCCCCTGCAGCTGACAGGAGTCAGGAGCTTTGTGGAAGAGTGACAGGCTGAGGTGTACCCAGATTTTGACAGCTCTGGCTCTTGTGAAGGAGAACAAGCCAAGGCAGTTTTGTGTCTCAAACCGTACCCCAAAGGGGTGGCCGGCAGGCAGTGGGCGTGGAATTGTGCAAAGATGCTCTGCCAGCGCTAAACAATGGTCTAGGACATGGGTAGGCAAACTAGGGCCCGGGGGCGAGATCCGGCCCAATCGCCTTCTAAATCCGGCCCGCGGACGGTCCGGGAATCAGCATGCTTTTACATGAGTAGAATGTGTCCTTTTATTTAAAATGCATCTCTGGGTTATTTGTGGGGCATATGAATTTTCTTTTCTTTTCTTTTTTCAAGATATAGTCCGGTCCCTCCCGCACAAGGTCTGAGGGACAGTGGACCGGTGCCCCCTGCTGAAAAAGTTTGCTGACCCCTCGTCTAGGAAGAACGAGATCCAAGCAGTGCAGCCAACAATCCCAGCACAGTGCCAAAAACATTTTAATTGACAGGCTTCCTCGCCGCCATGAGGATGTGCAAACGTAAAGCAGGCTCTCATCAAATAAAATGTCTTCACTTAAGGGTTGTTTTTAAAAGATATGCTGGGGAAACCTGTAGACTTCCAGTTATTTCTGGAATGTAACTCCCCCCCCCTCTTCCCCAGGCATTGGCCATGTTGAATGGGGTTGATGGGAGTTCCAAGAATCGTAGAACTGTAGAGTTGGAAGGGACCCTGTGGGTCATCTAGCCCAACCCCTGCAAGGCAGGAATCTTTTGCCCAAGGTGGGGCTCGAATGCACAACCCTGAGATTAAGGGTCTTGTGCTCTACCAACTGAGCTATCCACAGGGACAACAGTCCAGGAGAATCTGGAGGGTGACAGATCTCCCCATCTCTACCCTAAACAGCTTCTGCAGGCCCTGGTAAGAGATGCATCCTCCAAATTAATGATTGAGCTACAGGCAAGAAGGGCCTGCTCCCTGAGGTTTATTCAGCAAAGCTCCAGTAAGGGTCTCTTTCCTCTCTTTGTAGGTGTAGAATCACAGAACTGGAGAGCTGGAAGGGACCCATCTAGCTCAACCCCCTGCGAGGCAGGAATCAAAGCAACATATCAGCTGTTTGATTAAGGCAACTTCTCTAGACCAGCTCAAAAAGGACTTTTGGGTTAAATTTTTGGAGTGAGAAACGCTTTTTGCTCTCTGATGGCGTTTTCCCATTAAAAAGAAAGAAACAGAATTTGTATACTGCTTAATATATTCATATTGTCGATAAAAGCCCAATGTTAAACACAAAGTGGGCTTGAATAATTAAAAATAATTTAATTTATAATTTGAATTATGGTGCTGGAGGAGACTCTGGAAATTAAAAGAAGCCTGATTCTTGGGAGAAAAGCAATGACAAACCTAGGCAGCATCTTAAAAAGCAGAGACATCACCTTGCCGACAAAGGTTCGTATAGTTAAAGCTATGGTTTTCCCAGTAGTGATGTATGGAAGTGAGAGCTGAACCATAAAGAAGGCTGATCGCCGAAGAATTGATGCTTTTGAATTATGGTGCTGGAGGAGACTCTTGAGAGTCCCATGGACTGCAAGAAGATCAAACCTATCCGTTCTGAAGGAAATCAGCCCTGAGTGCTCACTGGAAAGTTAGATCGTGAAGCTGAGGCTCCAATACTTTGGCCACCTCATGAGAAGAGGAGAAGACTCCCTGGAAAAGACCCTGATGTTGGGAAAGATGGAGGGCACAAGGAGAAGGGGACGACAGAGGACGAGATGGTTGGACAATGTTCTCGAAGTTGATGAAGTTGATGAAACTGCGGGAGGCAGTGGAAGACAGGAGTGCCTGGCGTGCTCTGGTCCATGGGGTCATGAAGAGTCGGATACAACTAAACAACAACAATCTTAAAGGATTTTTTTAATTTAAAAAAGCCGTTTAAAAAGCATACACTATGATTATAAAACAAAAATTACATATTAAAATGCACATCAACGTTACGTTTCAGGGGGTTTGACATGCACACACCTGATTTATCTGTTATGTCGGGTATGTTGATGGATGCATTTTAGGTTTTTGCAGCTAATAAACCAAAACCAAACGAAGAAGAGGTGTGCAATCCAGCCTGTGAAATTCAGAAGAGGTTGAGCCAGAGATTCACTATCTACTACTGTGCCCAAGATCAATGAAAGTAAATTTCCGCCGCCGCCCAAAAAAACCCCACAAGAAGCAAAAATTAATAATAATACCAGAGGCCACAGAGAATTGCTACGAAAAAAAAAGGAGAGAGCATAAACAGGCAGGTTTCATACAGAAAGGGCACACCTGGCAGCTCCGTGGCACCGCAAGGGGTGTTGTGAAATGGGATTGGTCTCTACAAGCCTTTGGTGTGAAGCCAAGCGTTTCGGCCAGGCTCTCTCTCTACCAGAACTTAATTTAAATTGGGGCTCCTTAGGTCTCAGGCTCTGCTTTCAGTACTGGATCTCAGCGTTGAAACAGACAATAGTTAATGTGGGGTAAGTGGGAGCAAGGCCCCCACAATTGGCTGGGCTGAGGGAACAAGCTTCACTTGGCTTCCTCCTCTTCCTCAGCTGTTTGGGAACAAGTTGATCGTCATGAGAACTTTGCAACTTGAAGAGCCAGTGTCTCTCAGTTTGCCTGTTTCCCTCTCCCCTCCTCATCCCGTTTTCCTTTCGTGCTTGTCCTCTAGAGAATCGTCCTTGCCATCAGATCTATCTCATTTGTTACTGGCCTTGTGCAAACCGCTTGGGAGACTGTGGTAAAAACACTTTAAAGAAATAAATACGTTCCATTTCTTTTGCATAATCCAGTTGCCTAATTCAGCCTTCTGCCTTCCTTGTGTGAACTTCAGAAGCTGGCAGACTCTCAAAGCTTCTTCCTTTAGCCCCTTCCCCATTTCCCTACACATCCTGGGTAAATAGAGTGGATTTCTGCTGCCCTCTACTGTTGGTTTTTAATCCAAAACCCAAGGACAGGCTGCATTTTTCAGTTGCAGCTAGGGTTTGGAGACAAAATCAATTTCCGTTTGCATTTTAACATGCACCAAATAATTGGTACTTTCCAAAACAATGCGCAAACCAGAAGGCAGCCGTCCTTTGCACTTCTCCTAATTTTGTGATACAGTTCTCCAACCAAAAGCACGTCCCTGAGTACGCATGGGGAAAGTGTTCGTAAGAGGTGCATAATAGTAAAAAAAATAGCACACCAAAAATGTGTGACACCTGGGGCAACATTTTGCAGGATGGGTAGGTTGAGGAGGCCATTTCTCTCTATTTTTTTAAAATAATTTTATTCAATTTTTCCAAATAAACAAAACAAATTACATTCAAGCATATATTCATCCTTCTCAATCCCATTCGCTCTGTCGAGCTTGTGACTTCTCTCCCTCCCGCTATTCAGCTTTGTATCTCAATCTGAATCTCACAGTTCCTTATTATAAATCAAGTTCACATCGTGGGATTTATTTCAATCCCGCAAGTGTCTTCAAACTTCTACAGTTGTTATCAATATAATCAATGAATTTACTCCATTCTCTCTGGAACTTTGTCTCGCCCTGATTTCAGATCCCGCAGGTCAGCTTTGCCATTTTTGCATAGTCCATCATCTTCGTTTGCCACTCCTCAATCATCGGTATCTCCTGTAATTTCCACTTTTGTGACAGTAAAGTCCTTGCCGCAGTTGTTGCATACATAAATAGTCTCTGATCTACCTTTGCAATTTCCTCTCCCATCAAGCCTAGCAAAAATGCTTCTGGCTTTTTAGGAAAGGTGTACTTAAACATCTTTTTCAGTTCATTGTAGATCATTTCCCCAAACCCTTTTACCTTCTCACATGTCCACCACATATGAAAAAACCTACCATCTTTTTCTTGACATTTCCAACATAATCTATTACTCATCCTGTACATTTTAGCTAATTTCACTGGTGTTAAGTACCTAGAGGCCATTTCTCTACACATAAGTAATTTGCAAACGGATGCAGGAATACTGAGGAGTGGGAAAATGAGAAGGTGAAATGCTCAGCCTCATCTGTCCCTGTTTGCAACACAGCGGAGTCAGGGGGTGATTTAATCTGTGCCATATGCGATCTGTGCCTTCATCTCCTGTTGTGGGCAGAGCCGGCCCACTCATGAGGCAAGGTGAGGCTGTTGCCTCGGGCGGCAGGATCCACAGAGGCAGCAGAATTGGCCTCCTAGGGATGCATCTCCTGCTGCTGCCACTGGAGGATGGATCTTCCACTTCCTATAGACCCCAAACCTGCCTCTATAGTGGACTTTTGCTGAACAGGAGGTGTTGCTGGTCTCCTCCCATCCTACTTCCCAATATAGATCTTTATTTATTTTTTCCCCCATTCCCTTGTAAGATTTTGAAATTATTATTTCCCCCCCATAATACAGTAAAATTTGAAATAGAAAAAGAAGCGAAAGGGGCAACAGAAATAAGGAAAGAAAGAGAGAAAGATATACCTTCCATCCATGTGAACATCCGTCTTCTCCACTTTCTGATAAACAATATTTCTTTTAAGGCGTCTCAGAATCATTCATTTCTTTTTCCTACGAAAAGTCCAAGATAGGTCCCCTAATTGTTAATATTATTAATAAACACTAATCATATTTTATCTTTCAATTTTACCTCTATTAATCCCCACCATTCTTAATACTAAATTCTTCCACCCGTATCCATATCAAAGCAGGGCGACTAGGCAACGGCCTAGGGCGCCAAAATGGAGGGGGCGCTGGCCAGGCTGCCCACCGTCCGCTGCCCCCCTGCCAACGCCCGACGCCCCGGTGCTGCCTGGGGCCGCCTCAGGCCGCTATCCGGAGGCGCGCGGGGAGCGCGGGCCTGGGGCTGCCTCGCCCGCCTTTCAGCCTGTCCATTGTGATCACGCATTGCATCAGTATTCCGTTTTCGTTTCTCATTATAATCTGCTAGTTCATGTCCAGTTCCATACGTTCCGCTTCATTTCCTGTTGTATTTAATTTCATAGAATCATAAAATCGTAGAGTTGGAAGGTACCCCCAAGGGTCATCTAGTCCAACCCCTTACAATGCAGGAATCTCAACTAAAGCATCCATGACAGGAGAGCCCACAACCGCCTGAGAGTCTTGTTTCACTGTCAAATAGCTCTTGCCATCAGAAAAGTCTTCCTGATGTTTAGCGAGAATCTCCTTTCCTGTTGTGTTTACAATAGCATCCCGATCTCCCCCTCTGGGCCTTTCATTTTCAATTTTCCCTCCAGTCTCTTTCCATCATCACTTTAAGAGCATCATTCTCTGAATCCACTCCGGATCAGATGCAAAGTACTTTCTTTCTGCTAGAAGTAAAGAAAAGCCAGGACTGATGGAAAGCAGTTGGGGCTTAAGTACAGTGGTGCCTTGGTTTTCAAACGTAACCCGTGCCGGAAGACCGTTCGAGTTCTGAAACATTTAAAAACTGAAAACTCAATAGCCTCAGGATCTTGAACTCAGTGGAAGCTGTGTGGCATGTTCGAACTTCCGAGGCGTGTTCGAAAACCAGCTGGGTTTACGGCGTTCGAAAACCAAAATGTTCATCAACAGAGACTTTCAAAAAACGAGGTACCACTGTACCTGAGAATGAACCTGAGATCACTGTTATGACCTACTAAGTCAGGGGTGGGAAAGGGGTGGTTGTTATTAAGACTATAATTCCCATCAACTCGGCTCATCGGCCATGCTGAATGGGAGCTGATGGGAATTGCAGTCCAACAACATCTGGAGGTTCGCAGGCTCCCCACTCCTTCTCCTAGTAGAAGAGGTTTAAAAAAAAGAATATATAATGTATATTTTAAAAATCTATATTTAAAGGAATAAATAATAATAAGTGAATACGGTAGCAGTGGTGAGACAGTCGTGGCTGCAGCATCCTTCCTGGGAAGCACAGCACCAAAGCTGTTCTGGGCTAATTTCAGACCCTCCAAGTGTCCCTGTTTTCCAGTGACAGTCCTGGATTTGCAAAAGCCGTCCCAGTTTCTGTGTTGATCCCGGAATGCCCCCCTTTTCCTTAGGATACTTGTTTTCATCAGAGAAATGCTGGAGGGTAAGGAGTTATGCGACCCCCGAGCCAAGGAGATAAGTAACTACAACACCTTTTGAAGAAATCTGACGGCAGCCCTGGATAGGGAAGGTTTTTTTTAAAATAATAATAATGTTTTATCGTGTTTTTATATACAGACGTACCTTGAATCCTGAATGCCTTGGCTCCTGAACAAATCGCCTCCTGAACGATCAAAACCCGGAAGTGAGTGTTTCGGTTTTCGATCTATTTTCAGATGCTGAACATCCGTGCTTCCGTGGCTTCCGATTGGCTGCAGGTTTGGTTTCCGAACGTTTTGGAAGTTGAACAGACTTCCAGAACGGATTGTGTTCGACTTCCAAGGTACCACTGTATTTTGGAAGCCGCCCAGAGTGGTTGGGGGTAACCCGGTCAGATAGGTGCGTATAATAATAATAATAATAATAATAATAATAATAATAATAATGGAAGAGGGTGGCCCTATTTTCATCGGAGAAATGGGGGGGGGGGTATGCAATTTGCAACTTTAACTATGAAAGTGTTGGGTTTTTAAAGACTTTTCCATCAACTTTGCCCATGAGAGGGCAGCACCATCCCAAGGAAAATAGCAGCGGAGGAAGAAAAGGGGAGATTCAGAGGGAGAAAGGGAGATGGGGTTAGACAGGGAGGGAGAGAGGGGGAGAGAGACTTGGACACGGCTCATACAAGCATGCCAAGCTCATTCTGCCATAAGTGGGGCACCTCCAAAAGCATCCTTGGCCATTTGCTGCTGAGCCTTCAGTCATCATAACCACTAATCTCAGCCTTCCTTCACTTCCCGTTTGCTCTCATCTCACCAATGTCTCAACAAATGAAACTGATATGTAGAAAATGTAACTTGGAAAAAAGAGAGACATTGCACATACTTTTGTAAACCAAGAAATCTTTAATAAAAAAACATGTTTAAATTAAATTACAAAGGAGGTCCCTCCAAGAGCCAAGCAGAGACCGTGGGCACAGCGTCACCCTCGAGGCCTCTGACTGGTGCCTGTGAAGCCTCGTGAGCTCCCCACATGCGCTTCCCCGCTTAGTCGTGGGGCGGTGAGGGTAGGTACAATTTTCTGCTTTGAAAGGTGCACAGGAGGAGGAAGTCGGAAAAGCGACACTCCGTCCCACTTCCTCTTTCAGCTCTATGTGCCTTTCGGGGTTCAAATTAATTCTACCAGATCCAAGTTTTACCAGATCCTTTGGGAAAGCAGAGGGTGGGAGCATGTGCTTTGTCTTGTTCTGCCTCTTGGGGGGTGGGCAAAGAGACAAGAAGGAGTGGTACCCACTGCAATTCACTCAAAACTCCAAATGCGATCCCCAGGCATAAAAAAAAGAGGTTGGTGATCCTTGCGCTAGATAAGCCTTGAACATCACAACTTGTTTTGGATCTTGCCTTCGTGATCCAATCTCAACATTATTTACCTCAAAACAGCCAGCCACGAGTGCAATAAAACCAATGAACTTCAGGTTGTGTGTTTGTGCGTGTGTTTTTTTTAATTGCATAACTTTCTGCGAACGTCACAGAGTCAGGTTGGAAAGGAACCCACACGGGCCTCAGGGCGGGCAGTCCTTCTTCCCAGGGAATTCTGGGAATGGTAGTTCTGTGGGGGGGGTCCTCCTAACCACTCCCAACACCCTTAACAAGTTACACTTCCCAGGATTCCTTGCGGTGGTGGTGACTATTTAAGGTGGCATAATGCTGCTTTAAATGCATATATAGTACAGGTGGAGCCTAAGACCCAGTTGGCTTCCCAATGTGGAGCAGGAAGAGGCCGCCATCTTCTTCTCCTTCAACCCAGGCAGCAAAATGTCTTGAGCATAGCTGCCAAGCTTTCCTCTTTCTCGCGAGGAAGCCTATTCAGCATAAGGGAAAATCCCTTTAAAAAAGGGGATAACTTGGCAGCTATGGTCTTGAGGCTGTGTGACAAAGCAACTTGAATGAACCTGGGTGTTATACAATTGGGGGGAAGGAGGGGGTTGCCATTTGTTGCCTTGCTTTGACAACGAAATGTACTGAGGTACCCCCTGCCAGGATGTTATCCCCAAAGAGAGAGAACACCCAACCCTTTCAACATTCTCTTCACCTTAACAAAACAGCACTCTGCGCGTACTCATTAATAAATTTAAAAAGGAATCCTCTTATTACTCTGCATGCCTCAAGCAAGTTTTAGCACTCAGGCTGAGAGTACAAATTAGGAAAATTTTGAGATTAGAGGGGGGAGAGAGAGCTTTCATAATATTATATATTTCCAGCACTTGTGAAAGCGATCTTAGAAGAAGGCTGAGGCTGCAAACACACCATTTCAAGCACGTTTGACACCACCACCTCCCTCAAAGGTGCTGAGAATTGTAGTTCTGTAAACTAAGGTTCCCATGGCGAGGGAGGAGAAATAGGCTTCAAATACGTGTTGTGAATGCAGCCTTGTAAGAGTGGGGCTTCAGTCTTGAAACTCGTTTCCAAAAGCATGGGCTCATTTCTGCCCTTCTTTTACGGAGCCCAGTCCTTTACTTGAAAGGCTGCCTGGTGCTAAACAACAGGAGAGATCAGGAACCTCGAATCTGCTCACCAGCAGCATCCGAGTAGGAGATTGAGCAGCCACAGAGGTCAAAGTCCTTTCCAGTAGGGATAAGATATCTCACGTGTCTAATTGCATCCACATTTGCAGCTATTAGCACATGCAGAATTTTGCGAATCCTCTGGCCCACAGCCAATCTTGGCCCCTCAGGGGATCCAAGCTGGCCCATGAGGTCATTTCCTCCCCCCCCCCCAAAAAAACCAACAACAACGCCCACCTGCCAGTCAGCTGGTGTCACTGGGTTATGACAGCTGTTGGGCAGGAGCGCAGAGTTCGGTCCTGCTGGGGTTCGCTTCACCAGGTATTTTCCTACTGGGAACTGGCAAAAAGACCCCTGCGTTAAGCAGAAACGAACCCTCTGATCATCAGCGGATGAATGGAAGGTTCAATCCTTTCTCTGCATGGAACAGGCTGGCAGAAAACCTCTCTCCTCCCAACCCCAACTTTGGCAGGCAGGCAGGCATGGCCAAAATCGTGCCCAATCCCTGTGGTAAGGAGACTGCTGGACATCAAATCTCTGTTCATGGCATGGAGAGAAGATGGCAAGCTATTCACTGGCATGCAATCCCTGTTGTGTTGTGGTGACACGTCTGAGCTGGCGGGGGGGGCATGTGTAGTTTAGGTGTCTTGTTCCCCAAAATAGGAGCAGCCAGGAGCCTCCATCTGAGCCAGGAGCCTTATTATTATTATTATTATTATTATTATTATTATTATTATTATTATTAAAATTTGTATACCCACAGGTCTCAGGGCGGTTACAACATCACCACACAGTCAATTTCACGATCCTAGCCATCTCTGCTCACTGGAAGGACAGATCATGAAGCTGAGGCTCCAATACTTTGGCCACCTCATGAGAAGAGAAGACTCCCTGGAAAAGACCCTAATGTTGGGAAAGATTGAGGGCACTAGGAGAAGGGGACGACAGAGGATGAGATGGTTGGACAGTGTTCTCAAAGCTACAAACATGAGTTTGACCAAACTGTGGGAGGCAGTAGAAGACAGGAGTGCCTGGCGTGCTATGGTCCATGGGGTCACGAAGAGTCGGACACGACTAAACGACTAAACAACAAACAACAAGCCATCTCTACTCAGAAGTAAGTCCTGTTGAATTCAGCAGGTCTTGCACCCAAATGAGTGGGGTTAGGACTGCAGTATGGAGCTCTTTTGTTCAGAAAACGAGGGAACGTGGGGTGTGTGTGTGAAGTGTTTCTGAGCATGTGCAGAGTATCTCTGGTATACAGCTGGAAGCTACATACACACAGAGAGAGCTGGGCTTCAGAGGCGTCAGGAATTGTTGACTCTGTAATGTTCTCATTAAGAACAGCCTCAGAATTAAGGAACGTCTCATTTCCTCTCTCATTTTGAAATTCGTTTTGAGAGGAATGAGTTAAAAACCTCTTCCCGCCCCACCCCACCCCCACCCCTAGCCATTTTCTGTTTACTATAAACCAGTCGAACCCGGTCATCACTGAACGCTTCTCTGAGCCGAAGGGCTTTTGAAAATCTCTCTTAAGGCCACCCAACAGGTGAAATGGTTTGTGATGAAATATTGCACCAGCCGCTGTCGCTGGCTCCCTTTCCAAAGTCTATCTCTGGGGACCATCCGGGGGGGAAAGAGCAGCAGGTGTAATAGGCCAACTAAAAATGGCAGGCAGGTATTTGTGTGTTATTTCTGTGACCGTGCCGACATAAAATTAAACCTTCCAGAAAAATAAATAAACCCTCGCCAGCTGATATTTGCCGGCAAAGACGGAAAGGCTCTGGTCAAGGCCAGTTTCGTCTTCAAAATACCGCCTCCTTTTCTGCAGCCTCATTTCTAAATTGATGTTATAAATAGACTTGCTAACGGTCCCTTTAGCACACTACCAGCACCCATATCTCGATGGGGGACCTATACGTCCCCCAAGTGTCCCCATCATCCCTGACCATTGGTCATGCTGGCCAGGGCTGATGGGAACTGGAGCCCAACACCATTTTGAGGGCCGCAGGTCCCCAGTTCCTGCACAAGAGTTCACCCCAATCTTTTCCTTTTTCCTGTACTCAGCCTTGTAAGCTGTGATCTCAAACCGGAGACCTGCCTCTAAGCATGTGCAGAGTATTTTCCAGTCCTGGCCAAGGTAGCAGCGAGCAACCCGCCACTCCCTTCCTCCTCCACTCCGAAATCTGGGATTTACAGGCAAAAGCTCCCAAATCAGAAGGCAGAGGTTGAAAACGTCGAGAGCTTAATAAGCAACTGTGCGGTGCAGTCTGGTTTTTATTTGCGCAATTGATGTGCACGTCTCAAACCGAAAGGGGTTTCTGAGGCTTAGCGATGGGGCCGATTCGAAAACTCAATGAGCACATTTATTGGAAAGCAAGAGTGATGAATTGGTTTGGATCTGGCGTAGGCCAAACCGTTTGGGTTTGTATTACCGGGATATGCTTTTGACTGATTGTCTTTGTAGCGCCGCCAAGCCCTTGGCCATATAATAAAACTTGACTAAATTAAACAACAACAAAAATGTACTACCAAGCTGTGAAGTCATTTGTAATATTCAACGGTCTCTAGAGGTGCGATGCAATTAGGCTGCAGGTAGTTTGTCTGGCTGCTCTAGGAATGCTCTCTCTCGCGCTCTAGTCCTCGTGCAGAGAGTCTTGTGCATTTCACAGCTGCACTGCAGGCAGAAATTAAACAGGGACATCTTTCTCTCCCCGCCCGCCCCCCAAATCTCCATGTAGGGAAAGGGTCCACCTTCTGAAATTTCACCTGGAATGCAGCTGGGAAAGAAACTAAACCTGTGCCGTACAAACAGGAAGCTGAATCAGGTCATTGGTCCATCTAGCAGAGCTTACTCTGCACCAGGGATGTTCAGTTTCTGATAATTGGTTCTCATGGGAAACTTACAGATTCTTGCTTCACACAATTAACTGAAGGCAGTGTCAATTTACTCTTGGCAGAAAGCCAAGGTCTGCCTGGCCTGGAAACTACTCTCTGATTGGTTAATGACCAGCACTGAACTCTGTTATCTAGGAATTCTAGCACAGTTGTTTCTTGTTGGGTGTTAGGAGTAGGAGTGCTGCGTATGGTTGGAGAGAGAGAGAGAGAGAAAGGATTTATTTTGCTTTGCTTTGTATGCAGAAACTCTGATGGTTTATTTTCTTTTATTAAATCCTGTAAATAGTTCTTCTGCGTCTAGCTGACTAGTCATTTCCACCTCAACTAGCTTCTGCGCTGTGCAGGAAAACTCTGCTATGTTTGGGCTAAAGCCACTAGAGCTATGCCTGACACTTCAAAATTCTAAGAGAATTGGTGGTCCTCTGGATATAGCTGACTACAACGCCCACCAGACCCTCCAGGTGTCCCTATTTTCCAGGGACAGTCCCGAATTTACAGAAGCCATCCCGGTTTCTGATTTGATCCTGGAATGTCCTGCTTCTTCTTAGGACATCCCTATTTTCATCAGAGAAATGTTGGAGGGTGTGGAGTTATGCAACCCCCGAGCCAAGGAGATAAGTAACTCTACAACCTTTAGAAGACAGCTGAAGGGCAGCCCTGTATAGGGAAGTCTTTTAATGTTTTATCATTATATATATAGTATATAAGTTGGAAGCTGCCCAGAGTGACTGGGGCAATAAAAGGTAAAGGTAAAGGACCCCGACAGTTAAATCCAGTCGAAGGCGACTCTGAGGTTGCGGCACTCATCTTGCTTTACAGGCCGAGGGAGCCAGCATTTCTCCGCAGACAGTTTTTCTGGGTCATGTGGCCAGCATGACTAAGCCGCTTCTGGCAAAACAAGAGCAGCACATGGAAATGCCGTTTACCTTCCTGCCGCAGTGCTACCGATTTATCTACTTGCACTGGTGTGCTTTCAAACTGCTAGGTTGACAGGAGCTAGGACCGAGCAACGGGAGCTCACCCCGTCACGGGGTTCGAACCGCCGACCTTCTGATCGGCAAGCCCAAGAGGCTCAGTGGTTTTGACCACAGCGCCACCCATGCCCCATCTATCATTATGGAATAGGACGTATCTATTTTCATCGGAGAAATGTTGGAAGATGTGCCCCACCATCCCTGTCTGGGGCTGATGGGAACTGCAGTCCTGCAACATTTGGCTGGCCACAGATTCCCTAATTTCCAATTTGTGCACAGTTTCACAGCAGCTCTTCAAGATTTCAGACTGAGGCCGTTCCCAGCCCTCCCGGAGGACGCCAGGGATTGAACCTGGGACTTCCGGCACGCAGAGCACGTGCTACACCTCTGAGCCTTCTCGTCTACAGAACATTTGAGCCTGCCTTATACCTAGTCAAGACGGTCGCTTCATCTAATCATGCCGATCCTAACCGAGGGAGCATTATGTTATGTGCTGCAACTCTTTGTAGCTTTAAAGGAGGATTAGACAAATTCATGGAGGCTATCAATGGATACAAACCATGGCTGCTATGTTCTCCTTCCTCTGTCAGAGGCAACTTGCCTCCGAATGACCGCTGCTGGGAATCACCAGCGGGTAGAGGGGCTATTGAACTCTGGCCCTGCTTACAGGCACCTCATAGGCATGTGGTTAGTCACTCTGCGAACTGGGTGATGGACTAGGTGGGCTCTTCTCTGGAGGGCAGGACTCGAACCATTGACTTCAATTCACAAGAAGGATTCCAGCTAAACATCGGGAAGAACTCCCTGACAGCAAGAGCTGTTTGAAAGTGGAAAGGTCTGCCTTGGGAGGGGGTGGACTCTCCTTCCTTGGAGGTTTTTAAGCAGAGGTTGGATGGCCATCTGCCATGGGCGGTTTAGTTGAGATTCCTGCATTGCAGGGGGCTGGACTAGATGACCCTTGGGATCCCTGCCAACTTTACAATGCTATGATTCTGATCTTACTGGGTTGTGTATATATCTGTACATATATACAAATTAATCAACACAGTCGCTAGCATTTTGGGATTTTCCCTTGGGACAAGTGGCTATGGGGACTTTCACGCTGAGCTTCTGAACTTTAAAAATGTACTACTCCACCACCACTGGGTTAAGGGCAGCCGAAGGCAAGGCTGGTCTCACATCTTCGTATAAATTCTTTAAGAAAGTCCAAAGGTGGCCTTCCGATGGAGGTAAGGTGAGGCAGCTAGAATCACAGAATTGTACGCAAGGGTCATCTAGTCCAACCCCCTGCGGTATAGGAATCTTTTGCCCAACGTGGGGCTCGAACCCACAACACTGAGATTAAGAGTCTCATGCTCTACCAACTGAGCTATGGCAGACAAAACAGATTTGACTCCCTATTATTTATGTGTATTAAAACATAGACACTTTGTCACTTGCAAAAGGATGCTCAACCAGGCATGGCGATGTGTGTGGGGGGGGGAGGGAACGAGGGACAAAGACACAATTAAAAATCAATGCAATTAAAAGCCAGCTTCAAACATTAAACGAGAACAGAGCAGAACCTTGAGTGGGAGGAAGACAGGAGCTCAATCAATACCAAATCAATCTATCTGGAGGACCAATTAATACTGGAACCACATCACATATGGCCACAGCCCAGCAGGAAGTTCTCCTGCGTAAGCTCCATCATTGAAATGACTGGGAGCTGTGCAAGAGCACAATTGGCTGGGAGGAGGCTAACCTGGGAGGTGGATCGGGACCCTCTGCTCAGAAGCGGGAGGCAGAAAGCAGTGCTCAGAAAAATTCCCCTCGCAGATCCCAGGCGCTGCATAAAATCTCCCTGGGATTCGAGATGGGCAGGATGCAACCGGGATACATCATTTTAAAAATAAAAGACTGGATGTGGCAGATCTGAAGCCTGCTTGTGTGAGTCATACCGTCTGCCCCAAGGGCTCTTGTCTTTAACCTCACACCCAGAGCAGCTTTGCGCATTTTCAAAAAGGTATCCCCTTTCCTTCTTTTATCGTTCTTTTTAATCGAAAGATTTTCGTGGAGACAAAGGTCAATATAAGCATCTCTGTTTTCAGGTCAGCTGCTTTGAACCTTCCAAAGACCAAGGACACAGCCTTGCCCTTGAAAACAGCTTCTGGAGTCCATCCCTGACTCAGATTCAGAACTTCTCTTTCCTCCTTGTCAAGCATCACCTTGGAAAAACACGACCCCCCAAACCCCCCTGCTTTCACATCCTAAAAGCAACCTCCGGCCACAAGACCCTGGGGACATCGCCCCCTGCCGCCCCCTCCTCGCTCCTGACCTACCTGCAGCCGTTCTTCCCAGGATGCTGGCCTAAACTGGACAGCGGAGTCTTCTCTAGGATGCTGTTGCCAACTTTGGAGCTCTGCGCCGAGTTCCTAAGTTTGCCAGGCAGGCAGGCGAAGGGTTAAGGCAGGGCTCGTCGGCTCCAGCGGTGGCACCTGTCAGTGGGAGGGAACTAGTGGAGAGAGGGAGAGAGGGAGAGAGGGAGAGAGAAAAAGAAAAGAGCGAGGGACTGGAGTGAGTTTTGCCAGAGTCTCCGGCAAAGCAGGGAGCAGACAGGAGGCAGCCCCATGAAAGTCTCCAGCTGCAGAGGTTGAGAGAGGAGGGAATGCTCCTGCTTCCTTTTTTCCCTCTTTTGCCCATCCATGCCTGGCTGGAAAGAGGCGGCCAGATGGAACCTGGAAAGGGGGGTTCCTAGGAAGCCAGAGGCCAGATTATAAACAGCAGCAGCAGCAGCGGAAGCAGCAAGGAAGCACAACAGATTTAGCCAGATATCGATAAGAGGAAGGGAAAGGAGGAGGAGAGGCTGAGAAGAAAATGCAGCTGACACGGTGCTGTTTCATATTCCTCATCCAAGGAAGCATCTATCTGCTGGTGAGTGAGCAACGGACAAGGGAAAGGTGAGGTTGCGGGGCGGGAATAAGGATAGTGGCATGCCCTTGGCGGTGCCTGAGAGCAAAGGGGCGGCTTGTGCAAAGCGCTGCTTGAAATTAGTATGTTCCAGCAGTTTTGCGGTCTGCTGCTTCCGCGTCGCACTTCTTAGCATGCACTGTGCTTTGCCTGGGCTTAACAATTGTCCTCGCATCAACTTTGCCAGGCAGGTTCGGGGCGCAGGAGATTTGGGAGGGGGGATCCAAAGGGCATCTAGTCCAACCCCACAAGGCAGGGCTATCCATCCACCTGCCTATCAATTAAGGTTGCCATTTTCCTTTTCTTTAAGGTCCTGATCTAGGGTTGTAAGCAGGTGCCCGTTTAAGAAAAGCGTCACCTGCCAAACCTCTTCCTTAATTGCCTGTCTGTTTGAATCTCTCATTGCTTGTTGCTTTAAATTGGTTAACCACCCCGGAGGAGTGTTCTCTGGGCAACGTGCAATAAAAGTTCAAAATGAGTTATATATATAAAAATAAATGACAAGGAATGCAGTAAAAAATATACCGCAATAAAACACAAAACAGCGCAGATTTTTAGAGATAAGAAATAAATCTTAACAACTCCATTTGAGCGCACCTAGTCATTCAGAAAGCTTGAACAGTCTTATAAAGCTACCTGATCACTTTTTATCTCATTCTGGGATCAGATTCTGTTCAATAATAGCTTTATTGCTGAATGTCAGGCTGTAGTTAAATGCACTACAGGGAGGAGAGACAGAGAGAAAGGGGACAATTTGACTATCCCTGGAACAAACACAGATACACCTTGAAGAGGCAAACAGGTTGCACCACCCAAATAAATAAGCAATTCTAGCTGGCTCAAGTAGGCAAGCCAGGCTGCAAGTAAGGAAACCACACATGACAGGGGGATATCATATATTCATTCGCAGGCAACCTGGTCCTGGGGACAGAAGTGCTTGCAGTGGCAAGCTATCAGATGCTAAGTACAAACAGAATCCATCCTGCAAGTTTCCCCGAAGGAAACTGGAAGGCCACCAAACAAACTAGCTCTCCTTATGGGGCAAGGGAGGCAGAACTCAGGGGAGTGAAGATTCCTCCCAAATCCAATGGGGAGACAAAGGGAGGCAGCTGAAGAGAAAATAATAAGAGATGGTTGAGGTCACCCTAGTGAGCTTTCTGACGACGGAAGGATCTGAACACAGGTCTAGAGTCTGTGCCGAACCTAACTGAACACAGGTCTAGAGTCTGTGCCGAACCTAATCGACTTTGGGCTGGTAGCAAATGATCGTCCCGTCCCCCCCCGCAAGATGGGCAGGTTCCCTACTGACCCCTGTTTAAAACGGTTGCCAAAACTTACAAAAACTAATTAGCAAATCAGGCCTCGGAAATGGCACGGGTTTTTTAAAAAACGCTGCAGCGGGCTTAAGAAGCCTTGTTTCCCTATCAGGCAGAGAAGACGCTTTTTTTTTTCTTCAGCCATGCTATCCCAATGCATGTCTGCAAGGTTCTGGTTGTTGTTGTTGTTGTTGTTTAATCCTTTGCCCGGGGCTCTGGAGCTGTGTGTTCAAGAGGAGCTACTCACTCTTTGGTTGGCAGGAAGGGTCTAAGAGAAGACCTTGGATGCTTGGATGCCCAAAAGGTGACTTCTTGGATCATTGTTATCATCCCCCGCCAAAAAAAAAAAAAAGATTCTGAGGTTTTGCCTGCAGCCTTTATATTTAAGAACCTGGCGGGGTGTGTGTGCTTTGGGTGAATTGGCATAGAAAGAGAATAACAATTGATTTTCAGCGGGGAGCGGCAACACAGACACACCCTCCATTTAATCTCTGAGCCCACTGAAAAACAGAACTTATCTCACTGGAATTGTGGGTGGTCACAGGTAGCAAACCTTATCTCCTGGAGAACATACTAGGCACTCTCCCCACTGCCCTTTGGGGTAAGGTTCTACCGGCTCCCCCACTACTGATTTTGTTGTTCTCTGCACAGGGGGGGGGGAGGGGGAAAAAACCCCACACATTTCAGGTCCACAGGGAAACAAGTCCAGAGTTTTCTTTGGCAGCAGAGTGCCCTTAATCCCTGCCGAATTGGCACAGGCGCATCTTCCTGCAAACACTGTGGGCATGGGGGCTGGCAGCTGGGCTGAAGCCGGTTGCTTTGTCTAGAAGGACGCTGTGGTTGCTTCTCGCCTGGTTTCTTCCCCATCCAGCCACCCCACCCCTCATAACGTATTTTCTTTCCTCTCTCTCTCTCGCTCTAAAAAAAAAAAATGGTTACGCCCTATGCCAGTCAGCGGGGCACTTAAAAATCTGCCTGCATGTCAAGAAATCGAATTAGGATGGTTCTGCGGTCCTCTCCTCCCTACTTAAAAAGGCGGTTGTGTTTGTTTGCGATAATTACAGAAATCAGAGTCGGCAGCCACCAAACGGTAGGTTGCCTATTATGGTGAAGCAGAGGTTGGAAAGCTTTGGCCCTCCAGCTGAGCTACAACTCCCACCAGCCCCGGCAAGCATAGCCAATGGCCAAGGATGTTGGGAGTTGTAGTTCAGCAACGGGCCAAAGGGTCTATATGCTTCCCCGTCCCTACAATAAGCATGCAAAGCTGCCTTGTCCTCTGGCAGGTGTTTGGTGTATTCAGTCTGGGATCATCTGCTCGGACTAGCTCAGGGGATGATGTGTTTCCTTTTCCTTGGGGAGGAATTGTGATGATCCAAAATTCTTGGGCTACAACCCCCATCGCTCTCAATCATTGGCCATGGTGCCGGGTTACAAACACTTCGGGTTACAGACTCCGCTAACCCGGAAGTAGTACCTCGGGTTAAGAACTTTATACCTCAGGATGAGGACAGAAATTGCGCACCGGCGACGGCAGCGGGAAGCCCCATTAGCTAAAGCGGTACCTCAGGTTAAGAACGGTTCCAGGTTAAGAACGGACCTCCGGAACGAATTAAGTACGTAACCAGAGGTAGCACTGTATTTGATCCATTGGGAAATGGTTAAATAAAAGTCTAAGCAGGAATGGAACATGCACAGTCAACGGAAAGAGAGAATGGGTGGGAAGGTATTAGGAATTAAGGAAATGTACTTTACTGCGAGCAGCAAAGGAGGGAGGGGAAAGAAGCATCTTGAAAGGGGGGTGGAAAGCCCATTTTAAAATAGGTGTTAAATCTGAATTGATTTGATGTTAATCTGTTAAAAAGATTGGGAAATTAATAAAAATTGATAGGCAAAATAACAGAAACTAGGGACGTGTTGTATGTCCGTGTGCCCCCACTGCCTTGTGTCTTCCCGCTCAGAGGCTGGGACAGGGATGCAGTTGCAGCAGCTAAATGCAGCAAGCCGGAGCCAAGTGATCAACAATCCCTTGGTGCCCCTCACAGCCATGGCAGCGGCCTGGCAGACAGGCCCTGCCCGCTTTGCTCTCCCACCCACCACTTTCTTGATGGGAGACCGACCAGCTGAGTGGTGGGGAAACAGTGGGAAACTTTCTTCGGGGCATTCGAGTGACCCGGATCTTGTTTTTCATTTAAAAACAAACAGGAAGTCATTAAAAACAAACAGGAAGTGACGCCATATTGAGTGTGGGGGTGGGGAGCAGGAGGCATAGATCTAAGATATGTGGAAGAAGAAGAAGAAGAAGAAGAAGAAGAAGAAGAAGAAGAAGAAGAAGAAGAAGAAGAAGAAGAAGAAGAGGAGGAGGAGGAGGAGGAGGAGGAGGAGGAGGAGGAGGAGGAGGAGGAGGAGGAGGAGGAGGAGGAGTAGTTTGGATTTGATATCCCGTTTTATCACTACCCGAAGGAGTCCCAAAGCAGCTAACGTTCTCCTTTCCCTTCCTCCCCCACAACAAACACTCTGTGAGGTGAGTAGGGATGAGAGACTACAGAGAAGTGTGACCAGCCCAAGGTCACCCAGCAGCTGCATGTGGAGGAGCGGAGACGCGAACCCGGTTCAATTACGAGTCTACCACTCTTAACCACTATACCAGGCATCCCCAACCAGCGACCCTCCAGGTGTTTTGGCCTACAACTCCCATGATCCCTAGCTAACAGGACCAGTGGTCAGGGATGATGGGAATTGTAGTCCAAAACATCTGGAGGGCCAAAGTTTGGGGATGTCTGCACTACACCATGCTGGCTCTCGGAAGGATGCACAGATCTGAACTTCCAGTAATACCTTGAAATGTTGGACTGAAAGGAAGGCCCCTTGGGAATTCGGGGCTCCGCGTGAAAAAGTGAGAAGCAGGGTTTGCGTGGCGGTCCCGACATTTTCGGGGAAGTTGGAGTGCATGCAGCCTTGGCTGGAGATACTAGGGACTGGACCCCAGGGCTTTCTGCATGCCCCTTTCCCTGATTCAGAAATACCCATGTAATAAGAGCTCCGGCTCCCGGTTTATATAGAGCCCTCTTACCTTCCCAGATCTCAGGGCGAGGCCCTATGCTTGGTGCCCTCTCTCATACAGGTGCAGTGAGTTACCGCATAAAGGAGGATATTTATAGGAGAGGAGAGTCCTTTGCCCTGGAATTCTCCCATCTTTGCCTGCTTCTAGAACTTAGAATCAGTTGGGAGGGATCAGGGAGGGGATCGAGGCCAACCCACCCTGATCAATGTTGGATCTACAACACATTATCTGTGATAGGATGACTGCCTAGCCTCTGCTTAAAATACTCCCAGTGAAGAAGAACCCAACACCCAACACCTCCTGCTCCACCGTCAAACAACTAGAAAGCCTGACACTCCACACCATGCAAAGAATCCTGGAAACTGTAGTCCGTCCGTCCCCCTTACAGAGCTTCTAATTTCCAGGAACCTTTGCAAACTACAGTTCCCAGGGTTCTTTGTTTTTAATGTGCGTCAAACATCCTTCAAATTTATGGTGCATGTCTGCCCAATGTTTAGTTGGAATCCCCTTAACTTGAAAGGTGATCTAATTCCAGAAGTTGTTATCATTTAATCTGGCGCTTACGATTCCGTATTCTGGTTCATCTAAACAAATAGGCAAAAAGAAACATGAAGGGAGGGAGGTGTTGATCATTCTATAGTATTTTGTATAATCGTTAAGAGCAGTATTGATTCTTGGGGGGGGGAACTATTTCATGAAAATAAATCGACACCAGATGTGGTTGGTAACTATAGTTCCCATTTTCCAGCTGTGGAAACTGAGGGCGTTGGATTCCCATCAGCCCCAGCCAACATGGCGAATGGTAAAGGGTGATGTAGTCCCAAACAACATCTGGACGGCCACACTGAGCAAAGCTTTATTTAAGAAAAAGAAAAAAGAAGAAAATGTTGGGTTCCTTTTTAAATGCATTTTTCCAAAATTTGATATATAGTTTTGCATTCTAGTCAGTGACCGAAATAAATCAATTAAATTAAATTAAGATATACAGTTAGCTTTAAACATTTCATATCTCAAGACTTCCCAGTCCATCAGCTTCCCAGTCCAGTTAATTCTTTAAACTAAGCAGCAGCAATTAAAAGTGCCAGAGTGAGAAGCATTTCATCTCCTCACTTGGGCATGAAACTGTTAAAATGTGCCTCTTCCAATTACCTGGGAGTAATTTCCATTGAATTCAATGGGTCTGCCTCCTGGGTTAGACATGCATAGCCCTGCACTGCTAAGCTTCTTGGAGGACAGGCACCCCGAACCCACAAATAAACAAATTAGAAAACAAAGCTCAGATGGAGAGAATGAGTAATACAGCATCCCTACAGTTTAGTCATCCTGACAGCAATGCCTCTGGCTTCTGCACACATCACCTTGCAAATATCCTGGGTCAACATTTCCCCAACCCCCACACTGTCCTTCCTCAGCTTGGGCAGGGGGGCGGGACTCAACTTTATGGCAGAGCAGAAACAGTGCAAATTGTTCCATACCAAAGGCCCCACAATCCAATACCAATGCTGGGGCAAGCAAGCATTGTGACCTATTGAGAAGCTGCTTTCTGCTGTTGGAAGTTTTGCTGCGTCTGTTTATGGGTCATTGCGATGGTTGTATTGCAATGTCGTTTGGTTTCTATATGATGCTGTTAGGGTTGCCATCTTTGTTCTGGCAAAATACAGGACAGGGTATGGGTGGGTTTGGGGGCGATTTCTTTTACCCTTTCTGGTGCTGAAGTGACTTCAAAGCAATCCATTACAATCTTCAGAAAGGTAAAGGTAAAGGACCCCTGGATGGTTATGTCCAGTCAAAGGCGACTATGGGGTTGCGGCGCTCATCTCGCTTTCAGGCCGAGGGAGCTGGCGTTTGTCCACAGACAGCTTTCCGGGCCGTAGCCAGCATGAGTAAATCGCTTCTGGCG
The DNA here is from genome assembly GCF_965207765.1 of Zootoca vivipara. NCBI lineage: Eukaryota > Metazoa > Chordata > Lepidosauria > Squamata > Lacertidae > Zootoca > Zootoca vivipara. Next base: position 19,174,236 of record NC_142595.1, on the reverse strand, counting down.
AACGGGGACACCGTGACGGAAACCAGAGCGCACGGAAATGCCATTTAGCTTTGCCTTTATTACAATCTACTGCGGCCTATCCAGGATGGCCCCTCTGGAAGTTGTCTCACACACATACACATGGACGCACACATGAATTCGTAAATCTGTCTGTGCTTGGCTACCCAGAGCTCAAATACATGACCTTACACACACCCTTTCAAATACATGCATTGAGAGAGCATCCCCAACTTGGCAGAGAGAGAAAGAGAAAAGACCTAAAATACAGGACTAAACTGTGCCAATACAGGACGGAGCATTTTACACTGAAAAACGGGACAATCTTGTACGATACAAGACAGGTGGCAACCATACCCTCAATTGTTGTTTGTGAGTCACTTAGAGAGCCTTTTGCCGTGAGCAATTAATACATGAAATAAATATGCATAGCTTGGACGGAGAAAACCAGCGTGGGGGACACTGGTCAGAGTGTCAGACTAGGGCGTGGGAGAGCAGTTTCCAACTCTGCCGTGAAGCTCACCGGGTGACCTTCAGCC